>NC_138772.1:333685164-334097664 GCF_965119305.1 Pelophylax lessonae | reverse complement strand
ACCCATGAAAGCGTTCCTCATACGGAACTGGAACTATCACTACTGGTTGTACCAGGTCCTGCACCGCTCCATAGAGCGCCCGCAAGCGATCTGGGGACAGACGGAGATTGGAAGGGAAAAATCTGACCGGAAGAATGGATCGAAACTCCTGAACCCATCTGTCTAGGATCCGGCCCAGCCACTGGTCCGAGAGCCGACAAAGGCGTCCCCCCTCCCCAGTTATGGGTGAGGGCACATCTTCAGGCCGGAGGAGGCCTTGTCCGCAGACCTGGAGAAACCAAACTTTTTGTTTGCCAAACCAGGGTCGCTTGGAACCACCCGAGGGAGTCTTAAAGGGCTTTGCCTTATTGAGTGACTGAGGAACGAAAAACTTTGTGAGCCGAAAAGGACGGACCCCATCTACGGCGAGAGTTCTTACCCTTGTTAGCCTATGTCGTCCAGGGTAGCGTCGAACAGGCGGTCCCCTTGAAAGGGAAGTTCCGTTAAGGCCTTCTTTTTGATCCGCAGACCAACACTTCAGCCATAGTATACGCCTAATAACCACTGCCGAAACTGACAGTTGACCCAATAAAGGAGCAGTGTCTATCACGGCATTGCAAACAAATTGCAGCCCCTGCACCAGGTGGTCCAACAGATCCTCAAAGGCAGGAGGGACTGGCTTACCCTCCAAGTCACGGCATAGTAGCTTTGCCCATTCAGTCAGCATCTGTGTGACAAGGGCCATAGTAAAACACAGGTCTCAGTGCAGTCCCCGCCAGGGAGTACAGTTGCCTCGCCCTTCCGGTCTTCCGGGTCCTTAAAGGACGGGGATTCCTCCACCGGAATAATGGTAGCCTTATTCAGTCTGGAGACCGGAGGATCCACCTTAGGTGGTAACGCCAACTTCTTTACCAAAGACTCCTCAAGGGGTAGCGTCTAGCAATCCGCTTAGACACGGGGGTGAAACCGGGTGTACCAAGATGGCTTCCGTTACTGTAGCACACTAAACTACAAGAAACTGGCGGCCCCGTGCGGCAAACAAGGACCCCCCCCCAACCCACACCATATTTCATTAGGTAGGCTCTGGAAGAAATGCTCGAGGCTCCCCCCCCGCGCACGATCGTCTGAGCACCGCCGATGGCGCACCCCCAGACCCCCCATGCGACCTGAGAACATGGTCCTAGCCTCGAGTAGGCCCAAATAGTCCCCCGCGTGAGGGGGGGGGTTGCACAATAGGACAGAGGGGAACCCAGGATTGTGAGGGTCCGACCGTCCCAGGGAGGGGCCCGCGTTCACCCCAGAATCCGCCAGGGAAATGGGGGGGAACATTTACTCACTGTACCAGGAACACAGGCGGGCACCGTCTGACAGGACCCTCTCTGCCAAAGTGGGGGGGGCTGTTGGCCAAATAGGAATGCTGCGACTCAGGCCTAAACCCTGTCGTGTGCGACCTGGCGAGATGTTTAACTTGCGGGGCCAGTCCCCGTCCAGTGGGACTACATCGCCGCCGACCCAGCACGGAGCTAAGGTCTGCGCTCGCTCACCAGCCTGGGTGACCACTGGATCTATACATCCAGAGGGTTGCCCAGATCCGGCATAATTGCTTGTAGATCTCACAGGAAAGAAACGATCTACCTAAAAAAACACTTTTATGCCAGAACCAAAGATCCCAGAAAGGAACTAGGTGCTTACGCCTGACAACTTTTTTTCTGCCTAGTGTCCTACTCCTGTAGAGGGCAGTATAACTCTGATATGCATCAAAGGACTGCATCCGTCAATAAACGACAGAGAAAAAATGGTTTTAGTCTTCAGAGCAACTTTAAAGTGACTGTATACCACAGGAGGTTATAGAACATGCAGCCATAACTTAACCACCCTCATGTATTAGAGCCAGCTCTAAACATGAATGGTTGCCTCTGTGTTAAGTGTATATGGTAGGGTGGGAAAGGTACATTACAGACACTTTCGACCTCCGCTTTAGGGGGAAACAAATGTGATTAGGCTAGGTTTTCTAATTTCTTTGATTACCATTTTCCCAGGGGAACCTCAATCAGTGGTGACTTGGCGACTGTCTAGTGTGGCAGTGAAGAGAACACAATTCATATGAACAAGAAAAAGTCAGGGCATCACACAATGCGTTTTCCAGTCACATTGAAAACATTTCAGCAGTTCCATTCAAAATGCTACAGAAAATGTAAAGATCAGCATGTTGACAAAAGAGGACTGAATATGGTTTATTGGCTCTTTATGTGCGCACTAGCTAAAATTATCTAATGGATCAAATATTTTGCAACTAACAACAAAACACCTCCATATACTGTATGCCCCAATACAGAATCATTTATTGTACTTCTAGTAATGATAAAAAAAAAATCTGACTAGTCGTAAATTAACGAAATCTGTACTTTTCTCCACGCTGCTTCTTTGGTGTAGATCCTTTTGTTTCTGAATGTTTTGCTTTTACATCCTAAAATACATAGAATATAAAATAATCATGTTATCAACAATTATTTATTTAATTACAACATTTAGTATTGTATGATAGCCTTTATTGAATACACACATTTTAATATAGTCCTGTTCTTTAGGCATCACATAAAACATACACAAACCTCAATTTCAAAAAAGTCAGGATGTTGTGTGTAATTTACATAAAAATCAGAATGCAATGATTTGCAAATCTCATAAACCCATATTTTATTCATAATAGACAATAGAAGACATATACAGTGGTGATCGAAAATTTGGGCACCCCAGGTAAAAATTTGTATTAATGTGCATAAAGAAGTCAAGCAAAGATGGAAACATCTCCAAAAGGCATCAAATTACAGATTAGACATTCTTCTATGTCAAAAGTTATAATTTATTTCTATCATTGACACGTTCAAAGTTACAGAAAACAAAAAAATGGCATCTGCAAAAGTTTGGCACCCTGCAGAATTTATAGCATGCACTGCCCCCTTTGCAAGGCTGAGACCTGCCAGTGTCATGGATTGTTCTCAATCATCTGGGAAGACCAGGTGATGTCAATCTCAAAGGTTTTAAATGCCCAGACTCATCTGACCTTGCCCCAACAATCAGCACTATGGGATCTTCTAAGCAGTTGTCTTGAAAACTGAAACTGAAAATAGTTGACGCTCACAAAGCTGGAGAAGGCTATAAGAAGATAGCAAAGTGTTTTCAGATGTCAATATCCTCTGTTCGGAATGTAATTAAGAAATGGCAGTCATCAGGAACAGTGGAAGTTAAAGCAAGATCTGGAAGACCAAGAAAAAATATCAGACAGAACAGCTCGCAGGATTGTGAGAAAAACAAATTCAAAACCCACGTTTGACTGCACGATCCCTCCAGAAAGATCTGGCAGACACTGGAGTTGTGGTACACTATTCCATTATAAAGAGGTACTTGTACAAATATGGTCTTCATGGAAGAGTCATCAGAAGAAAACCTCTTCTACGTCCTCACCACAAAAATCAGCGTTTGAACTTTGCAAACATATAGACAAGCCTGATGCATTTTGGAAACAAGTTCTGTGGACCGATGAGGTTAAAATTGAACTTTTTTGGCCGGAATGAGCAAAGGTATGTTTGGAGAAAAAGGGGCACAGAATTTAATGAAAAGAACCTCTGTGGATCAATCATGCTTTGGGGTTGTATTGCAGCCAGTGGCACAGGGAACATCTCACGAGTAGAAGGTAAAATGGATTCAATACATTTCAGCAAATTTTGGATGGTAACTTGATGCCATCTGTGAAAAAGCTGAAGTTAAAAGAGGATGGCTTTTACAAATGGACAATGATCCTAAACACACCTCGAAATCCACAGGGGATTACATCAAGAGGCGTAAACTGAAGGTTTTGTCATGGGCCTCACAATCTCCTGATCTCAACATAATTGAAAACCTATGGATAGACCTTAAAAGAGCATTGCGTGACAGACAGCCCAGAAATCTCAAAGAACTGGAAGACTTTTGTAAGGAAGAATGGGCAAAGATACCTCAAAAAAAGAATTGAGACTCTTGGCTGGCTACAAAAAGCGTTTACAAGCTGCGATACTTGCCAAAGGGGGCAGTACAAGATATTAACTCCGCAGGGTGCCAAACTTTTGCAGACACCATTTTTTTGTTTTCTGTTATTTTGAAAGTGTAAATGATGGAATTGAAATCTAACTTTTGTTGACATATTATAAGAGTGTCTAATCTGTAATTTGATGCCTTTTGGAGATTTTTTTCCATCTTTCCTTGGCTTCTTTATGCACATGAATACAAATTTCTACCTGGGGTGCCCAAACTTTCGATCACCATGTAAAATGTTTAAAGTAGGAAAAAAGAACAATCTTAAGAAAAAAAATAAGGCAATTTTTAAATTGATGGCAGCACGTCTCAAGAAAGTTGGAACAGGGCCATGATTACCAGTGTAACATCCCATCTTCTTTAAATAACACTCTGTAAATGTCTGGGAACGGAGAAGACCAGCTGCTGGAGTTTTGGGAGAGGAATGTTGTCCCATTCTTGCCAGTCATAAGATTCTAATTGTTTAACAGTCCCGGGTCTGCAGTGCGCCAAGTATTTTCAGCAGGGCAGTTAAACACCCGGACTCTTCTACTGCAAAGCCACACTCCTGTCATGCATGCAGTCTGTGGTTTACCATTGTCCTGTTGAAATATGCATATGCTGCTCCAAAACCTGGATATATCTTTCAGCATTGATGGTGCCTTTGCAGATGTGCAAGCTGCCCATTTGATACGGACTAATGCACCTTCATAACATCAGAGCTTGCAGAGATGCAGGCTTTTGAACTTAGTGCTAATAACAAGCCAGGAGGTCCCTCTCCTTTAGAATCTTATACTACAAAGCCATGCTGTTGTCATAGATGCAGTATATGATTTAGTATTTTCCTGCTGAAATATACAAAGCCTTTGCTTACAAAGATATCATCTGGATGAGAGCAAATTTCAATTTGTCTAACCACAGAAGTTTTCCACTTTGCAACAGACCATTTTAAATGAGCTTTGGCTCAAAGAAGAGGTAGCATTTCTGGATCATGTTCAGATATGGCTTCTACTTTGCATGATGGAGCTTTACCTTGCATTTTTGGATGGCACAGCGAACTATGTTTACAGACAGTGATTTTTGAAAGTATTCCTGCGCCCATGCAATGACGTTGATCACAGAATCATGCCTGTTTTTAATGGTGCATTTAGGCCTTGTCCCTTGCGCACAGAGATTTCTCCAGATTCTCTGATTCTTTTGATATTATGTATTGTAGGTGATGATATTTAAAATTCTTTATGCATTTATATCCTTGCAGAATGAGAATATTTTATATACCATCCATCATAATCTGATAATCACGTTTTGGAAGTGATAAAACAGCAATTATCCATTGTCGTCATATACATTTTACTAAAGATTAATGAAGGGTGGAAAAAAAAAAAAAGGACAAGGGGAGAACAAGTAAAAACTACTGAGTGAACATGCTGAACCCCCAAAGCCTTTTTGCGACTAAAGAAGGTTGGGTAGCCATTAAATGTGTACATGGTAGGGGGCATATAGTTTGCCATTTATATTAGGGATTAGACTATAAGCCAGGTGAAGGGGAGGAAAGAATGGTCGTAATCGAAAGGGTGATGGAAAGAGGACTGCTAAGGTGTCAGTAGTTGAAGTAAACCTTGTTAGACAAATGGGTAACTACTCTCCTAGGAAAGGAGAGAGGGGGGATAAAGAGGTAGAAGGGTGTAGTCGACTTATAAGTGAGCAAAGTGCATGTTAGCAGTATGAGTTTGTGACATAATGCTTAAATAAGCATCTGTACTAATAAAATAGTGCCAGTGTCCCCATGTAAACTTGATTTTCTCCTCCGAGTTCTGCGGAGTGTAAGTGAGGTCCTGCACTTTAGCACCTCTACCTTAGAAAACCAAAGAGATTTAAGAGGGTGGTTAGCTCTTCTTCCACAAAAGTGGAGGCTTTTAATAGGTGGATGGTGAGTGAGGCTCTATATTTGGCAATAGGTCTCTCGGTCAGATGTAATAGACAAACAGCAGGATCATGGCTCAAGTTGGAAGGGACAACGGCCGCATTTCAGTCTTATGATGATATATTTAAAATCTTAGCAATTTTACGTTGAGGAACATTATTCTGAAATTGTTCAGCACTTTTTAGACGCTGCTTTTCACAGATTGGTGAACTGCTGACCGTCTTTACTTCTGAGACACTGACTCTCTAAGATGCTCTGTTTATATCCAATCATGTTACTGACCTGCTTCAATTAACCACTTGCCGACCGCCGCACGACTATTGCGGCGGTCAGCCCCTCTAATGTAAACAAGCCGCCTGTCATTCTTCCCTGTGTAAGACTGGAGATCATACGGTTCTGCTATGTAGAACCGTTAATCTGTTCTTACACCTCAAGCCACATCCAATCACAGTTAGAAGCACGCCCCTAGGGATGTATAGCACGGATTACTGTAGTTATGTCACTGGTAACCCCAAAAGTGTCAAAAATGCCAGTCAAGGGTCCAATCTGTCCGTCGCAATCCCAAAAAAAAAAAACAAAAAAAACCTCAGATCGCCACCATTACTCGTTAACCACTTAAGCCCCAGCCCTATTTCGGACACTTTTTGTTTACAAGTTAAAACCAGTACTTTTTCCTAGAAAACTACTTAGAACCCCCAAACATTATATATATTTTTTTTAGCAAAGACTCTGGAGAATAAAATGTCAGTCATTGCAAAATTAAATTTTTTGTCACGCGGTATTTGCGCAGCGGTCTTTAAAACGCCATTTTTTTGGAAAAAATTAGAAAAATCACATTTCACTGCATTTAAAAAATACTAAACAGTAAAGTTAGCCCATTTTTTTTTGTATATTGTGAAAGATGTCACGCCGAGTAAATAGATACCCAACATGTTACGGTTTAAAACTGCGCCCCCCCCCGTGGGATGGCCACAAACTACGGTCAATAGAGATCTCAATCTGCGACGCTTTAAATTTTTTTAACGGTTACCAGTTTAGAGTTAGAGTGTAGCTCTTTTTTTAAAATTATTGCCCACGCTCTGGTGATCGGGGCAATACCTCACATGTGTGGTTTGAACAGCGATTTCATTCGCGGCTCGACTTGCGTATACGTTTTTTTTTGTGCGCGAGCTAACGGCGACTAATTTTTTTTTTTTTTTTTTTTTTTAACTTCATTACAGGTTTTTTTAAAAAAAAAAAAAATCCCTTGTGACACCAATATGTAGTGACAGGTACACTTTATGGAGGGATCGAGGACCCCTCCACTACACTTCCCTGCCGAAAACTGCATTTTTGCATACAGCCGTTTTTCAAATCTGCCGCCTTTTGCAGCACAGTAACCCGGAAGTGACGTCATGGACCCTGCCTCCGGGTTACGTCATCGGAGACCCGATCGATGCCGTTGCCGGCATTCACCGGGACTCCATCCAGCCGGCGGATGAGCCGGCTGGGTGCTCGGGTGGGACGGGAGCCCCGAGCAAAGCCACGGAAGGCGGCGGCGAGGGGGGGGGGGGGGGGGGAACGTCCCCTCCCGCTCACCCGGGTAATGATCGAGCGGCATCGGTCATTACCAACGGAAAGCCGACCGTCGGCTTCAAACCATGGTACCGGGATGATGCCTCTAGCTCTAAACCATGGTACCGGGATGATGCCTCTAGCTCAAGAGGCACTGACAGCTCTGGTAGAATGAGCCCTGACAGGGAAAGAAGGAACCTGACTCTTGATTGAATAAGCCTGAACAATCATCTGTCCAATCCATTAAGAAATGGTTGCCGCGGACGCAGCTGAACCCTTCCGAGGTCCCTCAGGAAGGACAAACAGGGAAGACTTCTGAAAAGACTCCCGTGGCTGACAGGTAAACCCGGACCACATCCAAGGAATGTAAAGCAAATTCCTTGGGATGCTTGGGTTTCGCACAAAGCAAAGGCAAGACAACATCTTTGTTGAGGTGGAAGGCGGACACCACCTTGGAAAGAAAAGATGGATTGGGTCTCAAGACCACTTTATTTCTATGAACAACCAGATAAGGCGAGCGGCAAGACAGAGCCGCCAACTCAGACACTCTGCAAGCAGAGGTGACAGCCACCAGAAAGGCAACTTTCTGGGACAACACAGGCAGAGGTATTTCTCTGATGTTCTCAAAGGGAGGCCATTGGGGGGAGCCAGATTTCGCGCCCCTTAAATAAAAGTGCGAATCAAGGAGTCGCCAAGGGACGCTGGAAAAAAATGACCAAGGCCGACAACTGACCTTTAATCATGGCCAGCAACAAACGCTGATCCACACCTTTCTGTAGGAAGGCCAAAACCCTCGCCACCGACCGAAAAGGAGCTGGGATGAAACCCTTGTGACTCGCACCAGGCAATATACACCTTCCAAGTGCAAAGGTAAATTTTTAGAGAGGTAGCTTTTGGAGCCTTCAATAAGGTAGGAATGACAGCACTCGGGAGACCCTTGTCTCTAAAGACTTGGCTTTCAATAGCCACACCGTCAAAGCCAGAGACTATAAAGAAGGATGGAAGATCGGCCCTTGAGACAGTAGATCGTCTCTCAGCAGAAGCCGCCAGGGAGGCTCGACTACCATCTGCAGGATGTCAGCGTACCATGACCGATGCGGCCAGTCTGGGGCCACCAGAATGACCTGCATCGGTTCCGACGCCAACCTGCAGAGGTACCTGGATAACAGTTGAATCGGAGGGAAGACAAATCAGCGATACCCGTGCCAGGGCACCACCAACGCGTCCGTGGCATCCGTCAGAGGATCGCGGATCCTGGTCACAAACCTTCCCACCTTGTTGTTGAGACGGGACGCGAACAGATCCACGTCTGGAGTCCCCCACCAGGCACACAGGAGGCAAAACACCTCTGGATGCAGGGACCATTCTCCCTGGTCCAGGGTCTGGCGACTCAGGTAGTCTGCCTGCCAGTTTTCCAGACCCGGAATGTGAACAGCTGAAATTGGCAGAACATGCGTCTCGGCCCAAGACAGAATCTCGGCCACTTCTTTGACCGCCCGGGCACTCTTTGTGCCCCCCTTGGTGATTGATGCAAGCCACCGCCTTGCAGTTGTCCATCTGAAACCTGAACCAGGCAACCCTGAAGACGAGTTGTTCAATGGAACAAGGAGAGCTTGATCGCTCGGAGCTCCAAGACGTTGATCGACAAGGAGGCCTCCTCCACCGACCACGACCCCTGGGCACAAAGTGAACCCAGAACTCCACCCCAGCCCAACAGGCTGGAATCCGTGGTGAGCACTGTCCACAGCAGAGGCTGAAAGGACTTGCCCTGTGATAGAGTTGGCGACAGGAGCACCACAAAAGATCCGATCTTGCGAGGAGGCTCAGAGAAATTGTCCTGTCCAACGACAGGCGTTCTGTCCCACCTGGCAAGAATCTCTGCTTGCAGAATTCTCGTGTGAAATTGAGCAAATGGGACGGCCTCAAAGGGCGAAACCATGAGACTCAGAGCCCGCATACAGGCCTGTAGAGAGGAGAGCGGTGTCCTTGAGGGACCTGATCTTGCCCTGTAGGGTGCGGAGTTTGTCCTCCGGAAGAAA
The DNA here is from genome assembly GCF_965119305.1 of Pelophylax lessonae. Lineage (NCBI taxonomy): Eukaryota > Metazoa > Chordata > Amphibia > Anura > Ranidae > Pelophylax > Pelophylax lessonae. The sequence goes on along the minus strand of NC_138772.1, from coordinate 334,088,118 downwards.
GACTTTTGCCTGAGCGGAGTGCAGGACCATTCCCAGGTAATTGAGGCGACTTCTGAAAGTTGATGGTCCACCCGAACCCCTGAAGCGTCTGAACCGTGACCGAAAGGTCGCTCGTCAAGGTGGCACATGAGCTCGCCCTTAACAGGAGGTCGTCCAGATGATCGAGGACCCCTTTAAATGCAGCAAAGCCAGCACCAGAGCCAAAACCTTGGTAAATACCCTGGGAGCCGAAGTGAGACCGGAAGGTAACGCTACAAACTGATAATGCTCTTCTGCGAAGCTGAGATATCGCCGATGACCTTCCTAGATAGGAACATCTAGATACGCATCCTTTAAGTCAACGGAGGCCAAGAAATCCCCTGGACTCAACAATGCCACCACCGACTGGATGGATTCCATCTGGAACTTCTGTACCCTCAAAAAACAGTTCAGAGACTTTAGGTCCAAAATCGGATGCACTTTGCCCTCTTTTCTGGGCACCGTGAACAGATTGGAATAAAAACCACAAAACCTGTCCCGTGGAGGGACTGGCACAACGACTCCTTGGGTGAGCAGATTTTGCATTGCCCCCTTGAGATTTCTCAAATGATCGGGAGGCAGATGGAAAGAACCTTTCTGCGGGGCGAGATCAAAACTCAATCTTGTACCCTGAATGAATCAGTTTGTGAACCCACCTGTCCTGAATTCGGGAGACAACCAGGGTTCCTAAAAGTAACGCAGACGTCCCCCCACCCCGGAAACGGATGAGGACGTCCCTTTAGGAAGAGACGGACTGTGCCGCCGAACGGGCCTGACCGGCCTTAGGCTTACTGGACCATCGTTTCCTGTGACCACCTGGGGTTTTGAAGGATTTCCCTTTATCCTGTGACCCAAAGGCATGAAAGGACCCATAATGGGTCTTGAAAGAAGGACCCCGTCTAGCGCGGGGGGATTTCCCGTAGAGGCTTGGGCAAAAGGGTACTCTTACCCCCTGTAAGCCCCTTGATCGACTCATCCAGAGTGTCCCCAAAAAGACAACTACCCACATAAGGGACGACAGTCTTTTTGGAAGCGTGGTCAGTCGACCAACTCTTTAGCCAAATAATGGAGGTGGATCGCAACCCCAACCACAGACAACTGTGCGACCAAAGGAGCCTCGTCCAAGGCCGCGTCACACAGGTACATCACGGCCTGGGTCACTTGATCCACCATATCAAGGGCAGTCGGAGAGACCGACTCCGCCACCAGGGTGTGCCGAAGCACCCTGGACCATGTCGTGACAGCTTGAGAGACTATCACCGAGGCAAACACAGGTTTGAGCAGGGAGCCTGCCCCCAAGTACATGTGGCGGGAAAGCGTCTCAACACGCCTGCCAGATCCTTTAACACTGGGGAGTCCTCCACTGTCATCAAGGTAGATTTATTCAACCTAGAAACAGTGTGGTCCACCGTCCAACGTTTGTCCACAGGATCCGCAAAAAGGATTTAAACAGCTTAGGCACCACCAGCATATGTTTGATGCGACGCCATTGGTCGTTCACTGTGTCGTGAAAACTCCTCGGGCAGGGGAAAACCTGACCCAACCTCTGGGCTCTGCGAAACTCGAAGGCAACCCGCTTACCTGACTGGGAGGGCTCATCAAGATTTAAAGTCTCCCTAAAGGAGCTAATAAGTGCATCCACTGCTGCGCATTCTCGGGCCGCCGTTGAGGAAGACTCTTCCACCTCCCCATCTGAATGCGAGGACTGGGACCCCTCTGGGGGGGGGGGGGGGGGGACGTTGTCCATGGCAACCAAATCAGGCTCCGAGTCAGAAGACTGGGAGGGCATAGGCCGTTCTTGAGAAGTGCGTTCAGACATCAGCAGATCCACTTTGGAGGCCAAGGTCGCAAGAGCAGCAGATAATGGAGGCCATGGAAAATTTTTTGGGGATGCTGGCCCTTTAAAAAACAGCAGTTCCCGCGGACCCCCACTGCAAAACTGCACGGCCCGTGGAGACCCCTTCAAAACCGCTACAGCCACAAGAAAAAACCAAACAGTGAAAATCACCCCACAGTGTACTTGCCACACACGCTGATGCAGTGAAGAGAAAAGTGACCTCACTCACTAGAGGCCTATGCCCGCCCGGAGCCACAAAAATATGGTGCCTGATAGAAAAAAGATATGGGAGGAAGCACATGGGAGGAAGCACCAGCAAAATGGCCGCCGCCCTTACTAGGCGGTCGCCCACATCAAAGATGGCGCCCAAACCGGTGCCAAAATGGCTGCTGCCCACACAAAGAGGCCCAAACAGCCTGCCCTCACCTAAAATGGCGGCTGTACGAACAGCGCCAAATAGAACAAAAAACACATGTGCTGGCCCCCACAGGGAACCCCAGAAAGCACCCCCGGGATGTATTAAGCCCACACCCCCCAGCCATAGAAGTATGCACTGCAGAGCACCCCCCAGCAGGGGCAGAGAGGAAGGGGGCCGTACCAAACAGCCAGGAGGGGGATACCACAGAAGCCACTATGTACTGCCATCCCCTTAGAGTGGGCCTACAGAACACGCCCCCCCCCAGATAATAGTCCCTTTTTAGGGACACAGGGGTAGTAGAACTCACCAGTCCAGCGAACGCGGGCACCGCTCTGATGCGGACCACCTCCCACTCTGAGGTGTTGACCGTCAGCCAGGAAGGATGCTAGCAACACACGGGCATTCCGAAGTTGAGACAAAGAAGGGACTCCACAGGCTCATCCTTATCTCAAGGGGCACTGTCGTTGCGAGGCATGGGCGCACCAAGACCTTCGATGCTCTGTGGCAGGCTGGGACTCCATAAGGATCTATATTATCCAGTGTGAGGCCCAGCTCGGCTGTTGCTTGTAGTCCACCAAGAATTCCCCTGACTTACTAGCGATAGCGAGTGAAAAAAAGCTATTTGCAAAGAAAAAAAGTAGTTTTTAAGAGAAAAAAAAACAAAGAAACAGACACTAGGTCCAAGCTGGGAAGACCTAGCCTACTCCTGACACTGGGCAGCATAAAACTGAAGGACAGTGGTAACTGGGTCAGGAAAATGGCTGAGGGATGGCCCCCCGGAGGTGTGTCTAAGTGTAGAAAGTTTTTTATTAACCTTTCAAACTGCCTAGCTTGCTCTTGCAGAGGGCGCCATTACCCACTCGTGAAGGCTTAATGAGGGACTGAGACTGCCGGAGGACGCAAGAGAAATAGGGGTTTGTGGGACTTGCAAATCACTACATCCTGTTTTTATGTAGATTTTACACAGTCACAACTTTTTTAGAATTGGGGTTGAAAGCTCTGACGAGAGAAGCGGAGTATTTTGGCCTTTTTTATTACAATGGGAAGAACTTCACAAGAAGTACAAAAGGTTTTTCTCTTTCAACCACATCAACAGGACACAGACACAAATGGGGATGCATCCAAGCATAGGTCACAGGTAGGAAAATGCTGCTAAAAATGTGGCTTGCTAGACTTTCTTACCAAAGACAGCACTTGACATAGCTTCCCTGTTGAGGTTTATAAATCACTGAAAGACCAGATTGGCTTTCTGTGAAGACAAAGCAAACCTGTAACTAGGGATCGACCAAAATCGTTTTTCCAGGGCAGATACAGATTTTCTGGCCACCCTTCAGGCCGACAGCCAATATTGGGTGCCAAAATTCTGTACATTTAACATTTTTATTTTTACACTGTCCTTTTAAATTTTTTTTCATTTTTTGATTACTTTTATTGCTGTCACAAGGAATGTAAACATCCCTTGTGACAGTAATAGGCAGCGACAGGTACTCTCTATGGAGGAATCTGGGGTCTAAAAGAAGCCAAACCCCTCCTCTGCACCAAAACGGCAAGTTTGGCTGTTTTGAATACTGTGATTTTTTTTTTAAATCTGGCGCCTTAAGGTTCCAGTACCCGGAAGTGATGTTATGACATTGCTTCCGGGCTACTACATTGGAGACCCGATCAGAGCCGATTCTGGCTTTGTTCAGGTCTTGCTCGGGCCTCCCGGGGGTGGTGGGAGGGGGGGGGATGTCTCCTCCGGCTGCTTGTAATAACAGCTGAGCGTCTGTTTAGCTGCATCATTATTACAAGAAAGCCGACCGTCCGCTCTAAAAAAAAAAAAAATGGTACCGGGGTGATGCCTGTAGCTGCAGTCATCACTCGGGTACATCCACTTGAAGCAATATTGTGACGGATACAAACCGGTCTGCATTTGGGCCCTAAAAAGAGAAATAGCATAGGCACACAAGTAATAATTTAAAGTGGTTATAAAGGCTTTTTACCCTAATGCATTCTCTAAATAAATATAAAAATTGCTTTCAACTACTGCTCCCCATAAACCCCCACCAAAATACTTACCTGAGAATGACCTTGATTCAGAATTTTGCCTGAGTGCCGCAGCACTCCCTCTGCTCACTGGACATGGAGGCAATTGCAGATGGCTTCTGCTTCTGTCAATCAAATCCAGTCAACAGGGAGTGGGGCCAAGATGCACTGTTTGTGTCTATAGACAAACACAGCTAGGATTAAGAGTAAACCCGCAGCGTCTGTACTCCTAGCAAGCAGCTTGCTATGGGGGCAGAAGGAGAAGAGAAGGCACAGAGAGCATCCCGAGGGGGACCCCAATTGCACAGGGCAAGTATAACATTTTTGTTATTTAAAAATTTAGCTTTAGAAACGATTTAATTACCACAGATTAACCCAAGTCAACTTTAGGGTCTCTTTACCTCCATGACTAAGCCCCGTGGGTGGGGTGGGGTGGCAGGGCCTGGCTGAAGTTTGGCAGAGGCAGCAATCACCTATTACACTGAGCTTGTGTGGTGTGCAGTGGCTGAGATTTTTCTCTATTTGTTCTGTGAATTACCACAGATGTTAAACTGTAATTAAGAAAAAACAGTTGCTCACAGATTTCATTACATCCCTTTAAAAAACTACAAACCTTCGGTATATAATCGGTAATCATCTTCGAGACCGGTGACAAAACCACCCTGGAATTAAACAAAGATACCCTTTGTCACATTTGATTTTCATTCTACTGTCAAGATTACAGTTGCATTTAACTGAGTCAATAGGAGATCTGATCGCTGAAGATTTTTTTTATCAAGTATAACACATAATTTAAATAGACATTTATACCAGTTGCTGGACTAATTTTTGCTAAACCGTACAGATAGTATAAAATTCATTCTTTTTTTCTTATCCATAGAGGAACGCAGGAAGACTTTGCCTTTCATACATCCAGAAGCAGTCCAAATAAGAGCTGGACAACAGCAAACAACTGCTAACAGGTCCAATGTGCCCAGACAGGGAAAAGAGAATTTGAAGTTGCTCTGACTAAGGCAACCAGAAATATGGAATAAAAGTGTAAATTTCCTACAAAGGTCACCTGGAGTAAAGATTAAGAAAACCTCACAGCCTGACCCGGGGTCAACAAGGGGAATGAGCTTCACTCTGAGACTGGACTGAGGGACCCAAGAACGATGTCCTGGTCGAAGGGTTTCCTAGGCCTCAACTTACCTGATCCCATTTGAGTCTAAGAGGCATAGGGTTGATTGCACAAAATGGCTGTTAGCTCAGATATACACCAAGGCCATGATTACCATCAAAGCCCCCACATTCGGCCGCCTGGAAACGCGGTCCCAGCCCCCGGGAGTAGGGCAGGTAAAAAAGGGGGTGCCTGACAGGACAGAAGGGAACCTGGGATTGTGAGGGTCCGACCGTCTCAGGGAGGGGCCCGCATCCAGCCCAAAATTTGCCAGGGAAAGAGGGAGGGAACATTTACTCACCATACCAGGAACACAGGCAGGCGCCATCTCCTGGCAGGACCCCCTCTCCGCCGAAGTGGGGGGGCTTGTCAGCCAAATAGGAATGCTGTGACTCGGGCATAGACCCAGCCATATGCAACCTGGTGAGACGTTTAACTCGCAAGGCCAGTCCCCGCCCAACTATGTTGCGGCCGACCCAGCGCGGAGCTAAGGTCTCGTTGGCTGGCTGGGGTGACCACTGGATCTATACATCCAGCCCATTGCCCAGATCCAGCATAGTTGCGTGAAGAATTCACAGGGAAAAAAATCTAGAAAAGAGAGAAAAGCTAGCTAAAAAAATTATGTATATAAATTTTTTTTTTGCCAGGACCAGTGATCCCAGCAAGGAACTAGGTCCTTACTCCTGACTAGGCAGATTAAAACTGACATCCTATGCAGGAAGAGAGAGAGGGTATACCCCCTGGGACTGCCCATAGGCAAAGCCAGAATTTTTTTTTTCTGCCTTGTGTCCTACTCCTGTAGGGGGCAGTAGAACCCTACTGATATGCATCACAGACTGTCAATGAACGATAGAGAAAAAGAATTTAATAAAAACAAAAGTGAGGAGTGGAAAAGGGAATGGAAGGCAAGGGTTTAGTCTGTAACCCTGAAATATTGCTCTCTGTAGCCAATTGCTAGAAGGTCAAATTATCCTGGAGTCTGAGGATTAAAAACCGTCCCCCACTCTATAAAGTGAGGGTGTAAAACTTCATGCTGTTATAGGGTTCTCCAATCATTTAGCAGGTTTCGTAGCCCAGATCTTCCGGGAGGCTAAGAGAATAAGGGTGGGGTTCCTCTTTAAGATGAACCCGAAAGATCCACGGTGGGTGTAGACCACAGTTTAACCACTTGCCGCCCGTCCTATAACAGATTGGCGGCGTCAAAGTGGTTGTACTATCCTGACTGGCCATCATTTGACGTCGAGCAAGATGAGTGCTCTGCGCGCCCCCGGGGGGCGCGCAGAGCTGCGATCGGTGCTGCAGTGTTTCACTGACACACCGCATCTCCGAGCTCTGTAAAGAGCCTAATGAAGCCATGTGTGACTCATCAGGATCAAAATCAACCAGAATGGCTTTATGAGACTCTTCATCAGGGGGCACACTGTAGGCTGCCCTGGAACTGTTAGTCGTGAGCTGGCAAGACCTGATGCAGCAGGACTACTCCTTGTGTTTGGGCACTGAAACATTGTCCTGCTAACAGAGGCATAAGAACTATTCATAGAATGTACTCATAAGCTGCCTGCCGAAAGCAGGAAATGTTCAAATGTCTGGCAGTGAACATGTCACTGTAGGCAGAAGCAAGGATAGCATCTCTTGCATGCACCACACTCTACCCAGTTATGCAGCCCAAAATTCCCCATGGAGGCCAACAGAGAGAGTGGGTAATGGAGATTTCCAATCTAAGAAGTAGCTTGCGATGCTCGGTTTACACATAAATGAGTCCTGCTCTGGACCCAGCAGCACTCTGTGGCTAACGAACACAGTACACAAATGTCTGAAAATGCCACAATAGCCCAGTATCAGCAATTGTCAAATCCAGCGGGGTCCACATACACTGCCTCCAAATCGGTTTCTTAAGGATACACTGCTCCGGAGAGCTACGTAAAGAGACTAGCTCAAGCAGCACATTTAAGCAGATTTGAACCCAAAATGGTATCATATTGCAGGTTACCAATTATTCGATGTGGTGGCTGCATTAGTTCTATTTTTTTTAGGATTTTTTTTCCCCTCTGTTTTTATCTGGTGATCTGGCCAGTAACACACCACCTGTATTAGAGGTGCCTCCACTCTGGATGAAGGACGACAGGGGCACCTTTGTACAGCAGCATTGTCAGTCTGGAAAGGAGAGGAGTGTTGGTGTATCCAAATCTGCTGGTGCATTTAACACATTGAAGCCAGTCTCCAGCTCAGACCTAATAGCTCAGACCTAATAGGGAGTTACAGCAACAATTTTCCCTTTCGGGAAAAATGTTTTACAAAAAAAAAAAAAAAAAAATGCGATTAGAATAAGCATTATTATAAGCATTCCTGTCAGTGGTAAATGGTTTGTCTCAGAGAGCTTTTGAAAAACAACAAACTTACTAGCCAGAACCAAGTGACAATAAGGGAAAAGAGCCTAAAAGGAAATCAAAGGCAGCCACGACATTTAATGGGTAAGCTGCAATATGAGAAATGTTTGCTTCTATATTTAACACGAAGTGTTGATTAAACAGAAAAAAACTAAAAGATAATAATTACTAATAAAAAAGTGTTACATTTTTCTCAGTAGAGAAAAAAGTATCAACCTTTCCAGGACACTAGCCAAAAAAAACTGATGCATGTTGGCATTGGTTATACCAGGCTGTTCACCATTTTTCGTTTGCCAGTGTTCAAATCCTTCTGTGGGCAGCAATTGTCAACCAAATTGTCTGGCAAGCACAAATACTTCAATGGACAAGAAAAACTTTATGTAACCTCCCTGCTTGTCCATGCTAATTATGAGCTAGCCTAAGCAGCATAGGTTTCTAAGAATGCCAAGGACAGTTGTGTGAATGGACTATTAAACTGGCATAACTACTGGTGATCTCAGCACAGCTCTCCAAAAATCCATTAGAGAAAAGAAAAATGCAAGAGGTTACATAAAAAAATCTGCTTTGATATAATTGGAATGCTAATTTGTATTAAATTATTTGCTTAAAGTAAACTGGTTACAAAACTGGGCAATTTAAACGGAGTATATGAATAGAGGTTACTGTAAAAAAATATCACGTGAAAATCAACAGATCCAGAGATATTGGCAGCTGAGATTATAATGCAAATCTTGACTTCCTTTCACTTGGCCCCACCCCTTCCTAGCTCTCCTAGAGGCCTCTCCAACCAATAGAACTAGGAACCGGTAGGGACTATAACATCAACTGCAACAGATATAACCAGTGGTAGTTGATCTATAGAAAATCCGATTGCCTCATGGGGAATCAGGAAGGATTTCTTTTTCCCCACTGAAGCAAGTTGGATCACGCTGGATTGTTTTCTTTTTTGCCTTCCTCTGAATCAACTGTAGGTATAAGAGAATGTATATGGAGGTTTGCTATTTGAGTTTTTTTTTTTTTTTATTATTAGCTCAACTAGATGGACTAGTGTCTTTTTTTCAACGGATTTAACCTTCAAAGTCTAAACTCCTGATCTACTAAAAGCTTTGCCATGAGTTTCTTTGAAGACATTCTCGGTCTAGGCATTTTTCATCATGAGGTTTGGTTGCATTGCCCAGTTTTGTGACATTCACTTTAGAAAGATTACCAGCTGAAGCAGCAGTGGTCGCACTTATACAATAATAAGACTTACCTAACATCTCTGCATACGATTATAGGAGTTTCCTTCAGATTGCTGGGTACAGCCACTTCAGTGAAATCTGGTGACCACACCACAAACTGCAAATTAATATCGAGGATCATTTAACTAAATGGTACAAGATGTATCACAGAAAAAATACAAACCTTTCAATGCATCTTGTGGTTTAATACAATCAGAATCTTTTCCAGTAGAGTTTGTGTTCACTTCCTACAAAAATGGGAAATAAAGGTTTCTAACGCCAACAGTCTTTAAATAACCGTATAAAGCTTTTAAAGCAAGGTTTTCGGGAATATCTAGAAGAAACTAAAAAGCTATGTTCATAGGAGCTAGGTGCTAGCAGGTATCCAGTATATGTGATCAAATACACATGGCCCATCCATCAAAAAATGTGGAATGAAGGCAATGTATCTCAGTCAGCATCTTGCTCAACAGACACTGCCTTTAAGGAATGCACACTCAGGCCTTCCATAAAATAAAGGTGCTACTAAACTTACAGCAAGTGCAAGACACCAATTACTACATTTACGCCTTATTTGCAAATCATGAAATCTATTTTAAAATGCAGCTTTTGTACATACCTAAATTTGGCTTGACATCAGTCTCCTATAATCTCCTGTACAGCAGTATACAGACTGAATGTAGAAGAGCCAACACTAGGATCTAAAATACTCTGCTGCATGCAGATGTGCTGCTAGTGACCATGCCCACATAAGCAAAAAGCAGAGTGAGTAGTAGGATGAACCCATTAATGTGCTACCATGTCATTGGCCAATAGGCAATCTGTGCTGTGCTTTGAATAATTGTTTTTGATAAAGCTGTGGTGCTTCAATGGAGAGGAAAGATCTGGGTGTGTTTTTTGACAAGGATACCAGGATCACAATACTGGGCTGCAGTGGTTTACAAATTTTTAGTTAAATCAAAACCTGTATTTCATTCCAGGAAATGTAAAATTCTTCTTTGCAATGGGAGAGTTAAGGGTGCAATAACCACTTAAGGACTGGAAGGTTTTACCCCCTCCTTAATGACCAGGCCATTTTTTGAGATCTAGCACAGCGTAATTTTAACTGACAATTGCGCGGTCGTGCGACGCTGTACCCAAATAAAATTGATATGCTTTTTTCCCCACAAATAGAGCTTCCTTTTGGTGGCTTTTGATCATCTACGCAGTATTTATTTTTTGTGCTATAAAACAAAAAAAGAGCAACAATTCTGAAAAAAATAAATTATATAATATATACACACACATATATACACACATATATATATATATACATATATATATATATATATATATATATATATATATATATATATATATATATATATATACATATATATATATACATATATATATATATATATATATATATATATATATATACACACACACACACACATACATACATACACACACACTTTACTTTCTGCTATAAAACATTCCCAATAAATAAAATAATCAAATTTTTTCATCAATTTAGACCAATATGTAATCTGCTACATATTTTTGGGAAAACAAATCCCAATAAGTGTATATTGATTGGTTTGCGCAAAAAAAGTTATTGCAAACTAGGGGAAAGATTTATGTATTTTTTTTTTTTTTAATACTAGTAATGGCAGCGATCAGCGATTTTTAGCGGGACTGTGACATTGCAGCGGACAGATCGGACACCTAACAAACTTTTGAGGGGACCACTGACATTACTACAGTAATCAGTGCTAAAAATATGCACTGTTATTGTACTAATGACACTGGCAAGGAAGGGGTGAACACCTGGGGCGATCGCTGCTGACTTATTATAAAAGGACACTTACCTGTCCAAGGATCCAGCGATGTCCTGACATGAGCCAATTCTTCTCAATTCTCTGGCTTTACAGCAGGTTTCCTACTGCGCATGCGGGAACCGAGCTGTGCTTTGTGAATGGCCCTGCAGTCTTTTGGGACCTGTGAGGTTTCCCAGAAACATATGTTTCTGGAGAATAGCATAATCTGCTAGTACGTATCACATACTAGCACATTATGAAATACCTTAGAATGAAGCCCCCGCAGCAGTGCCCATTTACCGCTGAGGGAGCCAATATGTTCCCCCAGCATTTCTTCCGGGTTCGCTTAATGGCGCATGCGCCACTGATTGTCAACGGCTGCATGCAGGGTAAATATCCCCTAAATGGCGTACGTGTGCTATAAGGCAGCTTACATTAGGTAAAAGTAACAAAGCGGGGTATACAACCGCTTTAAAGACTAGCATTTTTTCTGAAACCTGTTGCTTACAAGTTAAAATCAGTATTTTTTGCTGGAAAATTACTTCGAACCCCCAAACATTATATATTTTTTTTCTAGCAGAGACCCTAGAGAAGTGATGGCAAACCTTGGCACCCCAGATGTTTTGGAACTAAATTTGTCATGACACTCTGCAGTGTAATGGAGCATCATTGAAAATTTAGTTCCAAAAACATTGGGCATCAAGGTTCGCCATCACTGCCTAGAGAATAAAATGGCGGTCGTTGCAATATTTTATGTCACACTGTATTTGCGCAGCGATCTTTCAAATGCAATTTTTTGGGAAAAAATACTTCAATGTCATTACACTTCACTTTTGTTATGTTACAGCCTTATTCCAAAATGAATTAAGGTCATTATTTTCCTCAATATTCAAACAATACCCTATAACATGACAACGTGAAAGAAGTTTGTTTGAAATCTTTGCAAATTTATTAAAGATAAAAAAATGAAAAGAATTACATGTACATAATTATTCACAGCCTTTCCTCAATACTTTGTTGAAGCACCTTTGGCACCAATTATAGCCTCAAGTCTTTTTGAGTAGGATGCTACAAGCTTGGCACTCCACTTTTTGGACAGCTTCTCCCATTCTTTTCAGGACCTCTCAAGCTCCATCAGGTTGGATGGGGAGCGTCGGTGCACAGCTATTTTCAGATCTCTCCAGGGATGTTTAAACTAGAGATCGACCGATTATTGGCAACACCGATATATCGGGGGCTGATATGCACTTTCCCCGATATATCGGAATCAACCTTTGGATTTACCGATATTGCTGATATTTTTGTGACGTCATTGCGTTATGTTACGCGCACACGTTCTGCCTTCTAACACCGCCTCCCACGCCTGCGCGGCCCATACGCGACGTCATTTCACCACACGCTGCACACGTTCCCTGCCTTAAGGCCATCTCCCACGCCTCGGACAGCCTTGTGCGAAGCCAGCTGCAGTCCGGTCCGGTCACGGTGCCAGCCATCCACCCACAGGCCCTGGCCTCAGCCACCCACCACAGGGTGCCAGCCGCCAGCCATCCAACCCACAACAGAACAGGGTGCCAGCAGGCCAGGATCCAGTCACCCACTCCACAACAGGGTTACAGCCACCCAGATGACACCAAGCCAGCCACCCGCCACCGTGACCACAGTGTTCCAGCAAGCCAGCAGCCACCCACAACAGGCCAGGGTGAGTGAGCGACACCCAAGCCAGCCACCCACACAACAGGGTGACCGCAAGCCAGCCACCCAGCACAGTGTTCCAGCAAGCCAGCCACGGCACCCACCAGTGTTCCTGCAAACCAGCCACCCACAACAGGGTGACACCAAGCCAGCCACCCACCAGTGTTCCTACAAGCCAGCCACCCACAACAGGGTGACACAAAGACAGCCAGCCACCACAGTGTTCCTGCAAACGAGCCACCCACAACAGGGTGACACCAAGCCAGCCACCCACCACAGTGTTCCAGCAAGCCAGCCACTCACAACAGGGTGAGCCCAAGCCAGCCACCCACCACAGTGTTCCAGCAAGCCAGCCACCCACAACAGGGTGACCCCCAGCTAGCCACCCACCACAGTGTTCCTGCAAACCAGCCACCCACAACAAGGTGACACCAAGACAGCCAAACTGCCAAGCGTCAGCTACCAACCCCCAAGAGGGTACCATTAAGCAACCCACACTGCCAGGCATCAGCCACCAACCCACAAGATGGTGCCATCAAGCAACCCACATGGCCAGGCGTCAGCCACCAACCCACAACAGGGTGCCAGCAACTTCAGCAAGCCATTTTTTTTTTAATCTTTTTTGTGTCTTTCAAATTGAAATGGAGATGGATGAGGAGAGGAAAAGTAAAAGTGTGGTCTGGGACCATTTCTCGTCTCAACCTTCTCCAGGAAAAACAACAGTGTGCGCCACATGTACAAACATAAGCATGGGATCAGTAACTGCAAAAAACAAAAATAAGTCAAATCTTTAGGCCCATCTAAGAGCTCATCATATTGAACTATATCATGCAGCACAGAAAAAGCAAAATGAATATCAATGTGATTTATAAATACCTCCTCCACTATCCCAGGCAACAATAACAGATAGGTTTCTGAAAAAAAAACAGGTGTCACTGTCTAGCTTCAGATGGAAGATCCCAACTGCTGGACAGAGTAATCACAGAGATGATCATCCCAGATAACCAGCCATTTACAATGGTGTCTGACTCAGGATTTAAGCGGTTGCTGTCCATACTTGAGCAAAGCTACACACTAAAGAGTGAGAAGTATTATCGAACCGAAATGCTGGCAAAGCTTCACCAAAAGGTGGTTGACAAAGTAAAGGCTATGCTGCAACCAGAGAATGCTGGCAACTCAGTCTCATTCATAACGGACTGCTGGTCTGGACAAACAACAGTGTCACTAATGATTCTTTCATGCCACTTTGACAGCGGATGGACAAAAAGGCAATTGGTATTGAATACAAAAGTGATGCAAGGATCCCGCACTGGGGAGTACAGTAGAGAAATGTTTCTAGGCATGCTTGAAGACTGGCGAATCAACAAAGACCGAGTGATACTTGTGCTACTTCGAGACAGTGGAGCAAACCTGCGGAAAGGAATGAGACTTGCTGATATGTCAGACCTCAGTGTCATGGCACACAACACCCTCCAACTTTCAAATGATGGTCTATCAAGCCAAAGAGCTTTGATTGATATGTTTTGAGAAGCATGAAGAGATTTAAAATTGTGCTTGCAAGTCTTTTGAATCCTCGATACAAGAACCATGCTTTCTCTTCTGATGATGTATTGGCAAAGGCAAAACAATGGCTGACAGAAGATATTCAACAGGAGGTGTAGGAGGTTCCTGCCCGAAAAGACAAGTCCAGAACACTTTTTTTATAAAGAGCAGCATGCTGCAAAAACAGAAAAAGGTCCAAAAATACGTCAACGAACAGAAGAGAATCTCCATCGCGGTCGAATTGATCAGGACATTTTCAGTGTTTTATTGGGGCCTCATGCGGAGGATTCAATTTCTTCTGAATCTAACTATGAGCTGGATGATGAACTTCATCTCTATTTAAAAGAACCAGTAATTGACAGAAGTTATCTTCTTCAGTGGTGGAAAGAAAATGAGGCACGCTACAAAAGACTTGCTTCCCATGCTAGAAGATACCTTGTTCTCTAAGCTTCTCAGTCCTCTCCTCCTGAGCATGTTTATGAAGTGGCAGCATCATACGAACAAAACCGAACACCTTTAACAAGTGCCCATGGACATGCTGAAATGTTCTGCTTTCTGCAGTATAATATTGTTCTACTTAACCACTTACCGCATACTGACGTACCCATACGTCGGGTAAATTTGCGGGGTTATACCGGGATGATGCCTCTAGCTAGAGGCATCATCCCGGTACCGTGGTTTGAAGCCAATGGTCGGCTTTCTGTCGGTAATGACCGATGAGGCTCGGGAGCCGCTCAATCGTTACCCGGGTGAGCGGGAGGGGACCGCCCCCCCCCCTCCCGCGGCTTTGCTCGGGGCTCCCGTCCCACCGGGAGCCCCGAGCACCCAGCCGGCACGTCCGCCGGCTGGATGGAGTCCCGATGAATGCCGGAAACAGCATCGATCGGGTCTCCGATGGCGTTACCTGGAGGCGGCGTCCATGACGTCACTTCCGGGTTACTGTGCTGCAAAAGGCAGCAAATTTAAAAAACGTCTGTATGCAAAAATGCCTTTCAGCGTTTTGCATACATGGAAGTGTAGTGGAGGGGTCTAGGGTATTTTAGACCCTCGATCCCTCCATAAAGTGTACCTGTCACTACATATCGGTGTCACAAGGGATGTTTACATTGCTTGTGACAGCAATAAAAGTGATCAGATTTTTTTTTTTTTTTTAAAAAAACCTGTAATAAAGTTAAAAAAAAAAGAAAAAAAATGGGAAAAAAAAAATTTAGCCGCCCCCGTCACCGTTAGCTCACGCACAAAAAAAAAAAAAACATACGCAAGTCGAGCAAATCGACTTAAAATGAAATCGCTGTTCAAACCACACATGTGAGGTATCGCAGTGATCGCCAGAGCGTGGGCAATAATTAAAAAAAAAAAAGAGCTACACTAACTCTAAACTGGTAACCGTTAAATTTAAAGCTTCGCCGATTGAGATCTCTATTGACCGTAGTTTGTCGCCATCCCACGGGGGGGGGGGGGCGCAATTTTAAACCGTAACATGTTGGGTATCCATTTACTCGGCGTGACATCATCTTTCACAATATACAAAAAAAATGGGCTAACTTTACTGTTTAGTATTTTTTAAATGCAGTGAAATGTGATTTTTCACATTTTTTCCAAAAAAAAATGGCGTTTTAAAGACCGCTGCGCAAATACCGCATGACAAAAAATTTTGCAATGACCGACATTTTATTCTCCAGGGTCTTTGCTAAAAAAAAAAAAAATATATATATATATATATATATATATATATATATATATATATATATATATATATATATATATATATATATATATATATATATATATGTGTGTGTGTGTGTGTGTGTGTGTGTGTGTGTGTGTGTGTGTGTGTATATATATATATATATGTATGTGTGTGTGTGTGTTTGGGGGCTCCAAGTAGTTTTCTAGGAAAAAATACTGGTTTTAACTTTTAAACAAAAAGTGTCCGAAATAGGGCTGGGGCTTAAGTGGTTAACTGGGAGTATTGAAAAAAGAGTAGTGTCCAGTCCAATTCATTGTCCAGCTGTTGCCTAGCTTTTTCCCAGCAGTTTTGCACTGACTGCTGTAGTTGCAGTGAGTGCCCTACTGCAGATGTAGTCCACTGACTCCAATCCACTGGATAGCTGTTGCCTAGCTTTTTTCTAGCAGTTTTGCACTGACTGCTGTAGTTGCAGCGAGTGCGCTACTTGCAGAGGTAGTCCACTGACTCCAATCCACTTTGTAGCCATTGCCTAGCTTTTTTTCTAGCAGTTTTGCACTGACTGCACTGCAGTAGTGATTTAAAATTATTGAGTGAGTGCAATACTGCAGCAGTTTATCAGATGATGTGAAACTAAATGTACCTGAAATTTAAGTTTTCTGATCAGTTTTCATGCAGTTAAGGTGTGAAGAATGAGGCCTTAATGTTTAAATTGTTAATAAATAAAGATTAACCTGTTTTATTGGGGCCTCATGCGGAGGATTACATTTCTTCTGAATCTGCAACTATGAGCCTGGATGATGAACTTTATCTCTATTTGAAAGAACCAGTAATTGACAGAAGTCATCCACCGGTTTCTTCAGAGCTCTGAACTGGCAGTGATAGGCCGGTGAAACGTGTCAGCGATTGCACCATGAACACGTGACACTTGGGGGAAACCAAGGTGATTACATCCCTCTGACCGGAGGTCGCAAGCTTCTGTGTCATTATGGTGTGACGGCTTGCTGCATACCTCACACAGCTTAACACGGCATGTAGGTGAGGTGGAAGAGACCGTACGGTCCAGATGGACGCTGGAGTACAGGTATACTGCGTACATATTGAGCAGGTCCATCAACTTGGACATTTTGGCGGAGCAGGTATACCCTTTACCTTTATTAACTAAGGAGACTTTTGATTCACAAAGGAGACTCATGAATTTCAACGTGTTGATATACAGAAAACTTCTGTGTCTAACTGGGTTATCTTGCTTTTCATGCTGGTAATTAAGCATTGCCAAGTCTTCAACTTATATTGCATAACCCAAGAATTCTTGAAGACAAGCATCTTTGTCCACTTTGTATCCTCAACTGCAGTTACCTGCCAATAGAGTGTACATGATTATCCCTATTTTGAGTTGCCACCTTCCTGGGCCCTTGCCCCGGTACACCTTTGTATACTGAAATCCTCATAGGAATCAGGATGCATGTGTTGATCAACTGTTATGTGTAAATATTTAATAGACAACGTTGTCTTCTTACATGGTGATGGGTGAGTGTTTTCTGGAATTGGTGTTTTAATTCATTTTCAATAAAGTGTACCTTGATTATATACCCAGGTGTACCGTTTTGACTTCTAGGATATATCTTTCTCCACCCCCTTTTTGACACTTGCCATTCAGGCCACAGAGTTTCATCAGAGTAGAGAATTTTGTTTCTCATGATCTGAAAGTCCTTCAGGTGCCTTTTGGCAAACTCCAGGTGGGCTGTCATGTGCCTTTTACTGAGGAGTGGCTTCCATCTGGCCACTCTTAACATACAGGTATGAATGGTGAAGTGCAGCAGAGATAGTTCTTCTGGAAGGTTCTCCTATCCAAAGAGAAACGCTGTAGCTCTGTCAGAGTGACCATCGGGTTTTTTGGCCACCTCCCTAACGAAGACCCTTCTCCCCCAATCGCTCAGTTTGGCCAGGTGGCCTGCTCTAGGAAGGGTCCTGCTGGTTCCAAACTTTTTTTTTTTACAAGTGGAGACCACTGTGCTCACTGGGACCCTTCAATGCTGCAAAAATGTTTCTGTATCCTTCCCCAGATCTATGCCTCGATACAATCCTGTTTCGGAAGTCTACATACAATACCTTGGACTTAATGGCTTGGTTTGTGCTCCGACATGCACGGTTAACTGTGGGACCCTTTATAGACAGATGTGTGCCTTTATAAATCATGTCCAATGAACTGAATTTACCACAGGTGGACTCCAATCCACTCCAATGTAGAAACATCTCAAGGATGTTCAGTGAAAAAAGGATGCACCTCAGCTCAATTTTGAGTGTCATGGCAAAGGCTGTGAATACTTATGTACATGTGATTTTTCTCATTTGTTACTTTTAATAAATTTGCAAAGGTTTTAAAACAAGCTTCTTTCAGGTTGTCATTATGGGGTTTTGTTTGTAGAATTTTGAGAAAAATAATTAATTTAAACCATTTTGGAATAAGGCTAACATGACAATGTGGAAAAAGTGAATACTTTCTGGAGCACATACACTATATATATATATATATATATATATATATATATATATATATATATATATATATATATATATATATACACATATACACACACACACACACATATACATATACACATACACATACACATACACATACACATATATATATATATATATATATATACACACACATACACATACACACGCGCACACACATACTCTGTATATCACATAGTTAAAAAAAAAAAAAAAAGAAATCACTAGGAATACAAGATTATTCATGCATGCTGCAACATCCTTTTCAAAAGCAATGATTATTTGGGTGGCTCAGTAGACCTTTACAAGGTTCTGCCCTTAGGAGGATGGACACTAGGACAACTTGACCTCAGAATCCATAATTTATCAGCCTTTAACAGTGCTTCATCATTGTACAAGCACTGCCAAAATAATGAATGTCTACAAGAATATTTTTCTACTATGATAGTAAAATCCTGCTGTATAACTTACAATGATCCTAAAATGACTACTAGGTACAATACACTAGTTTGAACACAAAGCAACTGAGAAAACTTAAACTCACGGAAGGTGGACACTCTATAGTTGGACAATGCAGCTCCTCAGAAGATACTCCCTCAGTCTTACAAGGGTTTGACTGACCCTTTTGCCAAAGCTGGGGTTTGGATTCTACAAAATTACCAGAAAGAAAACAAATTAAGGTCATGCTGAGAAGCAGAGAGGAGATTTTGCAGGGGAAAAATGATAATGCCATAAAGCTATAATACAAATATCCGAAGTACAGGAGATATTTTGTAACATATCAGCTTCCAATCTCAATGCCAATCTAAAATGCATGCATATATATATTACACACTTATACACCTTTGGCTAGTATGCACACCAGCTTCACTCTTCTGGTTCTGACCTCAACCTAGTAGACTGTCAACACTTCTTTTGGAAACAACCACATCTGTAATTTCATTTAGCTGATACAAAAAAAAAAAAAAAAATTCCCCACATATTGGAGTAGGTGAAAAGCACTAAAGCAGCAGTCACTAAACCTGAACGGATGGCGGACCTTTACACCTATTAAGTGGATTTACTAAAGGCAAAAAGCCTGTTCACTTTGCAAAGGAATTTTCCTTTAGCTTCGCTTTGCAAATACCCAATTACATTTTTTTTTGCTTACACAAAATTGGATAATGGAAGTCGAGCTTCACCTTACTCAATAAATTATGTTTTTTTCCATGTAGAGACTTCCCAGAAGGAAAATATTTTGCAGCACCACTGGACAGATTTGTATGAGTGTTTTGGGAAAAATTAAAGAAAAAAATTTGAAACAAGATGCTAGCACAGAGTTCTGTCTAATGTTTCCCCTTTTTAGTACCTGAGAGGTCCTAGCTTCTATTCTCAGACTTTAAAATTATAGACACAAGTCTAGTCTAGTGCAGTAGAATATTAAAGTTCATGGTCCTGTGAGCAGAAGGTTACTCCATATACAGGTCCTAAAATCTGAAAATGACCTAAATAATAGAACTTCCTGCTGAAGTTTCAGACTTTAATTCCAATACTGAAAGCTTGAAAGGAAG
This sequence comes from Pelophylax lessonae, assembly GCF_965119305.1. Taxonomy (NCBI): domain Eukaryota; kingdom Metazoa; phylum Chordata; class Amphibia; order Anura; family Ranidae; genus Pelophylax; species Pelophylax lessonae. Next base: position 334,068,258 of record NC_138772.1, on the reverse strand, counting down.
GCCTCATTGTTGTTCAAAGAAAATAAAACAAATCAACACCTAAATGTATAAAGCAGGGATGTCCAATCTGTGCCCCGTCACGGGCCACATTTGGCCCAAGACAGCAATAAATGCAGTCCAACGAAAAATCGTAAACTTACTTAAAAATAGTTTTTTTGGGGTAGGAATTTTTTGTAAAAATGCGTTTACACTTTGTGAACACGTGGACAAAAAAATTTGACCGTGTCTTTTTATTGGACTTTTATAAGTATTATCTTCCCAAAGAAAAGTCTCCCACTTTTTACAGTCACGCCCTATTCAGGTCATCAGTTTTCTGCAACACCTACAGTATATTTGTGAGTAACTATTTTCAAAAAATGAACAAGAAGGGCAAAATTAGAGCCAAAATTTCTGATGCGCACCTTGAGAATTCATTGAGAATTGCTACTTCATTCACTTAACCAGACATTGATGTGTTAGATTATCAAAAACTGTGCCAAATATTGCACTAGCTTTATATTGCCCTCTTACTTTTATAATAGAAAGAGCGCGGAGACACAGCTCTCATCCTCCTGCTCAGCGGGGGATCGGCAGATCGATCCCCCGCTGAGAAAAGCGGAGTCCGTTTGAAGGACTACAAGTGTGAAAGAGCCCTTAAAAAGGGACATTATACCTAATACTTTACTATTATCTTGGTTTTAGTATTAGTACCAATGGAAGATCTTTGGTTGGACACAGATCCCCAACTTCATTCTCGGATTTTTTGAATCTGTATAGTGATTTCAAACTTCGACTTTGGAAATTATTTCCTATCGATTTGAGATCTTTCTTTCCCCTTGCAAGGTTTAGAAGACACTTTTCAGTATTTTTTTGTCAATCTACTTAGGGTGTGTCTCTTCCCCCCCCCCCTCAGGCTGTGGGTTTTTCAATTGGGCTCCTGTTTTGCCCTCTATGGTTACGGATATCCACGTGCAACATATAATATTGGATTCCTAACAGTCATCCATTGACAAAACAATTGAGAGGGGATTCCCCCAGTCTCCCCATGAATGTGTGCTCATTTACAATGTGGCTTTAAATTATCCAGATTTATCTGAACAGCAAATACGATTCATTGCTTAAATGTAGATTTATTGGCATTTTTGTATTGATGTATTTGTGTATTAATACATTGATTTTTTGTAGTGAACCGTTATGCAATACTCTAGCAAGATCTTCTGAAGAAGCCAGAGAGATGTAGAGATGAACATATTGTAACAGTACTGTATAGAGAAGTTGTTTACAAATGTTTTTATCTGATAAAATATTCTAATGATTACAATAAAAATTGATTTTTTATATTAAATCTTGTGTGTGGCACCTTAAATCCCATTATCTACCTCAGTTATGGGCTTTATTTGGGGATGTGGTGCCTAGGATACTTTCAGACACCGGTTTCTTTTTCTATCCTTATTGTTGGTTTATTTTATATGCGGCCCAAGACAATTCCTCTTCTTGTAATGTGGCTCAGGAAGGTTAAAGGTTGGACACCCCTGATATAAAGCATTGCGTTTAGGCAGGCCATAGACCGATAATTTCTTTCCTGCAACCACGGGTTGCAGGAAAGAAATTCATAAAATTCCCCCATAATCACAGATAGTGCTAAAGTGAGAATCCATTCTGCCGAGCCATTGCGTTTTCCTGGCACGTGAAGGAGGGGATACGAAAGCAGTCCCTGCCGGGAGAAGATAGTGAATATTGCTAGCAGTTATAACAGCCACTTGCAATAATCACATGTAAAATCCGGCAGGCTGGTTGTACCCAAGTTGATTGATCAATCAACCTGGGTACATTCAGCCTGCACATACATGGTTCGAATCTTGGCCGGTTCCTTCGAAACGGGCCGAGATTCCAACAGTCTATGACCGACTTTAGAAAGTTAAACTTACATATAATACGTAACAATTCAGCAAAAGCTCAGCTTACCACTAGAAGTTGGAGAATTTGCTTGACTTGCACTTTCATTTTTGGCATCTTGATTTCTGATTATCTTGAACAAACACAAAATGTGTAGAGTACATGAATACAATTGCATGAAGGATTGTCTCAAAGCAAGAGCCTTTTGTATACTTAAAATTATACTAAATGCTCCAAAGCATTGGTAAGGTGTCTACTCACCAACCCATCACCCTTTCGTCTCTCTCCCCCCCCCCCCCCCCCAAAAAAAAAAAAACGTAAACTTTTGGCCAGATCATGGACATGCAGTCATTTAAAGATTTTTTTCAAGCAATAAATGAGCTTTAAAAACCATGCTTCATTGACCTCTGTAGGTGAAGGCACAATGGAATAATTAATCCTTACCCTTCACAGCAGAAGAGGAAGGGTATCACAATTTGTTTCCTCAGCAGCTCAGCTCATCCAGCTATCCCCATCGCAGCAGTGACACTACTCTACTCTATTAAAAGCACACTGAGGAGGAAGAGAGCATCAGGCATTGAAAGGCACAGAGGGCCATATAAATGAATTAGTGACTTATGAGCCACTGATCACAGATATTAATTTAAAAGGAGAGTCTAATGCCCCATACACACGTGCAGATTATCTGCAGACTTTTGTCTGCAGACTTACCTTTTCTATGTAGTGCAAGGGCCTGCCGGATTGCATACAAATTGAAAGTGTTTAGATTTGACCTCATATTATATGGTTTTGGTAAGTCTGCAGACAAAAGTCTGCAGATAATCTGCACGTGTGTACGGGGCATAAGGAACACTTCTGTTATGACTTCATAGTCACTGATGAAACCACATGCTGATAGCAGAAGATAATACAGAGGACATAAGGCTAAGCTGGTCAGCTGAAAGGGGTCCTGTTCTGACAGAAAATAGTTTGTTTCAAATACAGACATGTACATGAATACATATTTTTTTACTGGGGGCGTTCGAGACCGTATGACTGCTTTAATGCTTAACGAACAGATGTCTAGACTCTCACACTAAACTTTCTAAAGATTTGGGAGCCTTGTCTTCAATATATCTTTCATTCAAGAAAGGGAATACAATAAGACACTCACTAAAACTGGAGATAAAACGGTTTACCCTTAAAACACGTAAGGGGTTCTTTACTGTCAGAGCAGTGGGGATGTGGAACTCTCTTCCACAAGCAGTGATATCAGCAGGGAGTATCCATAGTTTCAAAAAATGATTAGACAATCACCTTAAAGACCACAACGTACAGGGGTATACAATGTACAGTTAACATCAAACACACACACACACACACACACACACACACACACACACACACACACACACACACACACACATCATAGGTTGAACTGGATGGACTGATGTCTTTTTTCAACCTCATTAACTATGCAACTATGTAATATGCCTTTCCCCGGCTTCCTCTGGCTAGTGTTGGATGCCCGTGACAGCCCCCACCTGATTATCCCGAGTCCATATCCACATTGCCCTTCCTCCCTCTTTTCTCTTTTACTGGCTCCCCCTTTCTCCTATCCCTTTCCCTTCTTTCTCCTCCTCCTAGGGTTTTGCCCCTCTTTTGTTCTACTTGATTTTCGTGCACTCTTTGAATGTGTGACCTATATAGCACAATTCTCAGAGAATTGGCCTGTCCAGGTTTGACACCGATATCCTTTAGGGATCCTTCTGGACCTTGTTTTTGAGCTCTTCATGCTCCTTGAACATAATTATTGCTACTGTTCCTTTTTGTTTGACAATACATGAAGCTCCGTTTCGTTTTCTATTGTCATTCCAAGCCTCTGCATGGGCAGATTGGATGCTTCATTTTTATCCTTTTAAAACTTGAAAAAAAAATATTTGTACCAGAATATTTTATGGACTCATTAATGAACTTAGATTTGAGGCCTCTTCACATTGCCGATACACTGAAATGCAGCAGCTTGGTGTGCGGGCAGCTGTCAGCTTTGGCTGCAGTGAGGTATCGGTAGGGGCGATGTTATAGAAATTTAAATGTTTTTTGCCAACTTTAGTTGAAGTGCACAAAGTGACACTTCATGTCCCTGCACAGGAGTAGGATGCGTGAAGCTGCTATGTGGTGACATGAAGTGCCTTCCTCTGCGCTGCAATAAAATGCAGCATGTCAGCATTAACTTACAAAGCCATCACACATGCCACCCCCAGCAACATCACTAACTTAGTCTCAAATTACCAACCTAATCCTTCGCTTTGTTCCTCCCAAAACCTCCTGCTCTCTAGCTCCCTTGTCACCTCCTCCCCTGCTCGCCTCCAGGACTTTACCCAAGCCTCTCCCATCCTATGGAACTACTCCCTGAATCTGTCTGACTTTCTCCTACTCTGTTCCACTTTTAGACGATCCCTGAAAACCCTTCTCTTCAGAGAAGCCTATTCTGCCACCACCTAACTGTACTGTTATTTTAGCTTACCCCCCACAGCTATTACCTTGTGTATCACTTGACCCTCCCTCCCAAGATTGTAAGTGCTTATGAGCAGGACCTTCAGATTCCTCCTGTACTAAATTGTATTAAAGAGCTGTGCAAACTATAGGTGCTATATAAATCCTGTATAAATATAATTGCAACTCACTGCAAGGCGCCTCTTGGCTGGGCTGCAGTGTGAACAGGGCACATAGAAAACAACTGCTTTCTATGTGCCCCAGCGGTGACTGGCGTTCGTGACGAAAACTGCCAATCACTACACTAAATGGGAACGGGTCTTTACTGAAACTGTTCTGGTGCCCTGGTTAAGATTGTAAAACCTTTTTAGCATCTATTTTCTTACTGGTGATGACACTCCGCCGCTGTCAGACTTCCAGGAAATTTACCTGAAGTGTGTGACCCAATCATTTAAAGATTTTATATACCTACACATAATACACTTCCCACATAACCTATAGCAGAAAATCAAGCTTACCATTTTCATTTCCTCCCCATAGGTTTTGAGAATGGCACTCTCAATGTCATGCTCTTTTTCAAAATAAATCTTCACATGTTTTGTCTCCTTGGTATTAATTAAAATATGTGTTTTGGGGTATATGTCCAATTGTTTTTGATCGCCTACTTCTAAAGGGGAAAAAAAAAAATGTGTATTTGGTTACAAAAATGAATTACATTTTTAATACTTGATGCAAAAACAAAAAAGTATGATTAAAAGCGACCATGCTAGAATTTCATTGAAATTTTAGTAGAAAGTTTAGCTTTAGTACCAACAACCCTCCATTTACATGTTAACCATTCCTACAACTACATTAGGTAGATTAGTATTGGAACACTCAGGAACTAATTGTGTAGGAATTGTTGCTATAGAGCCTTTATATTTCAATCTGTTTATAAAAGTTTCTTTAGAACAAGCATAATCCAAAAAAAAAAAAAAAATTGATTTTTGTCTTCCCGTAAAATCCTTTTCTCTAAAGTTCATTGACCGATGCAGTTTTCTGGTCTCCATATCAGTAGGGTTATACTGTCCCCTACAGGAGTAGGACACTAGGCAGAAAAAAGTTCTGGCTACGCCTATGGGCAGTCCCAGGGGTTATACCCTCTCTCCCTGCTATAGGATGTCAGTTTTGCATCAAAGCAGTGTCAGAGAAAATACCAACCCAACTCAAATAGAGGGGCGGGTACTGCCTCCATCAATGAACTTCTAAGAAAAGGAAGACAAAAATCCAATTTTCTCTATCGTTCATTGACGGACGCAGTCTCGGATCTTCATATCAGTAGGGACATCCCAAAAGGAGTGCCGTAAAAATGAGGGGTAAAAATGAGGGGTGGGAACAGCAGAAAAATAATTCCAAGGCTAAACCATAGCCAACCAGGCAACATAGGACTCATCAGAACCACAAGAGGAGACCCACCTGAAAAAACATCAAACACCCTCAAGGGAGACTAAAAACACCCTTAAAATGGCAGCCTGCAAATCTTTGCAGCCAAAATAGGCATCTGCAGATGCCAGCAAATCCACCTTGTAAAACTTGTGAAAGTGTAAACAGACGACCAAGTAGCCGCCTTGCAAACCTGAAGCACAGATGCCTGATGGCCAAAAGCCCAGGAAGCCTTAAGCACCCGAGTAGAATGTGCCTTAACAGGGAAAGGTGGAACCTGACCCTTAATCGAATAACCTTGCGTAACTGTCTGTCTGATCCACCTGGAAATAGTCGCAGCAGGTGCAGGCAGCTCTTTCTTTGGGCAATCCGTGAGCACAAACAGTGAATCCGACTTCCGAAAAGACTCAGTAAGCGCCAAGTACACCCTGATTGCCCGAATCACATCCAAGTTATGTAATGCAATTTTCCTAGGATGTTTTGGCCAAGGACACAGGGTAAAGTCCTCATTCAAGTGAAAACTGCAAACCACATTTGGAAGGATGGATCTGGACAAAGTACCACTTTATCCCTGTGAACCACCATAGAGGGAGGACAGGACAACACCGCCAGTTCTGACACCATTGGCGCAGAAGTAATAAATTACCAAAAAGCCACCTTCTGGGACAAGGAAAGCAGGGGAATCTCCTGAATACTTTTAAAAGGAGATTTCCGGAGAAACTACAACACAAAATTAAGGTCCCAAGGTGGCAACGGAGGTCACACTGGAGAGGCCAAGTGTCTCACCCCCTGGATAGAGTTACGTACTAGAGAATGAGAGGCTAATGGCCTTTGGAAGAAAATTGCCAAGGCTGAAACCTGACCCTTGATAGTACTCAAGGCTAACTTTTGATCAACTCCCCGTTGATGGAAAGCCAATATCTGAGCCACCAAGTAAGAGCGAGGGGGAACCCCAAGAGAGACTCAACACCACGCAATATATAACTTCCATGTACGAAGATAGATCTTCCTAGAAATCGCTTTCCTCACTTTAAGCAGAGTAGGAACCACTCTGGTATGACCTTGTGAACCCATTTGTCTTGTGTCCGGGATAGCCACAGGTCCTGGAACCGGCAAAGACATCACCCCACCTCAGATACGGGTGAGGGCATGTCGAAGGGGCCTTGTCCTCAGGTCTGGAGAAACTTGACTTTGGTTTGCCAGACCAGGCTCGCTTGGAACCACCCGAGGGGGCCTTGAAGGACTTTGCCTTATGACTGACCCTGAGGGATGAAAAAAAAAAAAGTGCTAAAAATGAGGGGCCCTGTCTGCTACGCGGAGGACCACTGCCCAAACCGACAGTCGGCCCAAAATGGGAGCAGCATCCAGCATGGCATCGCAAACAAATTGCAGCCCCAGCACCAACAGCTCCGCAAAGGCAGGGGGAAGTTGTTTCCCCTCCATGTCACTGCATAGCAACTTAGCTCATTCAGTCAAGGTTTGCGAGACAAGGGCAACCGTAAACACCGGTCTTAGTGCAGATCCTGCCAGGGAGTAGATATTGCGGGCCACAGATTCCAAATTTTCTATCCGCCGGATCCTTAAAGGATGGTGAATCCTCCACTGGGATCATGGTAGCTTTATTCAGTCTTGAGACCAGAGGGTCCACCGAAGGTGGAACAGTCCACTTCTTTATAAAGGGACTCATCAAAGGGGTAGCGTCTAGCAATACGCTTAGGTACCCCAGGGGAACGCTTTGGGCAATTCCATTCTTTTTTGAGCATATTGTCAAAATACGCGGGGGAGAGAGAAACCTTTGCTGCTCTGGTTGGCTTGTGAGTGCCAAACGTTACCTGCGCCTCATTCACAGTCGCAGCTGCGTCCTCCATTTTCAGGGTCTCACACACAGATACAACCAGTGCGTCCACCAGCGACTTTTTCCACGGTGGTGGAGGGAGAGGCGTCATCCTCACTATCAGAGAAGACAGGGTGTGAGGTAGTAGACCCGGCAGGGAGACCTGCATCTGTGGTGGCTGAATCAGATTCAGAGTCTAACATATCAGATGAGGCAGGGGCAGACGGAGGGCGTTTTTTAGCATCTCTCCCTTTAAAGGCCAACTCTACCCAGGACACAAAGGATTCCAGGACCGCCAAAAGTGCATCTATAGATAGCTGAGATCCGGAGAGCCCTGCGGCCTCCTTGAGGGGGGTCAGGTGGGGACACTTGTTCTGCAAGGTCCATGGTGCACCAGGGGAACCCGTCAACAAAAAGTTGAGAACATTTTTTTTTATTTTCTAAGAACGTCCAACCACGCTACAGCGCCCCCAAGAGGTCAGGCAGAGTGCACTAACACCCCCCCCCCCCCCAGCAGAGAGCGAGAGAGAGCGAGCGCGAGAGAAACCCCCTAGACTCACCACCCTTCACCAAAGATGCACCAGGAAGGCCCAGAATGTCTGCACAGCGCGTTTCTGCAGCGATTTCGATCCTCAGAGAAAGATCTGAGTGCCAGCACTAGGGTATAGGGAGGGGCTCCACCACCAGAAAAAAATGCCTCTAGGAACTCCCAGAACATGTCCGCCAGTGATTCTCAATAGAAATCCACCGAAAAATGGCGCCGGGTGTACCAAGATGGCAGCCGAGCACATGTAGCTACAATAAAATGGCGGCGACCCTCATGGGGAACCCCCAGGCTCCTGGACAGGATCGATTGGAAGATGGGCCCTGGAGTGACCGGTAGAAACCCCGCCCCCCCCCCCCCCTGCGGCCTAAGCTCGTTCCCAGCCCCCGGGAGTAGTCAAACATCCCAATAGCTCCTAGTAGTGAGGGGGGGTGCGTGATAGGACAGAGGGAAACCCGGGGTTGCGAGGGTCCGATCGTCCTAAGGAGGGCCCGCTTTCACCCCAAACCCACCAGGGGAAGGGGGGGGGGGACATTTACCCACCATATCAGGAACAGGCAGGTACTATCTCCTGACGGAACCCCTCTCCACCAAAGTGGGGGGGGGAAATCGATCAGCCAAACAGGAACACTACGACTCTGGCCTAGACCCGGTCGTATGTGACCTGGTGAGACTAACTCATGAGGCCAGTCCCCTGTCCAGTGGGACTATGTCGCGAAGCTAAGGTCTGCGTGTGCTCGTTGGTCCAGCTAGGGTGACCACTGGATCTATATATCCAGCCAGTCACTCAGATCCAGCATAGTTGCTTGCAGATCTCACAGGGAAAAAAAAAAAAAAAAAACGGAGAAAAAGTTAACTAGAAAAAACTAATCTAGAAAAAAAAAAAAAAAAAAAAAAAAAAAACTTTGCCATGACCAGAGATCCCAGCAAGGAACTAGGTCCTTACTCCTGACTAGGCAGATTTCATAAAACGGACAAAAGGTAGAGAGGGTATACCTCCTGGGACTGCCCATAGGTGTAGCCAGAGTTTTTTTCTGCCTAGTGTCCTACTCCTGTAGGGGGGCAGTATAATCCTACTGATATGGAGATCAGAAGACTGCCCCCGCCAATAAACAATAGAGAAAATTTTAAAAAGGAATTCAATATACTATACACTTAAAAACGGTGTATATATATATATATATATATATATATATATATATATATATATATATATATATATATATATATATATATATATATATATATATATATAACACATACACACACACACACATATATATATTGAGTAGTCACTATATAAAAACGATATGGATCAGTTGGAAAACCCGAAATTTTAAAAAATATAAAAAAAATTTAGGTTAAAAAAAGGAGAAAAAGATTTAAACCTACATTTTAGGCATCTCAGATAAAGATTACATAAAAATATCCTCTTATGTTGTATACATGCTCCCTCAAATGGTCCCTTAATAGTCAAGTAGTTCTACCAATGTATTGTTTCCGACATGGACATTCTGTATCCTGTACGCTGATGCCAATAGGCATTCAACATAATCCCTGACAAAGGTGGTGACAGTGGTATGTTATTTAAATTTTGTTTTCATTTCCCATGAATGAGTAGCAGCAACATAATGGCGGCTGTAACATTTGGAAAATTGCGGGTAAGCACTTTTCCATTTCCACCACTGTAGTTATTTAAGGGGGTTTGTTGTCTGACGTGATCGATGGGTAGATTCCTTGAGAAAGTGTATATGCACGAAACGCGCCAGCAGGTACCTACATGCTGACATCGCCGCCGCTTCCTCGTGCAAGGAGGGGTGGCCATTTCTGTAAGTTTGGCCACTGTTTTATGCAGCAGCATTTGTTTTCAACTAGTAATAAAATACTACACTATATTAGTACCGTGCCTCCTGAAAGTATTAACAGTGCTTCACTTTTTCCACATTTTGTTATGTTACAGCCTTATTCCAAAATGAATTAAATTCATTATGTTCTTCAGAATTCTGCAAACAATACCCTGCAATACCAAATGTGAATGGAGTATATTTGAAATCTTCGCAAATTTATTAAAAAAAAAAAAAAAAAAATGTACATAAGTATTAACAGTCTATGCTAATACTTTGTTGAAGCACCTTCTTTGGCACCAATTACAGCCTCAAGCTTGGCACACCAATTTCTCCCATTCTTTATTGCAGGATCTCTCAACCTCTATCAGGTTGGATGGGGAGTGTTGGTGCACAGCCATTTTCAGATCTCTCCAGAGATGTTCAACCGGGTTCAAGTCTGGGCTCTGGTTGGGTGACTCACCCACTCAAATTACATTTACAGAGTTGTCCCATAGCCAAACCTTTTTGTTATCTTGACTCTGCTTAGGATCGTTGTCCTGTTGGAAGATGAACGTTGCTCTTCAATCTGAGGTCTAGAGCGCTCTGGGGCAGGTTTCATCAAGGATTTCTCCTTGAAAGATTTTTTTAAAATATTGTATATGCAAGTTAAAAATATTGTATATGCAACTCCTTGCATATAACAGATTTTTTTTAAAATCTAACCGTAAAATTCCTTTGAGTCCTCCGACACGTCACCGCCCACTCATACAGTCTTCACCAATGGGTACTGGCTTAATCTCCACAGGAGTAACTAGGCATAAGACTTGTTAAAACAAAGCATTTACATAGACACCCCTATGGGGGCTGTCCCACTAGTCCAATACCCCCCTGCAATCAGCCATCCCAACTCAGTTTGGTAGCAAGCAGTTAAGTCTATAAGAACACCAATAGAGGGGCGGGGGCGGCGACTGTCGAGGACTCCGAGAAAACAATTTTACGGTAAGATTTCACAAAAATTCAGTTCTCTTACGTCCTCCCGACAGTCGCCGCCCACTCATACAGTCTTCACCAATGGGATGTCCCAAAGCAGTGTAGACATGAGGGGTGGGCAACGCAACCGTCAGAAAGGCAACGCAGTACCCACATCAGAGAAAGGAACCTTACATGAACAGAAAGGTAACCCTCTGGGTAACAAAAAAGGCTCAACAGGAGCAACAACCCAGGAAAGCAAATAACCAAGGGGATAAACAACCCCAACAGCCAGGGACCCGGATTAAAACCAGGGTCCCCTCACGGTACTGCCGCACAGAGAACTTTGCGGCCAAAGGAGGCATCAGCTGATGCCAGATCAATTTTGTAGAATTTGGAAAAGGTGTGCACTGATGACCAAGTCGCAGCCTTACACACCTGGGCCACCAAAGCCTGATGCCGGAAGGCCCAGGACGCACTCACAGCTCTGGTAGAGTGCGCCTTGACAGGGAAGGGCGGTACCCGTTCCTTCAACGAATAGGCCTGTACAATTGTCTGCCTGATCCATTTTGAAATGGTCGCCGCAGACGCAGCCATACCCTTGTGAGGTCCCTCAGGAAGGACAAAGAATCCGATTTCCGAAAGGATTCAGTCGACAGGTAAACCCTGATCGCCCTGACAACATCCAAGGAAACCACCTTTGGAAGAAAGGACGGGTTAGGTCGCAAGACCACCTTATCCCTATGAACCACCAGGTAAGGGGAGCGGCAAGACAAGGCCGCCAACTCCGACACTGTGCGAGCAGAAGTGATCGCCACAAGAAAGGCAACCTTTTTAGACAGCAGAGTCAACAAGATTTCCCTGATGTTTTAAAAACGGGGAACGTTGTAACACGGACAGAACCAAGTTCAATTCCCATGGAGGTAAGGGCTCCCTTCAAGGAGGGGCCAAATGACGCACACCTTGAATGAAGGTGCTAATCAAAGAATCAGATGCCACAGGGCGCTGGAAAAGGACAGCCAGAGCAGATACCTGGCCCTTAATCGTGGCCAACGCAAGGCGCTGGTCCACACCAGACTGAAGGAAAGCCAACACTCTCGCCACCGAGTATGAACGAGGAGAGAAGCCCCTGGACTCACACCAGGCAAAATAAGCTTTCCACGTAGGGTAAAATCTTACCAGACGAGGCTTTTCTAGCCTTGAGCAAGGTAGGAATGACCTCCGAGGAGAGACCCCTGTCTTAGGGCCTGGCTTTCAACAGCCATGCCGTTAAAGCCAGCGACTAAAGTAGGATGGAAGATCGGTCCCTGAGACAGTAGATCTTCTCGCATTGGTAGCCGCCATGGAGGCTCGACGGCCAGGTGAACGATGTCCGCGTACCAGGACTGGCGTGGCCAGTCCGGCGCCATCAGAATCACCAATGTTGGTTCCAAGGCCAACCTGCGAAGGAACCTGGACAACAACTGAATCGGAGGAAAGGCATATATCAGATGATACTGATGCCAAGGCACCACCAGTGCATCCGAGGCGACTGCCAGAGGATCGCGCATTCTTGCCCCGAACCTTTCCACCTTATGGTTTAGCCGAGACGCGAACAGATCCACATCCGGGATCCCCATTTCGCACACAGCATTTGAAATACCTCCGGGTGCAGGGACCATTCCCCCTGGTCCAGGGTCTGGCGGCTCAGATAATTGGCCTGCCAATTCTCTACACCCGGATGTGAACTGCCGATATTGCCTGGACATGAGTCTCGGCCCAAGACAGAATGCTGGTCACTTCCTGGGCCGCCCGGGCACTCCTGGTGCCCCCTTGGTGATTGATGCAAGCCACCGCAGTGGCATTGTCCATCTTCACCCGTACAGGGCGGCCCTGAAGACGGTCCGACCAATGGAACAGGCACAGCCTGAACGCTCTCAATTCCAATATGTTTATGGGGAGGGAGGATTCCTCCACTGACTAAGTGCCCTGGGCAGACAGGTTGCCCAGGACTCCACCCAGGCCCGACAGGCTGGCATCCGTGGTAAGTACTGTCCACAGTAACGGCCGGAAGGAAACCCCCGAACCCTGTCCCGATGAGGTACCGGGACGATCACCCCCTGGGTGAGGAGATCTCGCACCGCCTGATGCAGGTCCTGTAAACGCCCTGGGGTCAAATGAAGATTTGAGGGAAAGAATTTGTCCACCGGCTGCGAAAGGAATTCAATCTTGTAACCTGATCGAATGATTTCCTGAACCCACCGGTCTGGAATTCGGAGCAGCCAAGGCTGGAGGAAACCGCGCAAACGTCTCCCCAACCCTGAAACGGGTGAGGGCGCCCCATCAGGCAGAGGCGGACTGGGCCGCCGCACTAGCTTGGCCAGATTTCGGTTTGCCTGCCCAGGGCTTTCTCTGGCCCTTGAAGGGTTTCCCCTTGTTCTGTGCCTTGAAGGCACGAAAGGACCCCTGATTTGGTTTAAAGGAGGGGCCCTGCTTACCGCTTAAAAACTTGCCTTTAGGATTCTGGGGCAGCAGAGTGCTCTTGCCCCCAGTGACCCCGTTTACCAATTCATCTAGGGATTCCCCAAACAGGCGAGACCCCGCATAGGGGATGTCAGCCACCGTTTTTCTTGAAGTCTGGTCAGCCGACCAGCTTTTCAACCATATCAGGCGATGGTTAATCACTGCGACACTGGACAGGCGCGCAGCTAACGGGGCCTCATTCAAGGCCGCATCGCACAAATACATGACTCCTTGATAGATCTGGTCCACCATCGCCACGGTAGTAGGGGGAGCAGAATCAGCCACGAGGGTGAGTCTTAGCACCTTGGTCCAATCCGCCACAGCCTGAGCCGCCATGACAGAGGCAAAAATAGGCTTTAGCAGGGAACCCGCCACCATGTAGGCATGGCGGGCAGGGGATTCCATCCTCCTTTCCGTAGGATCCCTAAACACCGGAGAATATTCGGTGGGTACCAGAGTGGCCTTAATCAATCTGGCCACAGTGTGATCCACCTGAGGGGCCACACACCAGCGCAAATCCGTAGGAGACGCAAAGGGATAAAGGAGTTGAAACCTCTTAGGCACCACAAAGGTGCGTTTTAAATGACGCCATTGATCATTCACAGTAGCGTGAAACTCAGCGGGGCAAGGGAACACCTGCACCGCCTTGCAGGTCCTGGGTGTACCAAAAGAGGACACAATGCCCGGAGGATTGGGCTCATCCTCTAAATGTAGTGTTCCTTAATGACAAGAATTAGCGCATAAATAGCTGCGCGGTCCTCGGCCGTCCCAGGGGGGGAATCATCCACCCCTGCAACCTCCACCTCCCCCTCAGACAGAGAAGAGCGAGACCCTTCAAGGGGCACGCCACCTACGGCAACCATATCCTATTCAGAATCAGAAGACAAGGAAAAAACGAGGCCTTTTTCTGTCAGCACGTTCAGTCATTAGAATATCCACTTTGGACACCAAAGTCGCCACTGCAGCAGACAAAGTAGACAGAGCAGAAGATTCAGAGGAACCTGAATCCCCCACTAAGGCTGTGGGAAATTTGCTGTCCTGAGATTCTATAGTAAAAAAAAGTTTTTTTTTTTTTGTTTTTTTTTGTTTTTTTTTTTTTTTTAGGGACCCCCGCAGCACACCGCTACAAGACTGACAAACAGACCCCTGAGCAGGATAAACTGATAGCCAGAAGTATTTGCACAAAAAAAGGACAGCAGACAGACCCCCACAAGTGTTACCACCGCAGCCGATCTCTTCTGAACAGGAGGAAGTGATGTCACCGCAGGAGACTGAACTGAGACTGCAGGCCAAGGAAAAATGGTTGCCTATAGAAAGTATGGGAGGCTTCGGGAAAATGGCCGCGGACATGTGCTCGGAAAGAAACTTTTGCCACACACAAGATGGCGCCGCAAGGCACCAAAACACACCACATACAATGCTGTATAAGTGCCCACAGTGAAGCCAGACATGCTGCCCACACCTAAAATGGCGGACCGGCGGTGTTTAATCCTGCAGCGGTCGTCACACGTGTCTGTACCTCCAAATAGCACCCTAAAGTGACACAGGAGAGTCCGACTCCCAGCTCTGCAAACGCCGTCTTCATCCGAAGATCCGACTAACGCTGACAAAAAACAGCTAGTAGTGCAAAGAAAAAACACATTTGCAACAAATAAAATCATAAAATAGAAGAAAGGCTGAGACTGTAGCCCCAGCACAGGGAAGCCCATCTTACTCCTTAACTAGGCAGAAGACAAACTGAGTTGGGATGGCTGATTGCAGGGGGGTATTGGACCAGTGGGACAGCCCCCATAGGTGTGTCTATGTAAATGCTTTGTTTTTTAACAAGTCTTATGCCTAGTTACTCTTGTGGAGATGAAGTCAATACTGTATGAGTGGGTGGCGACTGTCGGAGGACGCAAGAGAAACAATATTTTATAACTGAAAGAGACAACTTTTTTTTTTTTTTTTTTTTTTTTTTTTTTTTAATGTGGTTCACATGCTCCCTTTTCCTATAAATATAATGTCATGTCACATTATCCAGATGCCAGCTCTTGATAATGGTCAACATATTCTCAAATCTGAAGTTTTGCCTATAAACATTTGGCTGTTAATGGCTAGGCCTTGGTTTCCTGTTATGGCATAATTTGAGAAATCAAAAGTACCTTGCAGGTTGTAACCAGCTATAGAATCTTTCAGTAATCTCACTGAATCCCAAAGAACTCCCTAGAGTAAAACAAAATAGATGTTTATACTTATTACCAAATATAAATCAACAAAAAATAAATACTTGATTCAATCATTCAGCCTTCTGTTGCTTTACTTTTGATTTGTTGTTGAACGATATAGATAAACAGGTTTTACCGAACAGAAACTTGTTCAAGGTAAATGTTAAAAAGTAGAACATTTACAGGGATAGGCTAGAAACTCCCATTTCCAGAAGATGTTCCACAAGGAAAGACACGGGGCAGGCATAGAATGTGTGTACTTGCAGACATTGTGCTAGCTGGTGACCATGTGGGCAAGATGGCTGCGGATGAAGGAGGCAGGGAGTGCAGGGCTGGGAAAGAGTGGAGCGGGCCATGCAAACTGATGGTAGCAGCTGCTAGTTCACCAGAGGCCCATACCCAATCACAGGAGGCAGATAGGAGAAGCAGATAGGGCTGAAGGAGTGTAGACAGGATCAAAGCTCCAGCATCATGCAACCGAATAGCCTTACATCCCGACCACACCTACAGGCAAAGAATCTGTGTACATGGGTTTTGTTTGCATCAGAACTGCTTTTCTCTGCAAACAAGTCAATAAGAATGCCAAAGCAGGCTTATGGAGTTTAGATTGAAGTAAAATGTGGTTTGGACCAGTGAAGGAACTCAAAATAAGTTCCAGAAAGCATCAACACAACCATTTATCATGCAGCTGTAGCTCGATGTTTCACAGATTATAGTCCATTGAGGGATACATGAATTCAGAGACTTTCAGGTGATATTGCCACCAATATGAGGATTTGACATTGGCAAAAAAAAGAAAATAAATAAATATGTCAGTTCAGGGTAACCCCTCCTATTCCCAGCATGCTTTAGTTTTGTAACAAAGCAGTACTAAGAACATGACCAGAGGGGCGGGACTGGTTTCCTTCAATGGAAATCAGGAATGGTAATCTCAGCCTTTGCTATTAAACAGACTGTCACACAGTTGGTTCACCAGGCACTATTGTTAAATGTTGCCAATATTTCAAGAGAGTCTATTAATTTCTATTTCTTACCTTTGGGTTTTGTATGTAAAATGAAATGCAATTACTTCCAATGTTGAAATCAATCCAAAATTGTTCAAGCTTACTATCCTGAGGCCTTGTCAACTTAAAGACAAATAGGCAAAATTCACCACAATGCAATCATTTAACTTGATGCAAACTTAAGAGTTAGTCAAGGCATAACAGAAAAACAAAAAACAAAAACATCAGTGCAAGTACAAAAAAATAGCGGTTTGATTTTCCCAAAATATCCACTTGAAGACCAGGCCTTGTAAAAATCAGTTTTTTTTTGGGGAAATTACTTAGAACTCCCAAACATTATATATTTTTAAAAGAGGCCCTAGAGAATAAAATGGTGGAGGTTGCAATTTTTATGTCACACGGTATTTGCGCAGCAGTTTTTCAGGCGCAATTATTTTGGAAAGAATACACTTTAATTTCAATATACAAAAACACACTAGAATGCCAGTTAGGTAAAATGTAAAAGATATTATAGAATAGATGCCAAACTATCACATACATTGGTATGCAAGTTTACTGGTACTTAAAGGTCAAAAAGTATTTGACTTTTGTTTTCTCCTTTCTTACCCGTCAACAAGGACCAGAATGCTTAGTGTGCCCAATTAACCACTTCCAGAGGTATTTGAAATCAAGATTCCCAGACAAAATTTAGCAGTATCAGTATATTATTCAGTTATTGTGACATAAGTCTTACAGTGTGCCTTCTTTAAAAAGCAGCCACAGCCTGAGTAGAAAAGCATGTTCCCTGCCAGCAGCTTAAGAACAGTACCCTTGCTCTGTGGGGAAGCAATTTCTTTTGCAGGTCACACCCTCTGCTAAGCCACAGCCAGAGCTCTCCATTCAGCCAAAAGCATGAGCTTTCTTAATTGCTTAATAGGGAGCTTGTCATACCTCTACAATCAGATCACTGCTTCCCCACAAAGGGCAATGGTCTGGCATGCTGCTTTTTTTTTATGTGATCTGTATATTAAAAGGGAAGCTCTAGTCAAAAAATTAGGATTTTTGTCTTACCGTAAAATCCATTTCTCTGATGTTCATTGACAGACACAGCTCCTGATATTAATAACCATTGAGTTATACTGCCCCCTACAGGAGTAGGACAATAGGCAGAAAAGAATTCTGGCTACACCCAAGGGCAGTCCCAGGGGGTATACCCCCTCTCTCTGCTATAGCCACTCAGTTTTGTTACAGTGTCAGGAGAATCATAACAGAGGTGGGTGCTGTGTCCGTCAATGAACATCAGATATTTTACGGTAAGACAAAAATCCCATTTCCTCTTTCGTTCATTGACAGGCACAGCTCCTGATATTCATAACCATTGGGACATCCCAAACCAGTGTTAAACATGAGGAGGTGAGAACAAAAAATCCAAGGCTAAACAGGCAACAACAGCTCAACCAACCAACTGGGAGGCCAACTGAAAAAAAAAAAAAACACCCCCTCAAAGAGGATCAGGTCCTCTTAAAAAAGCAACCTTGCGGCCAAAAGAAGCATCTGCAGATGCCAACACATCCACTTTATAGAACTTTGTGAAAGTGTGCACCGACGACCAGGTTGCTGCCTTGCAAACCTGCGTAACGGACTCCTGATGACGGAAAGCAAAGGAGGCACTAAACACTCTAGTAGTGCACCTTGACAGATAAAGGAGGAACCTGACCCCGATGGAATAGGCCTGAACCACCGTCTCTCTGATCCATCTGGAAATGGTCGCAGAGGAAGCGGACAACCCTTCGAGGTCCATCCGTGAGCACAAAGACAGAATCTGACTTCCAGAAAAAAAGACTCCGTAGCACCCAAATTGCCCGGACCACATCCAAGGCATGCAAGGCAATGTCTTTTGGATGTTTAGGCCTGGGACACAGGGAAGGGAACACAATGTCTTAATTCAAATGAAAAATCAGAGACAACCTTTGGAAGGAACAACTGACAGCTGCGAAGAATCACCTTATCCCTGTGAATCACCAGGTAAGGTGAACGACAGGATAACGCCGCTAGTTCCGACACCCTGCATGCAGAGGTGATAGCCACCAAAAAGGCTAACTTCTGGGACAGCGCAAGCAGGGGAATCTCCCGAATATTTTCAAAGGGAGAATTCTGTAGAGCGGAAAGCACCACATTAGGATCCCAAGGTGGCACGGAGTCCGCACTGAAGGAATCAAATGTCGGACACCCTGAAGAAACGTACGCACCAGGAAGTGTGTGGCCAAGGTAGCCAAAGGTCGTTGGAAGACGACCACCAAGCCAATACCTGGCCCTTGATAGTACTCAAGGCCAATTTCTGTTCAACCCTCTGTTGAAGGAAGGTCAAGATCCGAGCCACCAAGAACGAGCGAGGAAGAACTCCCAAGAGACTCGCATCACGCAATGTACGTCTTCCAAGTACAATGGTAGATCTGCCTAGTAGTAGATTTCCTAGCTTTCAACAGTGTAGGAATCACAACTCCACACCCCCATCTTTTGGCACCTGGCAATTAACAGGAACGTCGGCGACCAACCACACTAGATCGACGTACCAAGCCGGACGAGGCCAGTCCGGAGCCACTAAGATGACCGGAATCCCTTCTGCCTACATCCTATGTAGAAGTCTTGGCAGAAGCTTGAGAGGAGGGGAGGCGTAAATCAGAGGATACTGACCCCACAGGGCTACCAGCTCATCTGTGGCATTTGGATCCCTTGACCGAGCACCTTTCCACCTTTTTGTTGAGCAAAGACGCCAACAGATCCACCTCGGGGGTGCCCCACCGGAGACAAAGCTGAAACACTACTGGACGAAGGGAGCTCTCCCCGTGGTCCAACGCCTGCCAACTGAGGTGATCCACTTGACAATTTTCCACCCTGGGAATGTGTACAGCGGAGAGGCCTTGAACAAACCGTCCTGCCCGCCTTGGAATGCCTGCTACCTCCAGAGCCGCCAGGACACTTCTTGTGCCCCCTTGGTGATTGACATAAGCCACGTCATTGTTCCAATTGAATACGCACTGGACAATCCTGAAAGCGATGCGTCCAATAATCCAGACACAGCCTGATCGCTTGGAGTTCCAAGACATCGATCGGGAGTCTGGACTCCTCCAGCGTCCGGATCACCTGAGCAGATTACTTACTTGCCGAGGACACCTCCCCTGCAGGACAAGCAGCATCCGTGGTGACCACTGTCCAATACAAGAGGAGAAAGGAATTTCTCAGCTAAAGCGCCGGAGAACGAAGCCACCATATCGGACTCCTTCGTGCCCTGACCCAGCCAGATCTGATTGTCCAGAGACTGCAGAGACTTGTCCCATTTGGTCAGAATTTCCCTTTGCAGGGACCTCATATAGAACTGTGCAAAAGGAACAGCCTCGAAGGTAGACACCATCAGGGCCAGAACTGGCATTAAAGTACGGAGGGATGACCATTTGTTGGACAGCAGGAGGCGAATTGCAGCCTGCAATTTTAGGGGTTTGTCCAGAGAAAGGAGCACTCTTGCTAAGGCCGAGTCCAGAGTCAGGCCCAGATAGTCCAGCTGTGGATGGAACCAGAGGAGACTTCTGAAAATTCAGAATCAAGCTGAAATCCTGCAGAGTTTGTATTGTGATCTCCAAGTTCTCCACCAGAGCAGAGGTAGACTCCGCTCGCAGAAGGAAATCTTCCAAGTAGCCCAGTACCACAATCCCCCGTTGACGTAGCAAAGCTAGAACCGGGGCTAACACTTTTGCAGAGAACCGAAGAGCAGATGCAAGACCAAAGGTTAACGCGACAAACTGATGATGCTCCTCTCCCACAGCAAAGTGGAGAAAACACTGGTGACCGGCACATATTGGAATGTGAAGGCTGGCATCCTTGATATCAACAGAGGTGAGGCAATCCCCCTGATGCAGGGATCCCACCATTCTAATTGACTCCAATCTGAACTTCTGTACCCGCACAAAGCAGTGTAGCGCCTTGAGATCCAGGATTGGACGCACTTTGCCTTCCTTCCTGGAACTGTGAAAATGTTTGAGTAACGTTCCGAGGTTGGAACCGGGAACAATCATCCCTTGAAGGAACAGGTCTTGTGCCGCCCTAAACAGGCCCTGTAAGCGGTCTCGGGACAGTAGCAAGTTGGAAAGAAAAAACCTTGCCGGGGACAGGAGCGAAACACGATCTTGTAGCCGGACTGAATGACTTCATGGACCCACTTGTCTTGCACCCGAGAAGTCCACGGGTCAGGAAACCAAAGACATCCCCACACCCCTGATATGGGTGAGGGTGCACCTTCATGCAGAAGGAGTCTAGTCCCCGGGTCTGGAGAAGCCCGATCTTGGCTTGCCAGACCAGCTTCAATTGGATCTTTCAGAAGAGGCCCTGAAAGGCTTTGAGCCCTTATTAGTCGAACCTGAGGGATGAAAAAACTTCTTTTGAGCTGAGAAGGAAGGCCCACATCTACAACGAGTTTCCTTGCCCTTAGTACATCAGTTCCCAAACTGTGGGTCCGGACCCACTGGTGGGTCGCGCTGAGCCAGAAATCACTGAGAGCGGGCCAGCTTAAATTGTGCTGTGCGAGCCCACACAAAAAACAGAGCCAGAGCAGTCAAATCGCGATGGATTCAGGACCCCGCCCACGCAGTTTACCGCATTTCCCGCGAGGAGGATACTTGCATCAGTGAGTACGTATGTGGGCTGTTATGTAGGATATGTTCATGGGGTGCAGAGCCAGCTCTTTGGTCCTGCTGGCGGCAGCGGTGGTGGCTAGACTGGCGGCGGGATTCTCTCAGCTATAGTGGGTAGAGATGGCAGCCTCTGTGTCATAGGAGGACCAGGTGGCCCGGCGGTGTCAGGAGTTCATGGCAGCTTCTGTGACCCCCCGTAGAGGATCTGAAGGAGAAGATCCAGGGCACCAAGACTAGCATAGAGCTCATCATGGAGACTCTGGGTGAGGTGTGCTGGGCCCTGGAGAAGGCAAATAGGGGCTTCACCTTCACTGTGGACCATTGGGAGAGGAAGGAGGGCGAGTGCCATATAGCCTGCTGATCACTGTCCTGGGGTGGTCGATTTCTGTTCTCTGCCTGCCTTATACTGTCTAAGAGGGTGCTGATTACTTACAACTCTGCTTATATGCCACAGATTTCTGACCCCTCACTTAGAACATTTGGCAAGTTTATTCAATAATAAATTTAAAAGCAGTAAATTTATATTTTTAATTTAACATCCTCCTCCCTTTAAAATATGCATTAAGATTATTATTATTAGCATTTATACAGTGGGTACGGAAAGTATTCAGACCCACTTAAATTTTTCACTCTTTGTTATATTGCAGCCATTTGCTAAAATCATTTAAGTTCATTCTTCTTCCTCATGAATGTACACATAGCACCCCATACTGACAGAAAAACACAGAATTGTTGACATTGTTGCAGATTTATTAAAAAAGAAAAACTGAAATATCACATGGTCCTAAGTATTCAGACCCTTTGCTGTGACACTCATATATTTAACTCAGGTGCTTTCCATTTCTTCTGATCATCCTTGAGATGGTTCTACACCTTCATTTGAGTCCAGCTGTGTTTGATTATACTGATTGGACTTGATTAGGAAAGCCACACACCTGTCTATATAAGACCTTCCAGATCACAATGCATGTCAGAGCAAATGAGAATCATGAGGTCAAAGGAACTGCCTGAAGAGCTCAGAGACAGAATTGTGGCAAGGCACAGATCTGGCCAAGGTTACAAAAAGATTTCTGCTGCACTTAAGGTTCCTAAGAGCACAGTGGCCTCCATAATCCTCAAATGGAAGACGTTTGGGACGACCAGAACCCTTCCTAGAGCTGGCCGTCCGGCCAAACTGAGCTATCGGGGGAGAAGAGCCTTGGTGAGAGAGGTAAAGAAGAACCCAAAGATCACTGTGGCTGAGCTCCAGAGATGCAGTCAGGAGATGGGAGAAAGTTGTAGAAAGTCAACCATCACTGCAGCTCTCCACCAGTTGGGGCTTTATGGCAGAGTGGCCCGACAGAAGCCTCTCCTCAGTGTAAGACACATGAAAGCCCGCATGGAGTTTGCTAAAAAACACCTGAAGGACTCCAAGATGGTGAGAAATAAGATTCTCTGGTCTGATGAGACCAAAATAGAACTTTTTGGCCTTAATTCTAAGCGGTATGTGTGGAGAAAACCAGGCACTGCTCATCACCTGTCCAATACAGTCCCAACAGTGAAGCACGGTGGTGGCAGCATCATGCTGTGGGGGTGTTTTTCAGCTGCAGGGACAGGACGACTGATTGCAATCGAGGGAAAGATGAATGCGGCCAAGTACAGGGATATCCTGGACAAAAACCTTCTCCAGAGTGCTCTGGACCTCAGACTGGGCCGAAGGTTTACCTTCCAACAAGACAATGACCCTAAGCACACAGCTAAAATAACGAAGGAGTGGCTTCACAACAACTCCGTGACTGTTCTTGAATGGCCCAGCCAGAGCCCTGACTTAAACCCAATTGAGCATCTCTGGAGAGACCTAAAAATGGCTGTCCACCAACGTTTACCATCCAACCTGACAGAACTGGAGAGGATCTGCAAGGAGGAATGGCAGAGGATTCCCGAATCCAGGTGTGAAAGACTTGTTGCATCTTTCCCAAAAAGACTCCTGGCTGTATTAGATCAAAAGGGGGCTTCTACTAAATACTGAGCAAAGGGTCTGAATACTTAGGACCATGTGATATTTCAGTTTTTCTTTTTTAATAAATCTGCAACAATGTCAACAATTCTGTGTTTTTCTGTCAGTATGGGGTGCTATGTGTACATTCATGAGGAAGAAGAATGAACTTAAATGATTTTAGCAAATGGCTGCAATATAACAAAGAGTGAAAAATTTAAGGGGGTCTGAATACTTTCCGTACCCACTGTATAGCGCCAAGAAAATCTGTAGGGCTTTAAATATTCAATTACAAGCAAGTGGGTCTCGGCCCAAAAAAAGTTTGGGAAGCCCTGCCTTAGTAGCCTGTGGAAAAAAGTACTCTTCCCCCCTGTGAGACCTTTATGTCACCAAGGGTTGCTCCAAACAGGCGATTTCCTTGAAAAGGAAGATCAGTCAAGGACTTTTTTTTTTTTTTTAAGTCTGATCCGCAGACCAGCACTTGAGCCAGAAAACACGCCGAAGCACCACTGCCAAAAGAGGGAGGAGAGCCACATCAAAAGAGACATCACAGAAAAACTGCAGCCCCTGGGCCAGCTGGTCCATCAGCTTGGCAAAGGCAGGGAGGAGCTGTTCCCTCTCCAGGTCACGACGTAGGAGCTTAGCCCACTCGGACAGAGTTTGTGACACTAGGGCAACGGTGAATGTCGGCCTCATTGCAGAACCAGCCAGAGTGTACATAGTACGGGCCATAGCCTCCCTCCTACGGTCAGCCAGATCCTAAAAGGCCAGGAACACTTTAACTGGAATCCTGGTTTCCTGGTTTAATCTGGAAACCGGAGGGGTCCACCACCGGTGGCACAGTCCACTTCTTAAGAAGGGACGCCTCATAGGGGTAACACCTAGTAAAGCGCTTCGGGACCCCATGGGGACGCTTTGGTTGTCCCTACTCTTTAGCGACAATTCTGTCAAAATAGGCAGGGAATGGAAACACCTTTGCCGCTTTGGATGGCTTGTGAGTGCCTAAGGGCACCTGCGCCACCGTCGCAGCTTCAGCTGTGTCCTCCCATCTTCAGGGTCTCGTGCACAGATACAATCAGTGCATCCACCAGCGCCTTTTCATGCGCGGTTGCAGACGTGGAGGAATCAGAGGCGCCTGGTTGCAGACCCAGCAGGGTGACCTACGTCCACGGCGGCCGAATCAGATTCAGGATCTGATAAGACAGATGAGGTAGGGGAAGGCGGGATCATTTTTTTCTTGCCCGTTGCCGGCAAGCACCCTCCACCTGGGACACAAGAGACTCCAGAACCACCTTCAGTGCATGGAAGGATGGTTGGGACGCGGAGGGCCCCGTAGCCTCAGAGAGAGGATCAGGTGGGGAAATGTGCTCCAAAAACTTCATGAGTCACCAGGGGGCCCCCACAAAAAGTCTAAAACACTGCTAAGGGACAACCCCCACTGCATTGGCAGCACCACCAGATCGCCAGGCACAAAGGACCAAGCAATCCTCAGCGGAGAGGTGGAGGACCCCACCAGACTCCCCACCCACAGAAACAGGCACTTGCAACCACCAGGAGAATCTGTACTACACAAGCAGTGATCAGGAAGTAAAATTATCTAGGAGTCAGCACATGGAATGAGGAGGGGCTCCCGTTGCCGAAATCGCTGCCCACAGGGCTCCACTGTTATGGCCACCGCTATTTCCAATGACAAACCGGATTACACAAACATGGCCGCCGTGTATAGAAACACAGGCTACAACAAAACACCGGCCCCACAAGGCTTCTAGGGACTCGGGGAGGAAGGCCAGGCCTCAAAGGGGACCCTGGCAGGAACCCCCACCAGGTACAACACCTCCCTCCTCCTCACAGTCGATCGTCCGGTCGCCAGCGATGCACCACCCTGGCCCCCATCGACAGTTAGTACCCTGCCCCCATCCCAGGAAGGTGGCCAGACCACCCAAATAGCCCCAGCCTGGAGGGGGGCAGGATGAGGGACTTGGCAAGGAGGGGGTGCCTGACGGGAAGGAGGGGAACCCGGGGGTTTAATTGCCCCAAGGAGGGGCCCACGTCAATCCCAAAACCATCCCGGGGGAGTGGAGGGACAGCTATTCACCATACCAGGAACCAGACGGGCACCGCTCCAGACAGAACCCCTCTCCATCTAAATGGGGGATCTGTCGGCCAGGAGGAACGCTGCGACTCAGGCCGAGAGGCGAGGCGTTTAACTCCTAGGCAAGTCCCCATCCAGTGGGGCTATGTCGCTGCTGACCTAGTCGGAGATGAGATCTGGCAAGACCGGGGTGACCACTGGATCTAGATTATCCAGCCCGTTGCCCAGGCAGTTGATTGTAGATCTCACAGGAAAAATCCAGGAGAAAAAAAAATGATCTGAAAAAAAAAAATCTAAAAAATTGTCAGGACCAAAGATCCCAGCAAGGAAATCTGTTCTTATTCCTGACTAGGCAGAAGAAAAAAAAACTGAGTGGCTATAGCAGAGAGGGAGTATACCCCCTGGGACTGCCCATGGGTGTAGCCAGAATTCTTTTCTGCATAGTGTCCTACTCCTGTAGGGGTCAGTATAACCCAATGGTTTTGAATACCAGGAGCTGTGTCCGTCAATGAACTAAAGAAGAGAAATTAGATTTTTCCTAATAGTATGGAAATTAATTTCACCTTTGATAGTATTCATTTTCTGGCTAGCTGCTTGTGTAGCTTTGAGAAAAATGTATCTAAACTAGACAATCAGCTTCTATAGCTGGATACACACTATCCAACTTTTGTGGTTAGATTTCCTTCAGATTTACCTTTTCTATGTAGTGCAAGAGCCTGCCAGATTGCATACAAATTGAAAGTGTTTAGGTTTGACCTCATATTATATGGTTTTGGTAAGTCTGAAGGAAAAAGTCTTCAGAAAATCTTATAGTGTGTATGGCCCTTTACTGTTCTTCACCGACAACGCTATCTCCGTTTATCTGAATTTGCTAAGCTGTCTTTCACTTCCTGAAAAGGTTGTCAGTCATTCTTAGACAGGCATGCTTAGACCTGCCCAGCCCCACCCCTCCTATTGTTCACAGCCTCTTTTCGGCTAGCAAGAGAGGTCACGTGACCGGCAAAATATTTGAAAGAAATAAGGTACAAAAGGATAATTTTTGAAAGTTTGGAAGGATACAGATCCATTCCTATTGCTCATTATAGGTGAGTAATGACTTTTAGGCTCCGTTTCCACTAGAGCAACTTGTCATGCAACTTTGGAGACAAAGTCGCATGACAAGTTATAGCCCATTGATTTCAATGGCACCCGTTCTCATCTATGCCACTTTGAAAATCAGCGTCTTTGAAAAGATACCTGCACTACTTTGATGCAACTTTGATCCAGAGTGTGTAAAGTAGGATCAAAGCTGCACTCAAGGTCACACTCTAAATCACACAACTTAGGAGTCGCACTAATGGAAACGTAGCTACTAGGCTAGAGTGCAGCTTTGAGTCAACTTTTAACACTCAAGGTTGCATCAAAGTAGTGCAGGCACCTTTTCAAAGTTGCTGATTTTCAAAGTCGCATAGATGGGAACAGGCCCTCCTGAAACCAATGGGCTGGGACTTGTCATGCGACTATGTCCAAGGTCGCATGACAAGTTACACTAGTGGAAACAGAGCTTTAGTCTACATCTCCACTATTGCAATTTAGAGTGCGCCTTTGATGCAACTTTGATCCAACTTTACACTCTGGATCAATGTTGCATCCAAGTAGTGCAAGTACCATTTCAAAGTTGCTGATTTTCAAAGTTGCATAGATAGAAACGGGTGCAATTGAAATAAATGTGCTGGGACTTGTCATGCGACTGTGTGTCCAAAGTCGCATGACAAGTCACACTAGTGGAAACTGAGCTTTAGTCTACATTGAGGATTTTAGAGTGCGACTTTTATCCAATTTGACACTTTCTGGATCAAAGTCACATTGAAAGTTGCATCAAAGTAGTGCAGGTACCTTTTTAAAGTTACTGATTTTCAAAGTTGCATAGATGGGAACGGGTTTCCATTGAAATCAATGGGCTGTGACTTGTAAATTTGTGTGTCCAAAGTTGCATGACAAGTCGCACTAGTGGAAACGTAGACTTAGTGTGGTTGCCTGTACTATGATCATTGTAGATTGAGCTGAGACCCCAGAGCACTTCCAGCTTCCTTCTATGGAATTCTTCATTCAAAGCCCAGCACAGCTATAGGGTCCTTTCACACGGGCTTTTCGCCCGGCAGACTCCGTTTTGTTTAGCGGGGATCGATCCGCCGATCCTCGCTGAGTAGGCGGATGACAGCTCTATCTCTGCTTACTTTGCATAGACAGACCTGTCAGATCCCTGCTCTCCTCTATGGGCGATCAGATGAAAACGGACCGCCTGTGTGTTTTCATCCGATCCTCCAGACGAATGGAAAATAGGGTTTCCATCCATCTGGATTTCACAGACCACATCGGATTAGAGAGCAGTGGCGCTGACATCCGCTGCTCCATGGAGGTACATGGAGCAGCCGATCAGGCGGACCTGATTGGAAAGCCTGTGCAATAAGAGGCTATACTGTATATTTGCACCCCCCCCCCCACCTTTGTGTCCTGTGTGGATGGGTCTTTTTTTATTTCTTCACTTTCTCATGAATCCAGATGTACAATGCATCCTTACTGATGAGCGAACACTGGGCGGGAACCTATGATCAGCTCCTCCCATCCTGAAGATCAGCCATTGAGACAAAAGATCTTCTCTAAAAAGGGAGTCTCCAAGGAGCATCAGCTGTCAGCCTTACGAGGCCTGTAGCCACCAGAATGACTGGAATCCCTTCTGCCTCGATTCTGCGCACAAGTCTCAGCAGAAGCCGTAGTGGAGGAAGAATATATCAGACAATACTGACCCCAAGGGACCACCAGAGCATCGGCGGTGTTTACCAAAGGATCTTGCCACAAATCGCTTAAACCTTCAGGTTAAGACAAGAGGCCAACAGGTCCACATCGGGAGCCCCCCACCGGAGACACAGTTGTTGAAACACTTCAAGGTGAAGAGACAAGTGGTGGCTGGTGCTCAAAATTTTTGGGGGGGGGGCGCAAAAAGAAAAATTAGCGGCAAAAAATTTGCTTGACTTTGACGCCACACAAGTGTTAAAGGGGCCTTCAGTAATCAAGGAAGAGTGCCTTGGTAAAGTATTCATATGTCTCTCTCATAATATTATAATATAATATAATATATATATATTCATTCCATCTATCTATTCCATCTATCTATTCCATCTATCTACACACACACACACACACACACACACACACACACACACACACACACACATACTACATACTACATACATACTACATACACCTTTATAAACATTAGAAATAGTGTTTATACTAGTACAGACCAGTCATGACATGAGACCACCAGACCAGAGGCCTCCATCCTGAGGCATGATTACTACAGACCAGCCATGACATGAGAGAGACCACCAGTTTATTATAAAGACAACAAACCCAAAACTGCCTGCTTATCTGGCTGGCCTGGCTCAATCCTGAGGCATGATTACTAGTACTACACAGAGCAGTCATGACATGAGACCACAGAGGCCTCCATCTTGAGGCATACATGATTACTACAGACCAGTCATGACATGAGAGACCACCAGTTTATTATAAAGACAACAACAAACCCAAAATTGCCTGCTTCCCATCTGGCTGGCCTGGCTCCATCCTGACTGAGGCAGGATTACTAGTACTAACTAACTTGGTAATCATGCCTCAGGATGGAGCCAGGCCAGCCAGATAAGAAGCAGGCTGCAGCAGTTTTGGGTTTGTTGCAGTGTAGTCTTGTTGTCTTTTTTAATTAACTGGTCTGGTTGTCTCTCTCTATGTCATGATGACTGGTCTGTGCTGTGCCGTTCCGTTTCTCAAGCTAGCTCGCCCGATTGATTGCCAAATGCCAATGCTAAATTTGCCAATGCCTTTGAAATGAATTGCTGCAATTTGTTTACCACAGCCCAGGTGTTAGCAGGGAGGACAGTCACACAGCTCACAGGACAGGTCACAGGAGGCTCTGAATCGGATCCACTGCGTCTGGGAGGAGGCGAGGCGCCGGTGGGTAAGTCTGGGGCCCAGGGGAGAGCACACGAACGTTCCGGTTCCTCCGACGGTGCGACAGCAGCGACACACTCCCGGTCCAGATCACTTGACACTGAGTCCACCACGAGCCGACGAGTGCACTGCCACTCACTCACGTGAACAGCACACTGCAGCAGTCTTTTCTGGCGCAGACATCTGGCTCTGGTCTGAGTCTCACAGGACAGCAGCAGTCACTCCTCGTCTCCAGTCTCCACATGCGGCTCTCCTCAGTCTGCGGGCGGGAAGGACGGTCACGCGACGCGGGGGCGGTACACCGCCCCCACGTGTCACGTGACCACAGGACCGTCCCGGGATGTCATCCTGTGATTGGTCCTGGTCCAGGCTGGAGTCCGGACCAATCACAGCCAGGAGCCCAGTAAAGTGGGGAGTGTCGGGGCTCTGCGCCCCAATGACCCCCAGAAGGCCACCAATCAGCTCCTCTGTCTGCCTCACGTGGGAGGCAAAACCCCCACCCCCCCATACCCACCAGTAGGTCCGGCGCCCCTAGTGGGCTAAAAATTGACTTTTTTTAATCTTTTTCCCTTTTTTTCGGGGGAGGGGGGCAGCGCCCCTGCGCCCCCTATCGGCCGGCCGCCACTGGAAGAGACCATTTGCCCGGGCTCCAACGTCTGTTGACTGAAGTAGTCTGCCTGCCAATTTTCCACCCCTGGAATGTGCACAGCAGAGAGGGCTGGAACATTCTGCCCACCTTAGAATTCCGGCTACTTCTCTGGCTGCTAGGGAACTTTTGGTGCCCCCTTGATGATTGACATATGACACAGCCGTGGCATTGTCGGATTGAATCCTTACGGGGCACCCTTGCAGACGATCTGTCCACAGGGACAGGCAAAGCCTGATCGCCCAAATTTCCAGAATATTGATCGGCAGACTAGACTCCTCCCAGAGTCCAAATCCCTTGAGCCGAATCTGTGCCCAAGACACCCCCCGCCTGGACAGGCTGGCGTTGGTGGAAACTACTGTCCAGTACAGGGGAGAAAGGACTTACCCTGTCAAAATACCAAGGAATGGAGCGACCAATCAAGGATCCCCTTGCTCCCCGGCTCAAGAGGATCAGATTGTCCAGCGATTGAGGATTCTTGTCCCGTTTGGCAAAAATCTCCTTTTGCAGAGGCCTGGTATGGAACTGAGCAAACAGAACCGCCTCGAAGGTGGAGACCATCAAGCCCAGCACCTGCATGCAAGTCCTGGGAGACAACTGACAGTTAAACAGGAGCCGAATCGCATGCTGCAATGCTCAACCTTCCTGAGCAAGGCTAACACCGGGGCCAACACTTGTGAACACCTGAGGAGCTGAGGCGAGACCAAAGGGTAACGCCATAAATTGATAATGCTCCTCTCCCACGGCAAAACTAAGAAAATGCTGGTGCCCGACATATATTGGGATATGAAGTTAAGTGTCCTTGATATCGATAGAGGCCAGAAAAGCTCCTTGATGAAGGAATGCCACCAATGTGCGAATGGACTCCATCCGAAATTTCTGAACCCGCACAAAGCGATTCAGGGCCTTGAGGTCTAAGATTGGACGGACCTTGCCTTCACTCTTGGGAACAGTAAACGGATGTTAATAAAAACCATGAAAACGTTCCAACTCTGGAAAGAGAAGACGCCCCCCCACCCCAGATACAGGTGAGGGCGCCCCTTCAGGCAGAGGAGGGCTTTTCTGCTGAACCGGAGGGACCCGCTTTTGACTTACCAGCCCAGGGTTTCTTGGAACCTCCGTGAAATTATGGGTGAATTTTGATCCCTTGTCCTGTGAGCCCACAGGACCAAAGGACCCATTGTGAGCCGAGATGAAAAGACCACGTGTACGACGAGGATCTTTGCAACCTGAAAAAGAAGAAGAGTACTCTTACCTCCCATAAGACCTTTTAATGATCTCTTCCATAGAAGCACCGAACAGGCAGTCTAACACAAAGGGGAAATCAGTCAGCACCTTTTTGGAAGCCTGGTCCGCAGATCAGCGTTTTAGCCAAATAATGGGACGAAGGATCACAGCCGTCACAGACACTCTGCAAGCCAAAGGGGCCGCACCCAAAGAGGCATCACAGATCTACTGTAACCCCTGTATCAGCTGATTCGCCAGGTCTGCCAGCTCAGGAGGGCATTGACCCCCTTCCAGATCCTAGCCCAGAAGCTTCGCTCATTCCATCAAAGTCTGGGAGACTAAGGTGATGGCAAACATCGGCCTCAAAACAGAACCTGCCATGGTGAAAAAGTATCGGACCAGAGCCTCAGCCCTCTTGTCCACCGGGTCTTTAAAAGATGTGGAATCTTCAACCGGAAGCATGGCTTTATTCAGTCTGGAAACCTGAGAATCCACCACCGGTGGAACTGTTCGCTTCTTTAAAAGGATACCTCCAAGCAAAACGCTTAGGTATTCCAACCACGCGTTTCAGGAATCCCCACTGACTAGCGACAATCTCGTCAAAATCGGCAGGTAAGGGGAACACCTTAGTCACCTTGGATGGTCTGAGGGTACCAAATTGCACCAGCACAGCCAAAGCATTATTTGCTGTGTCCTCTAATTTTAAAGTTTACCGCACTGATACATAACTGCCTCCACAAGCGCTTTTCATGCGCGGCCGTAGTGAAGGAGGATTCATCCTCACTGTCAGAGCACTCAGGGTGCGTGGACGTTGACCCAATGGGTTGACTCACGTCTGCGGTGGCCAAATCAACCTCAGAATCTGAGGAGGCAGAGGATACAGGTGAAGGCGGGGGCGCTTCTTGCTAGACTGCTTTTGAAGGGCCAAATCAACTTGACACTAGCGACTGCAGGACCGCAGTCACTAGTGACTGCAGGACCGCCGGCAGAAGGTCCCGCAGCTTCCGAGAGTGGGTCAGGAGGTGACACGTGCTCCAGGGACTCCATTTTTAACCTGGCGACCGCCCACAATATGTGAAATATGGGACTACAAGTCCCAGCACACCAGCGGCGCTGCTATAGCAGAAAGAGGGAGCTGCACCCCGCAGGGACTCGCCACCACCAACTTAAGGAAGGACCCAGAGCGCCTTGCTGCTTGCCATGCGGCGATCACAGAGAAAGAGGAAGCGCTGTCACTGCCACTAGAGGCTCCCTGCCGCATCACCGCTCCACAGACTACAAGAAAATGGCCGCCACATTGATTGCAATGGGAAATTCCCAAAACTTGTTCATCGGACTACACAAACATAGCAGCCAAAGCTTCAGCACAGCCATCCACAGAAAAATGGCGGCAGTGTGGCAACCAGTACCCACAATGGCCCTTAAGGTACCTGTAGCCTCCCAGAGGGACCCCAACAAGGACCCCACCCCAGACATTTGCCACAATGTTATTGTGAGGCGCATCCCCTCCCCCTTCCAGCCCAACACCGCATGAGACCCGTACCTGAAAGTAGCCTGGCCGCCCCAGGGAGGGGGGACTAAGGGCGGTAGGTGAGGGTGACGTGCAGGGAGACCCCACTAGTGAGGGAGGGGGGGGGGGGGGGAACACACCATGCGGGAAGGAATGGTACATAGGGGACCTACCAACCCAAGAAAAGGCCCTGTGTCCACTCCAACATTTCCCCAGAGAAGATGGGGGACACTACTCACCACACCTGGAAACCAATCGGGCACCACTCCTAGCAGTCTACCGCACCATCTTGGAATGGGTGTGCTGCGGGCCAGAGGTATGCTACGACTCAGGTCGTGACAAGGGCTAAGCATCCTCACGAGGTGTTGCACTCGCTGACCAGCCCCCGCCTAGTGAGGTCATGTCACGGCCAATGACATGTTAAAGTTGGGTCGCTTTCACTGGCCAGACTGGGAAGACCATAAGGATCTAGGAGATCCAGTGCGTCACCCAGTACAGTAGTTCTCACAGGAACAGAAAATGAGAAAAAATTCTGTTTAAAAAGGAAAAAAGTAATTCTCGGGCTTAAAGATCAACTGGGATAAGTCCCAAATCCTGCCCATCGACGACATCTCGTCGGTCCCCCATAGCCTGGAGTTCCCCTTGTGTAGGGTGGACCGCATGAAATATTTGGGAGTTCACGTCACGAAGAGAGCGTCTGATTATGTCTCGGACAACTTGCTACCTCTCCTTACCATGGTCAAAATGCGGACTCAAACTTGGGCTCGATTGCCATTGGGGGTTATGGGACGCATCAATCTCATAAAAATGGTGGTGCTTCCAAAGCTGCTCTACGTCCTGTGGCATTCCCCGATGTATCTTCCACTCCGATACTTTCTTCAACTGGAATCTCTTCTTAAACCGTTTGTCTGGGGATCTTCCAGGCACAAGCTGTCCTGGCGGAAGCTGAAGAACGCTACCACTCTTGGGGGAATGGCTCTCCCAGATTTTAATTTGTATTATATTGCGGCGCAGTTGTCTCATTTTTTCCATTTTAATTCCTCTGATAGGGATAGATTTCTAGCGCTCCTTGCGCCGTCTCGGACCCATGCACTCACAGATCCACTGTCTATCATTGTCTCGGGTATACGGGGAGCGGATAACAGGGACAGCAGGACTTCAAGGTTATATCACTATCGGAGGCTGTGGGACGTGGTCTCGAGCAAGCTGGCCCTCCCGGACCTGCACGAATATACCCCTTTGTGGTGTAATGCCTCCCTCCCTGAGTTCCAGACTGTGCCGGATGTGCATGTATGGGTCAGACACGGTGTCATTTTCTTATCTCATCTCCTCACAAATGGTACTCTTAGGAGCTTTGAGTCCCTCTCCAACAGGTTCCATCTTCCCCCTCCTATGCATTATCGGTACCTCCAACCGAGACACGCTTTCCAAGCGCAATTCCCTCAGCCTCTGCCCGAACTTCCTCCAGTTCCTGTGCTGGAGGTGGTTAGCTGCTCGGATCCTAGTCACCTCATTTCAATTTTATATACTATGTTGCACGAGCCTGGTTGCACAGTTCTGGCTTATGTCCCTAAGGCTAGGTGGGAGGAGGATGTGGGAGAACTGGAAGACGACGAGTGGAGCGATGCCCTAGATACTTGCAAATTGGCTTCCCCTAAATTGTCCGACCGCCTCACGCAGATATACATTCTTCACCGTGCATACCTCACCCCCATTCTGACGGCCGAATACAGACGGGACACCTCGGATACCTGCCCTATGTGTAAATGGGAGCGGGGAACTTTTTACCATTGGATATGGAGCTGCCCGGAGGTTCAGGGATACTGGGCACAGATAAATGGATTTTTGTAAGAACTTACCGTAAAATCCTTTTCTCTTAAGCTCATTGACAGACGTAGTCTTCTTGATTCTCAAGAGCTGGGTTATGTTGTCTCCGCAGGAGTAGGACTAGGCAGAATGACAAAACGTTCTGGCTCCACCCTAGGGGGCAGTCCCTGAGGGTATATCCTCCCTCTCTCTGCTACAGGGAATCAGTTCTGTTTAAAGCAGTACAGAGAAATTAACCCAACCCAACTCAATGATAGAGGGGCGGGTACTACGTCTGTCAATGAGCTTAAGAGAAAAGGATTTTACGGTAAGTTCTTACAAAAATCCATTTTTCTCTATCGCTCATTGACAGACGTAGTCTTCTTGATTCTCAAGAGCTGGGACATCCAGAAGCAGTGCCACAAATGAGGGGTGGGATTGACAAAATCAAATCCAATCTAGTAGGCCCAACCGGTGCCAAACTAGAAGTTTTAAAGGCTCATTATAAACAAAGAATGAGACTAAAGAAAAATTTTCCAACGGAAAAAACCCTCGAGGTAGACCACTGGTCTCCTCAAATTGCGGCCTGCAAAACCTTGCGGCCAAATGAGGCATCAGACGATGCCATTACATCAACTTTATAATGTTTAGAGAAGGTATGCACCGACGACCAGGTAGCCGCCTTGCACACCTGGACCACTGACGCCTGATGGCGAAAGGCCCATGACGCACTAAGTGCCCGAGTGGAGTGCGCCTTAACAGGGAACGGGGGCTCCCGACCCTTAATAGAATAAGCCTGCACTACCGTCTGTCTGATCCATCTGGAAATGGTCGCGGCAGATGCAGGCAACCCCTTTTTGGGTCCATCTGGGATCACAAAAAGTGAATCCGTCTTGCGAAACGAGTCTGTCGTTTTCAAGTATACCCTGATCGCCCGGACACATCCAAGGAGTGCAAAGCAAATTCCCGAGGATGACTGGGCTTAGGACACAGGGAAGGTAATACAATTTCTTCATTCAGATGAAATTCTGAAACTACTTTTGGTAGGAAGGATGGATTCGGACGAAGAACCACCTTATCTCTATGAACCACCAGATATGGTGAACGACAAGATAATGCGGCCAGTTCTGACACCCTGCGTGCAGAAGTAATAGCCACCAAGAAGGCCACCTTCTGGGACAACGTGGGTAGAGGAATCTCCCTAATATCTTCAAAGGGAGGTTTCTGAAGAACCGACAACACTAAATTAAGATCCCAGGGGGGTAACGGCGCGTGCACTGGCGGAGCCAGATGTCGCACCCCCTGGATGAAATTCCACACCAAGGAATGAGTAGCCAAAGGCTTCTGAAAGAAGATGGCTAATGCTGAGACCTGACCCTTGATAGTACTCAAGGCCAGTTTCTGCTCAACCCCTTGTTGCAGAAAAGCCAATATTCGACTAATCGAATAAGACCGAGGACGGAACCCCAAAGGTTCACACCATGCAATGTAGGACTTCCATGTGCGATGATAAATCTTTCTGGAAGTCGCTTTCCTTGCTTCAACTAGAGTAGGAATAACTGAAGCTGACAAACCTTTGTCCTTCAGCACCTGGGTCTCAATAGCCAGGCCGTTAAAGCCAGCGATCGTAAAGCAGGATGGAAGATCGGTCCCTGAGACAGTAGATCCTCTCTGAGAGGAAGTCTCCACGGGACGTCCGCCACCAGTCTGACCATGTCGGCGTACCAAGCTCGACGAGGCCAGTCCGGAGCTACCAGGATTACTGGGATTCCTTCCTCCTCTACCCTGCGAAGAAGTCTTGGCAGTAACGCGAGAGGAGGGAAGGCATATATTAGCTGGTATTGCCCCCACGGGGCGATCAGTGCATCTGCGGTTTCTGCTAGAGGATCGTGGGAGCGAGCCACGAATCTCTGAACTTTCCTGTTGAATCGTGATGCCAACAGATCCACATCCGGGGTGCCCCACCGTAGGCACAACTGGTGGAAAACGTCTGGATGGAGGGACCATTCCCCCTGATCCAGGGTCTGACGGCTGAGATAATCTGCCTGCCAATTCTCCACCCCCGGAATGAACACCGCAGAGATTGCTGGAACAAATCGTTCCGCCCAGCGAAGAATGCAAGCCACTTCTTTGGCCGCTCGGACACTCTTGGTGCCCCCCTGATGATTGACATAAGCCACGGCCGTGGCATTGTCCGACTGGATCCGAACCGGGCTGCCCTGAAGCTGCTCGGTCCAGTGAATCAGACAAAGTCTGATCGCTCTCAGTTCCAATACATTTATCGGTAATCTGGATTCTTCCGGGGACCAAAGTCCCTGGGCAGATAATTGACCGAGAATTCCTCCCCATCCGGATAGACTGGCATCCGTGGTCACTATCGTCCAATATATTGGCAGAAATGACTTTCCCTGGCTGAGCATTGGAGACCGAAGCCACCAAACCAGAGACTCTCTGGTCTGTTTGCTCAATCGTATCTGATTGTCCAGGGATTCCGGATTCCGATTCCATCTGAGAAGAATCTCATGCTGAAGAATTCGGGTATGGGACTGGGCAAATGGGACTGCTTCGAAGGAAGCCACCATCAATCCCAGAACCCTCATGCACGTCCGAAGGGAAGACCAGCTGTTGGACAGTAACAACTGGACTGCTGATTGAATATTTCGAAGTTTCCCTACCGGAAGGAAAACTCTCGTCCTGACTGTGTCTAGAATTAGACCCAGATATTCGAGCCTCTGGGTGGGAACCAGAAATGACTTTTGCTGGTTCACCAGCCACCCGAATTCCTGTAAAGAAATCATAGTAATCTCTATGTTTTGTAGCAAGGTCTGAGGAGATTCTGCATGAAGCAGAAGATCGTCTAGGTAACCTAGAATCGATATACCTCTTTGGCGCAGAAGTGCCAACATAGGGGCCAACACCTTTGTGAAGACCCGCGGAGCCGTGGCGAGACCGAAAGGTAACGCCACAAACTGATAGTGGTTCTCCTCTACGGAAAAGCGTAGAAAACGCTGATGTCCTGCGAAAATGGGAATGTGAAGATAGGCGTCCTTGATGTCTATGGACGCTAGGACATCCCCTGGATGCAGGAAGGCTGCTACCGTGCGAATGGACTCCATTCTGAATCTTCTTATGTTGACGAAAGAATTGAGCGCTCTTAAGTCCAGAATTGGACGCACTTTGCCCTCTTTCCTGGGTATTGTAAACAGGTTTGAATAAAACCCTTGAAACCGTTCTGTCCAAGGAACGTGGACTACCACTCCTTGTTGTAGTAGATCTGTGACTGCTCTCCGCAGATCTTCTAGACGATCCGGAGATAGTCGGATATTGGAAGGGAAGAATCGCGCCGGTGGGAGAGATCGAAACTCGATCTTGTACCCTGACTTTATGACTTCGCAAACCCATTTTTCCGGGATTCTGGAAAGCCATGGATCCGGGAACCGGCGAAGACGTCCCCCCACCCCAGTTATGGGTGGGGGCGCACCTTCAGGCTTTGGATGGTTTATCTACAGGTCTGGAGGGGGCGGGCTTTTGCTTGCCCGACCAACGACCCCTGACGCCTCCTGCAGGAGCTTTGGAGGACTTAGTTTTTTTCACCCGCTGGACGAAAAAACCTCTTGTGAGCAGAAAAAGAAGGCCCTCGTCTTAGACGAGTTCCTCTACCTTTAAAATTTTGCGGTAAAAAGGTGCTTTTTCCACCGGTGAGATCCTTAATGATCTCATCTAAGTTTGCTCCAAATAGACGTTCTCCTGAAAAGGGGATATTAGCCAATGCTTTTTTGGAACCTTGGTCGGCTATCCAACCTTTTAGCCACAGTGTACGCCTGAGAACCACTGCTGAGACAGATGCTCGCGCCATTAATGGAGTGGCGTCTAACGCCGCATCGCATACAAACTGTAACCCCTGTATCATTTGTTCCAACAAATCTGATACCGCCTGAGGGACTTCTTCCCGGCGTAACCACTTGGTCCATTCAGTTACAGCCTGCGAAACCAGACCAATAGCAATTATTGGCCTGAAAGCTGATCCAATCAAGGAAAACATGGTGCGAGACATAGCTTCTATCTTGCGATCCACTGGATCTTTAAAAGACGGAGCGTCTTCTAAAGGAATAACCGTGGCTTTATTCAATCTAGCAATTGGTGAATCCACCACAGGTGGTTCTGTCCATTTCTTAATAAGGGTTTCCTCAAACGGATAACGCCTGTCAAATGCGTTTGGAAATATTAAAAGTGCGTTTTGGCAGACGCCATTCTTCATCGATTGGATTGCCAAAACATTTGGGCAATGGAAAAACCTTTGCCACTTTGATGCGCTTTTTAGTCCCAAAGGGGATCTCAGTTTCAGCTATTTCTGATGGAATACCCTGTAACCTTAAAGTCTCTTGAACAGATACAATGAGTGCGTTTACCAACGCTTCCTCTCGGGCTATGGCAGATGCCGAAACATCCTCCTCACTGTCTGAAGAGACAGGACCCGAGACACCAATACCAGATGAAGTACCTGCAACTGCAGAAATAGGCTCAGAGTCTGAATCCGAGGTTTCAGATAATAAGGGGTTAGGCGGGGGTCGCTTTCTTGCGCCCTGTCCCTGACAAGCCACTTCCACCCGGGACACAAAAGTTTCCATAATGGCTGACAAAGATTCAATTGTCAATGGGGTGCTGGAGGATCCCGCAGACCCCTCGAGGGGATCCGGAGGAGATACATGAGTGGCAGGGTCCATGTTAATACAGGACACTTTTGCCAGCAATAAACAAAAAAACTTTTTTTTTTTTTTTTTTGTGCGTCTCCCCCTAGCGCAATAGCGCCCCTCAGAGTACCTGCTTCTCGATCCCAGAGAGAGAGAGAGGGACCCCCAAGGCTCACCAACCGATGCAGTGCAGTTTCCAACAAACTGCAGCCAGCGTCTGTCTTACACAGACTGGAAGAAGCTGTTTGCTCTTTTCCCGGGCAGAAGGCGTGGCTCCGCCCCCTGTGTACGCCTTCCGGCGTTCCCAGCCCTCCACGAGGAAGCTGGGCTCACAAAACATGGCCGCCCCCATAGAAGAGACAAAAAGACTCCAAAAACATGGCGGCCGACGTGACCTGAGGACATACATGCATTCGGTCTACGGCAAAATGGCGGCGGACCGCCGATATCGTCTTCCCAGCACATCCACCTGCACTCTGCTGAGAGGTGACATATGGATCTACAGAGATACACTGCACATAAGGTAGGATTATACCTCCTATGTTTGCTGTAATGTTACAGTCTGCTGGGTAGAGTGTTAGCTCTTGAACCAAGTCCACTTCCCACAAACACATGCTGTATTACAAAGGGGACTTGTAAGTGTCAGATATATACTGACCATATATGGAGGGGCCCATAATATATACTGCCTCATAAATGAGGAAAAAAGGGAACGTTTTACTCACCATACCGAACCGACAGGCACCCTCTCTTCATAATACCCTCTCCACCGAGGTGGGGGTTTGTGGACGCCTCGACTCTCTGGTCCTGGCGTCCAAGCGAGCTTTTAACTCGTAAAGTCAGTCCCTTTACTGGGACTCCGTCGCGGCCGACTCAGCGCACTGGTCTGCACGCGCTTTTAGGCAGAAACCGGGGTGACCACTGGATCTCATATCCAGCCCGTCGCCCGGCCCCGCATACTTACTTGAATATGTCGCGGCCGACCAAGCGCAATGCCTGGTCTGCACGCGCTCGTAGGCCGGCTGGGGTGACCACAAGTGTCGCCCAGTCCGGCATTTTTGCTTGAAGATCTCACAGGAAAAAAACACTGGAGAAAACTACCTAAAAAATGTCTTTTTCTTAAAGAAAAAAAAAGTCTTGCCAGGACCAAAAGATCCCAGCAAGGAACTTAGGTCCTTACTCCTGACTAGACAGAAAAAAACTGATTCCCTGTAGCAGAGAGAGGGAGGATATACCCTCAGGGACTGCCCCCTAGGGTGGAGCCAGAACGTTTTGTCATTCTGCCTAGTCCTACTCCTGCGGAGACAACATAACCCAGCTCTTGAGAATCAAGAAGACTACGTCTGTCAATGAGCGATAGAGAAAGTCAAATTCCTTCATGACAACATGGGCTCTCCCCTCTCACTGTTCCCCAAACCGTGTCTATTGGGAATTTTCCCTGACACCAGTATGAATAAGTTTACCACTGTTTTTCTACATGAAACCCTGTTCTCTGCCCGAAAGCTGATTGCGAGAAGTTGGATGCGAGATAGACCTCCTACTTTTCATGACTGGCTGAGAGAAGTTAATGCCACTATTCCGTACAAGAAACCTCTGTATACGCATCGTGGATGTCCCACGAAATTTACTAAGATATGGGACAGGTGGATTCAAGCCCCGGAGACATGTGCTGGCCCTGGTGCCCCGTCCCTCCCCCCTACATAATCCCCTGGTCCTTAGGTTGCTCACAGTGTTCTTGGTCTTCCCGCTGCACACGGTCATGTAGTTGTTCCACTTCACTGTTACTTGTCCGAGATAATTTCAAGAATATGTACTTGCTAATATACCCTTCTGATATTCATGCCCTGTTGTTCTGGTCATAGCCTGGCTAATTACTGGTGGATTACTGTATTACCCTGTTACTGTTATTTACACTTTTTTTTTGCTCAATAAAGAACCGTTTGATTTAAAAAAAAAAAAAAAAAAAAGGAAAAAAGTGCCAGGACCAGAGACTAGGACCTTACTTCGACTAAGCAAAAAAAAATCCTATAGTAGGAAGTGGGAGTATGCCCCTTTGGACTGTCCTATGAGCGTAGTCAAACTTGTTTCCACCTAGTATCCTACTCCTATGGAGAGCAGCATAACCCAAGGGCCAAAGAAGATATGGAGCTGTGTCCATCAATTAGTGAAAGAGAAAGGATATACATTTTGTTTGCACACAGTTCCCAATAGCAAAAAATGGCCCAGTCATGAAAGAGGTAAAATCTTTCAGAGCTCAAGTGATTTAAAAAAAAAAGGGCACTTGGTTTACAAACAAACCTTGTAATTTGCATAGACTGAAGATGGCAAACATCACAGCTTATGCACGATTGCTGCCAAAGTTATAAAATGATCAGAAATCATTCTGCATGGGTTCCTTCTTGTTAGCAGGGACCAGAGCTGTCAGATAGCAGCAGGCTCCTGTGCACACTATTAGCTGTCAAACAGGAAATGTAGAAAACATTCCCTTAGCATGAGAGAACGTGTAGCATAAAGTTAATCTACAGACAACAGTTTAAGTGAGATACTATTCAATAAGTTACAGACTGTCTGCCCAATAAACCTGGTCTCAAGAATGTAGCTACACAACATCTAGTCACAAAGTGATAAAAAGCATCCAAAATGTAGATGCTTAGTTGCAAACAATATTTATGACACTAAGACAGTTCTTTACTTAGCATCTCTTTGAATTAGGCTGAAGGTCATGTCTAATTTTAGGAATCTGGTGCTAGGGAGTATTTTTCTATAATTCATACATTAACATCAATTTTTCCCTTTTTGGCAATTGTAAGCGAGTTATTAAAGTCAGGTCAGAAAGAGTTGGTCTGTAACTGGTTTGCAGCTAGTAACCATGAATCTTTGACTGCAATGTGGACTCACCTGCAAAAGCAAATTCTAGTTCTAATTAACATCGACCATATTCTAATAAACTATGCTTACAAAGACTTACTGCATAAAACTGCTTAGGTCAGATTCTTAAAACACACAACATAAATATTACCTTTTCTGTGTCAGCAAAAGCATCAACACATGGATAGGTGTATACTCTGAAACCATAAGATACATGATACCCAATAAAGATATAAAAAGTAAAGCTTGCTAAAACATATCATTAAATATACATACAATCTTTAAGATGAAGTTATTCGATAGCAATAACTGCCACTCACAAGCTAATTAAATGAGCATGTTTAAAAAAAAAAAAAAAAAAAAAAAAATTTAATGCAGATAAAAACAGCAATGAGAAAAATATTGCTGATTCTTTTTCTAACATTTAAATGTCTTTTCATCTGTGGCCATTAGATGGTAGCATGCACAAAGTTTTTTCTTGTGCAAACAGACAAACAAAACAAAATTTTAATAAAAAAAAAAAATTCCTCAAGAAATAATATCAGATACATTCATACATACAACCATTAAATACCTGACATACTACTTCTAGAAACGGTATCTGGCAGTTTACCATCATGATCCATGGTACCATCAAGCAGAGATATTTAAGAATCAGGCAGAGCCACATAACTCAATTCTGTTGCACAGTATTTATTGCTACTGTAAAAACGTGTAGCTAAATGCTCCAGTGTGTTTTTCAACATGTGACCAACCAGCATGAGTTTCTAAAAACATTTTGGCAGATTACACTGAATAAAGTAAATTTTCTATCGTCTTTAAAACGAAACATTGTCATATTTGGTTAAAAAAGGAAACCGAACGTCTCAGACCCCGTTCATACTGAGGCGAACTGGTCGCCTGACAGGTAGCCGTAGGTCGCCTGCCATAGAGTAGCTGTGGACCCGTTCTAATAGGAGCGACACAAGTCGCTCCGACTTAGAAAAAGGGTCCGGAGCTTCTTTGGGGCGACCTGCATTGACTTCAATGATCTGAAGTCCGTGCCGGCCACTCCAAGGTCGCGGTGCGAGCTGCGCACCGCGACCTGTGAGGTCGCCCCGGCAAGTAGCGTTGCCCCAGTGTGAACGGGGTCTCAATGAACGAACAGACGATTTTTGTCTGGCTTAAAACAAACATTGCAATCTGCAAAAAAACATTGTGGAGTAAGACTGAACAGCTGCACTGGGTTTTTTATTCGTACAACACACTTTTGGTTTCACACGTACCGTACTGCCTCCTGTGACCTCAAATTAATGCAATTCAAAAATATTCTGCAGTCCTAGAAAAGAAAGACAGGTTTCACAACTCAATCAGCAGCTAAAATGCACCCGCACAATTTGCAGCTCTGCCTAATTTTTATTTGCAATAAGAACATACGCTGGCAATTATGGAAATAGAAACACATCTAAATGTTATCCAATACATTGGTAACATTTTGCTAATAACCATCAATCACATAGCATGTATGCTCTACCACATTTTAACCAAGTGATGCTCGATGCATTGCAATTGTAGATAGAGGAGAGCCAGCAACTTGAAAATCCATAGAAACGTCTTTATGTAGCTAAAGAATAGTGATAAGAACAGCTTACACGTTACAGCAAATAGCCTTAAAGCGGAGTTCCGGGCACAGATCTCATTTTTTGATGAACATACCCCCGGGACAGTCAGGGCTAGCACA
Organism: Pelophylax lessonae; assembly: GCF_965119305.1. Classification (NCBI taxonomy): domain Eukaryota; kingdom Metazoa; phylum Chordata; class Amphibia; order Anura; family Ranidae; genus Pelophylax; species Pelophylax lessonae. The sequence continues at coordinate 334,024,411 of NC_138772.1, read as the reverse complement.
TTCCACAATGGCTAGCCTCTGATATGTCCCGGTTCGCACTTACCTGCAAGAAGAAATACTTACTTTGAAAATTTCTTCCACAGTGTTTCCATCTCTCTTGTGGGCAGCTGAAGCCGGCGCGGTCCTCTGTGTCTTCTTCCGCGTCTTCTTCTCCCAGAATGCGCCGCACCGGCCCCTCTCGTCACTTCCGGTGCGGCGCCGCATTCCTAAACAGCTTCTGGGCATGCCCAGAAGCTGTTTAGCAGGGGAATGCGGCGTCGCCCGGAAGTGACGTGCGGGGCCGGTGCTGTCGCATTGATTCCTGGGAGCGATGACGTTCAGCTCCCAGGAATCATCGCGAGGCAGGAAGTGACGGGGTGAGCCTCGGCGCTGGAGGAGGAAGTACCCTGAGGTGAGTATTTACGATCTTAGATTACAAGGTGAGTGTACAAAAAAAAATAACTATCCAATTCCTTTTCAGGTTATGTGTAGCTAGCGGAGGGGCACAAAAAAAAAAAATACCGATTTTGTGCCCGGAACTCTGCTTTAAGTCTAGTACACACTGTTTATTTTTCGTTCAACCCAGCGGGCTGAACGAAAAAAAAAAAAAAACTGTAGAGCTCAGGAGGAGATCCTGTACTAACAATCTGATGCTAGTACAGCAATCTCCCCACTGAGCTATTGTGTTCTGACAGGTGAACAGCCCCTCCACCAGAACACAGCAGCCAGCACTCTCAGCCATTTGCGGAGAACGCCGATTGGGGGGAGATCAGCAGATCTTTTTCAGTCATACCCCTTCGACAGAAGCCAGTTTCTACTGAACCGCCCCATACCATCTGATATTCAGCCCATGTGTACGGGGGGCTTTAATCATAGCCATTGCAATAACAAATTTTTAAAAAAATCAAATTTTAAAGATAAACTCAAAAACCTATAGATTTGCGAACATTAAGAACAGTAAATTGTCCCTACCCTTAAAATTATAATTGTTCCCCCTTTAGGAATACCAAAAAAAAAAAAAATAAATAATAATAATCAGCAGCAGGGAGACTACATGCAGTACAATTTGCCCTCTGCCTGCTTTTTATACTCCCAGAGCTTAGCACCCCTTTAAAGATTTTAACATTTAATTAAAAAATAGAATTATATAAAATTATGTTTGTTAAGGGTCCATTCACACTAGCGCAACTTGTCAGGCGACTTGGTCGCCTGACAAGTCGCAGTCGGTCGCCATTGAATAGTACAGGACCCGTTCTAATTGGAGCGACACAAGTCGCTCCGACTTAGAAAAAGGGTCCTGCACTACTTTGGGGCGACCTGGAGGCGACTTGCATTGACTTCAATTATATGAAGTCCGTGCAAGGTCGCCGCACAAAATCCTGCCGCGGCAGTGTGAATGGGCTGTTAATGAAAACTGAACATGACTGCAAAACAAACAAAAACATAAAAAAAACTAATAAAAACAGAGAAAAAAAGGATTTTTAAGGTGCTAAAAAAGTCCAGGGATTAGACTAAACAGCATTAAAAGCATAAAAAGGTTTTATTATGAATAATTAAATGCAAATTTTCATTTTATAAATTAAAAATGGATTTTTGTAAAATCTTACCGTAAAATCCTTTTCTCTTAGCTCATTGACAGACGTAGTCCTCGGTGATACAGCACCTTCGGGTTATGTTGCCTCCACAGGAGCAGGACTAGACAGGAAATTAAAATGCTCTGGCCACACCCTAGGGGCAGTCCCAGAGGGTATATCCTCTCTCTCTCTGCCTCAGCAAATCAGTTATGTCAAAAAGCAGTCTTTAGAGATTTTAACCCAACCCAACTCCAAAACAGAGGGGCGGGGACTACGTCTGTCAATGAGCTAAGAGAAAAGGATTTTACGGTAAGATTTTACAAAAATCCATTTTTCTCTATCGCTCATTGACAGACGTAGTCCTCGGTGATACAGCACCTTCGGGACGTCCCAGAGCAGTATCACAAATGAGGGGTGGGAAAATGGAAATCAAATCCCAATCTAGAAGGCCCAACCGTTGCCAACTAGAAGTTTACAATGCTCATCCTTAATGATGAGACTCAACAAAAAAGAAATTTTTCAAACAGAAAAAAAAAAACTCTCGAGGTAGACCACCGGTCTCCTCAAATTGCGGCCTGCAAAACCTTGCGGCCAAATGAGGCATCCGCCGATGCCGTCACATCAATTTTATAGAATTTTGTAAAGGTATGTACCGACGACCAGGTGGCCGCCTTACATACCTGGACCACTGACGCCTGATGGCGAAAGGCCCAGGAAGTACTGAGCGCTCGAGTGGAGTGCGCCCTAACAGGGAACGGAGGACTCTGACCCTTAATAGAATAAGCCTGTACCACCGTCTGTCTAATCCATTTGGCAATGGTCGCGGCAGATGCAGGCAAACCCTTTCTGGGGCCATCCGTGATCACAAAAAGTGAATCCGTCTTACGGAATGATTCCGTAGCTTTCAGGTATACCCTGATTGCCCGAACCACATCCAAGGAATGCAATGCATGTTCCCGATGATGCTTGGGCTGAGGACACAAGGAAGGTAGTACAATATCTTCATTCAGATGAAAATCTGAAACCACCTTAGGAAGAAAGGATGGCTTAGGATGAAGTACTACCTTATCCCTATGAATCACTAGGTATGGGGACTGGCATGATAATGCAGCCAGTTCTGACACCCTGCGAGCAGAAGTGATAGCCACCAAGAAGGCCACCTTCTGGGATAAAGTAAACAAGGGAATCTCCCTGATGTTTTCAAAGGGAGGTTTCTGTAGAACCGACAAAACTAAATTAAGATCCCAGGGCGGTAAGGGCGCGCGGACTGGTGGAGCCAGGTGCCGCACCCCCTGGATGAAATTCCGCACCAAGGACTTGGTAGCTAAAGGTTTCTGAAAGAAGATTGCTAATGCTGAAACTTGACCCTTGATGGTGCTCAAGGCTAGCTTCTGCTCAACCCCTTGTTGCAAAAAAGCCAATATTCGAGTCACCGAATAGGTACGTGGAGGAAATCCTAAAGATTCACACCACGCAATATAAGTCTTCCATGTGTGATAATAGACCTTGCTGGAAGTCGCTTTCCTTGCTTTAATAAGGGTAGGAATGACTGAAGCTGACAAACCTCTGTCCTTCAGTACTTGGGTCTCAATGGCCAGGCCATTAAAACCAGCGACTGTAAAGCACGATGGTAAATTGGTCCTTGAGACCACAGACACTCCCTGAGACGAAGTTCCCACGGAACGTCTGCGACTAGCCTGTCCAAGTCGGCCAGGCCGGCTTGACGAGGCCAGCCTAGAATTTCTAGGACCACTGGTGCTGACTGGATCTGAACCAGGCGTCCCTAGAGCTATCTGGCCCCGACCATCCGAGAAAGTCTGGTCGTTTTCTGTTCCCACACATTTATCAGATACCTGATTGCTATCAGGAAGGGTGATCTTTTCTGGTTGAACCTCAGGGACCGAAGTCACCCGGCTAGAGGCTTCTTGGCCTGTCTGGTCAACCAGATCCGATTCCTGTGGGGAATTGAGACTAATCTTAGGAAAAGGTAAAGGAAAAGATCTATTCAGGGAACGGTGACTACCGCTCCCTGTAGTACTTAAATGTTGGAAGGGAAGAATCGCACCGGTAGTAGTAGTTGATGCTCGATCTAATGTCCTGAATACCGGTGAAAACGTCCCCCCACCCTCAAACCGGGTGGGGGCGCACCTTCAGGCTGTGTACTCCTTTGCTTCGGGTTTGGCTGAGTTGGTCCTCTGTTTGTCCGACCAGCCTTTCTTGAACCCTCCTGGAGGAGTCTTGCCTTTCCCGCCTGTTCCAGCCGGGCGTGCGAACCCTTTATGGGCGGTAAAGAAAGGTCCTCGCTTGTTGCGAGGTCCCTTAGCTTTAGCAGCCTGTGGCAAAAAAGTGCTCTTGCCCCCAGTGGCATCCTTAATGATCTCATCTAGGGTGGCCCCAAATAGACGATTCCCCTGAAAGGGGAGATTCGTCAAGGTCTTTTTGGAACCTAGGTCAGCCGACCAGCATTTTAACCACAGCACACGTCTGAGGATTACCGCTGACATAGATGCATGCCCTAATAGGGGAGTAGTGTCCAAGGCTGCGTCACAGATAAACTGTAGCCCTTGTATAATTGTTCCATCAAATCAGATGTTTCCTGGGGAATATCTTTTCCCCTAAGGTCTTGGCGTACCAATCTCGCCCATTCCGTAAGTGTCTGGGAAACTAGACCAATAACAATTACTGGTCTAAATGCTGACCCTATCAGGGAGAAGATGGTGCGGGACTCTGCTTCCATCTTTCGATCCACCGGATCCTTAAAGGACGAAGTGTCCTCCACTGGGATAACCGTGGCTTTATTCAGCCTGGAAATAGGTGGATCCACCACTGGTGGTACCGTCCATTTCTTAATGATGGATTCCTCAAACGGATAGCGTCTAGCAATAGGCTTGGAAATAGTAAAGGTACGTTTAGAATGCTGTAAGGGGGGATGGGTGCGCTGATAGTGTGTTGAAGCTGCTCCCGGTATTCAGTGCTTTTGAATATAGATAAATGTATATGTGGTGTGGGGTGCGCTAAACAACAAATAAATAATGAATATATAAGATATATCTATGTGTGAACCAAATCAACAAAAGTAAATATATATAACATATATCAATCTGTGAAGCCAATTAATAATGCAAATCAATTGGTGCATAAACATAAAAGTTCATAAGTGTCCATAAATATTTTGCAGGTGAGTAGAATTGTATTCTATCCGAATAATACGTGTATCCACCACCGAGTGAAATTCATCCTTACCAAACGGAAATAAATAAGGTGCAACTATATTTTCTTGTGCTGAAAAAATATCCAATCTCCTTGTGAACAAACACCACGTGTAAATCACCAAGAATTAGCCTCTTACCAGATGGTAATAGGTATGCACTTGTTCAGTGAAACCACCGCCTTGCTTCCTCTTTAAAATCCTGAAGTGGGATGTAGAACCGCTCTACCTTTCTTTCTCCACTAGATGGCAACGAGTACCAGCAAGAAACACAGCCTCATCCTTCTTTACAAGCTCACAAAACCACCGTGTATTAAATGAAAAAAAGGGCTAATAGTGTATTACCCTTGAGATTTATTCAAAAAACAGTTGATAATGCACTTACAATTAGATGTCTTGTATTCAGCATAAACATAGGCATACGAATTCCTGCAAAGGCTTGCGGCCGGCTGCAGCACGGACCGCAAGTTGTGTGTGACGTGTGCGCCTCCTAAGGTTTAGGAGGCGCACACGTCACACACAACTTGCGGTCCGTGCTGCAGCCGGCCGCAAGCCTTTGCAGGAATTCGTATGCCTATGTTTATGCTGAATACAAGACATCTAATTGTAAGTGCATTATCAACTGTTTTTTGAATAAATCTCAAGGGTAATACACTATTAGCCCTTTTTTTCCATTTAATACACGGTGGTTTTGTGAGCTTGTAAAGAAGGATGAGGCTGTGTTTCTTGCTGGTACTCGTTGCCATCTAGTGGAGAAAGAAAGGTAGAGCGGTTCTACATCCCACTTCAGGATTTTAAAGAGGAAGCAAGGCGGTGGTTTCACTGAACAAGTGCATACCTATTACCATCTGGTAAGAGGCTAATTCTTGGTGATTTACACGTGGTGTTTGTTCACAAGGAGATTGGATATTTTTTCAGCACAAGAAAATATAGTTGCACCTTATTTATTTCCGTTTGGTAAGGATGAATTTCACTCGGTGGTGGATACACGTATTATTCGGATAGAATACAATTCTACTCACCTGCAAAATATTTATGGACACTTATGAACTTTTATGTTTATGCACCAATTGATTTGCATTATTAATTGGCTTCACAGATTGATATACGTTATATATATTTACGTTTAGAATGCTCCCATTCTCCTTTAATCTTATTACCAAAACACTTGGGTACAGGAAAAAACCTTCACCGTTTTGATGGGCTTGTTAGTACCAAAAGGAATCTCTGTATCAGTTGCTTCTGCCGGTAAAACCTCAAGTTTTAAGGTTTCCTGCACTGCCACAACTAGTGCGTCCACCAATGCTTCTTCCTGAATTATAGCGGGAGAAGAAACGTCCTCCTCACTGTCTGAGGGAGCTTTACCTGAGGTAACAGCCCTTGCAGAGGGACCTGCAACTGCAGTGACCATCTCTGAATCTGAGTCAGAGGTGTCAGATAATATAGGGGTAGGCGGGGGTCGCTTCCTTGACCCCCGTCCCTGACAGGCCGCCTCCACCCGAGCCACCAAAGACTCCAAAATTGCTGTAAATGCCTCTACACTCTGTGCACCGGCGGGTCCCGTGGCCCCCTCGAGGGAAACCGGTGGGGGAATTTGTGTGGCAGGGTCCATGATTATTCCAGTAACTTCCCGGATAATATAATTCAAAATTAAAAAACTTTTTTTTTTTTTTTTTTTCCACAGACCCCCAGCGCCACAAAAGCCCCTTAGTGTTACCTGCTAGGGATCCCTATCGATCGATCGAGAGAGAGAGAGAGAGAGAGAGAGAGAGACCCCCAGGCTCACCACTTGATGCTCAGAGTTTAACTGCAACAGGTTACAGCGCTGTCTTGACAAACAGGAAGTCTTTTGGCTGGCTGCCCAGGAAGAAAGGAGGCGGCTCCGCCCCTCTGCACGCCTTCCGGCGCCTCCCCTAGCTCCACGAGGTGTTTGGATCACCTCAAACATGGCCGCCCCCATGCTGGAGACACGAGGCTACGCCAAAATGGCGGCTCGTGCAATCCAGCAAAAAAAAAAATGGCGGCGGCCTGTACCGAATAGCGGTGTGCTGCAGGGCACACAACACTATCTCTGCATGGGGTTTTTTGGCGTGGTTGGCGGTACCGGCCCTGGCGGACCTCATGGCCGTTCGGAAGGCCTGCTATAGCTGGAGATTTGACTAGGAAGGCAGTCTACATGTCCGTGGCTTCTGACTGGTAGGTACCTTATTCTTATCACAGTAAGATTCCCAGACTGCCACTGATTACAATCTTTTAAACATGTATACAATTAGATTGTTAGCTCCCAAACCAAGCCTCCTGGCTTTTTGCACATAAAATCACACTCAAAGTAGGAGGATCTGTGCCATGTTATAGGATAGAGGGGGACTCTATCTTACCATACAGAGAGGGGCCCGCGTTCAACACAAGACCCGTCAGGGGGAAAAGGGGGAACATACTACTCACCATACCGGAACCAGGCGGGCACCAACTCCTGACAGTACCCCTCTCCACCGGGGCGGGAGGGCTGTCGACCAATACAGACGCCGTGACTCATGGTCTTTGGCGTTTCAGCGAGACGTTTAACTCGCGGGGTCAGTCCCTTAATGGGACTTTTGTCGCGGCCGACCCAGCGCGGAGCTATGGCCTGCACGCGCTCGTAGGCTGAACTGGGGTGACCACCGGATCTCAACATCCAGCCCGTCGCCCAGTTCAGCTTTCTTGCTTGAAGATCTCACAGGAACACTGGAGAAAAAAAGCTGTCTAAAAAATCTTTTTAAGAAAAAAATCTTGCCAGGACCGAAGATCCCAGCAAGGTATCTAGGTCCTTACTCCTAACTAGACAGAAAATAACTGATTTGCTGAGGCAGAGAGAGAGAGGATATACCCTCTGGGACTGCCCCTAGGGTGTGGCCAGAGCATTTTAATTTCCTGTCTAGTCCTGCTCCTGTGGAGGCAACATAACCCGAAGGTGCTGTATCACCGAGGACTACGTCTGTCAATGAGCGATAGAGAAAAATCAATTTTTCTGTTTTTGTTGTGTATTTACAATGTATATTGGAATGTAGTTCCATATAGATAATGCCACATTGATTGTGCTAAACTGAATATAACTGAAATGCAAAATACATTAGACCAGCCTCTAAACCAGGGGTCTCCAAACTGTGGCCCAGGAACCAGATGGGGCCCTCTGCTTGCTTTCATCTGGCCCATCAGGCACCATTCCTTCCAATAACATTAACAATGGGACATAATTCTTCCCACTGACACCAACGATGAGGCACTATTCCTCCCACTGACACCAACTATGGGACACAATTTTTCCAATACCAAAAATAGGGCATTGTTTACTCCCACTGATACCAGGACATTTCTACTCTCGCTGGCCACAGTCTGGCTCCTCTAAGTCTGAAGGACAGTAAACTAAAACTTTGTTTACAAAGTTTGGAGACCCCTGCTACAGACCAAGCTATTTGCATTTGGAAGTAGTCAGTTTATTGGCATTACGAAACCATTCGCTTTGAGTACTTGGGCTGTTCAAATTATTTCACCGACTGGTCAGCAAAAAAGGCAGACAATTGAAAAGACCAGGTACAGTTCTGCTCAGAGAAAAAATGGAATTGGCCTTAACAAGGTGAGTGGTGCTAGCTTACATCAGATGTCATCATAGGTAAATGGAATGTGAAAATGTTTGAGTAGGGTCGGCCCTTGCTTTGGGAAAAGCAGAAAAGCAAACATTCCATTTCAATACGGCAGCTACTCCTGGAGTTTTGACCATGAGGCACTGTTTCAATTGGTTGTAGCTGAGAGTGTGAAGACAGCCAGACATTAAGTCAATATGATTGACAACTTTGAGTCTTACCTCATGAAAAATTAATTTAGCAAACTTATAAATTAAATTATATTTACTGTCCATCCAGTCAATTAAGTTGTTCCGAGTTAGATTTGTTGTGTATAAGATTTGCAAAGCCATTACTGCAAGTAATAAAGGGGGCTTGAAATATATAAAAAAAATAATAATAATTTAAGTGATACAGGTGATCCAGCCTTTTTACAGAACAGAACAAATACATTTCCACATATGTAAGCTTACAATTTTTTTTTCAAAGTTTTGGCACTCATTGCTCTTAAAAGGTGTTGCAATTTTTAAATATTTATATGCTGATCAAAAGCCAATATTTTGTCTATAAATACGTGTGTGTAAGGTGTAGGACAAATATACTTTATCCGTAAAAGTTGAGATGCAAGACATTATAAAATGTATTTGCCATGCTTAGATAGGCAGAGTAATGACCTGCAGGGACCCACAACAATCAGGATATCCACCTAGCTGCTCTGGGTTACTGCAGTTTATGATACAAGACCTTATGACACCTACCGTTTCAAAGTCCTTGTCATTTATCTCAAGAAAAGCATTTGCAGAAAAGGCGTCGTCATCAAACCAATGAGGAACAAGTTTCTCTCTCATTTTTCTGGGTGTCATCCTACACAAGGCTTCAGAAATGGCAACCTGACCATCGTAGTCTACAGCAATGAAAGAAACAAATTAAACATTGGTATAACTGTAAAAGGAATCTTGGTAAATTTAGGGGAGATTTGGTAACCAGACTAGGCTTTTTAAAGCAAACCTGTGCTGTAAGCTGCCATTGCCAAAAAGCTTAGGGACTAAACTTTGTAGAGATAGGTTGGGAACATCCAGAGATGCCTTGGAGCTGCAGTGCATTAGATATATTTGCAAAGGTATGCAACAAAAACTCTTATTTTAAATGCAAATATTTGGAAGTTTATATTTTGTCTTTCTGCTGACAAAATTTTGTCTTCACTGATGCTAAATGTGCTGGGAAACAATTTGTACCGTATTGTTCTTTGAACTGTCCTGTCCATGTGCACCCTACTTATGCTAGGTAGAAACTGATCCGAGTGGTTGCTAGTTTTTACTTTGCTTACCCTAAAAAAAAAAAAAAAAACATTGCCTTGCTTTCATGGTATTCATATAAAATGTAGTACTCTCTCTAAGCCAGCTGTCACCCACCAGGGGTCCGTGGTAGGGATTGACCGATTATTGGTTTGGCCAAAATTCACTTTTTTGAAAATATCGGTATCGGCCACAAACTTGCCCGACATGACCGATATTTTCTTAGGGTAGGGCTGCCTCCGGAGGGGAAGGGGGGGATGGGGATTAGAGTGCCCCCTGATTAGCGCAGGGTTATTCAGCTTACCCGACGCGGGCACTCTCATACGAAGTCCCGCCTCCTGGACTGCTTCCTACCTATGATAGACCGCACACTGGTGACGTCCATCATAGGAGCCGGTTCAGGAGGCGGGACTTTGTATGAGAGTGCCTACGTCGGGTAAGCATAAGAACCCTGCTCTTTGTGTAATCAGGCGGCGCTCTAATCCCCATGCCCTGGTCACTCTGCATCGGATGGGGGCACTGGCCACTCTGCATCGGATGTGTGACTGAATGTGCAGAATATCAGCCCATATCGGCCGATACGGATACGTGGTGACCAAAATATTGGTATCTGTATCGGCCCTGGAAAAACCATATCGATCTATCCCTAGTCCGTGGATCACTGATGGTCCACGAGAAAATTTGTGGTCCCCAAGGATTATGTGCCGCAAATAAACATTGTGGCAGATGTATACTTCCCAATGTGGTTTCCAGTGTTCTCAATGACTGGCAGTCAATGCTGTCAGCGCACATTGATACCGATGCCTTCTCTTTAGTTCTGGCTCCTGTGAACTCAGGGGGAGGCACCAGCAGTAGTGCAGAGAGCAGGAGGTGAAGGAGGAGGGAACTTCCAATGGCAGTGATCATCAGACAGAGGGAGCATGGAGCTCGTGCATGTGGCTGGATAAAGTAGGTGAGATCCAATGATAAATCTGTGTAAGGCAGCAGAGTATGTGGGGTGGGGCAGACAGCCGGAGCATTGTGTGTATAAGACATGTAAAACTCATAATAATGGTCCACAGGATCCAAAATTGTGTGTGAAGTCCAAAATGTTGGTGACCACTGCTCTGAAGCATGCTGCAATTAATATTCTGATGGGTGTACTTGTTCTGACCGGCTCAAGTACTAAAGGCATTGGATCAGCATGGAAGCATCTCATTTCACTCAAATAGGTTTCCTTTACCAATATTCGCTCCGCTATTACATGTATAGGAGTTCATGAAGATAAGTTACAATGATGCCCACTTATTAGAGAGTTATTACCCTGATACTAAGTGCAAAGATCCAAATGTAAAAAAAGTTTTTTTTTTAAACTGGCACCCATGTACTAATGAAAGTAAATTTTTGGCCTATTGCGGGGGGGTCAGCACCCATCGATCAAGATCTCCCCGTTGCCTGCGGATGGGGGACAGATAGATCATGAACACTCCTGCTTTGCCAACCCCCACCTCAGTGCCAGTCTTTCCTTCCAGCTGCCTCCGCTACACTCATCCTTCCTCACAGCACAGAACAGAAGGTAAGAGCGGGTGCTGGCCAAGTTAACTTTTCAAGTTTTAGGCAGTCCTAGCAACCAATCACCAGCTTGTTAGTATGGAAAGTTAACACCGCCATCTCTGGCTCCCTCCCTCCAGAGCTGTGCTGCCTCACACTTCGGCTCTGTGAACAACTCTATATAGGTAGGAGAATTAATCCACTCATCTTCTGATATCACTAGTGTGTGTGTGTGTGTGTGTGTGTATGTGTGTGTGTGTGTGTGTGTGTGTGTGTGTGTGTGTGTGTGTGTGTGTGTGTATGTATGTATGTATATGTGTGTGTGTATGTATGTGTATGTGTGTGTGTATGTGTGTGTGTGTGTGTGTGTGTATGTGTGTGTGTGTGTATGTGTGTATGTGTGTATGTGTGTATGTGTGTATGTGTGTATGTGTGTATGTGTGTATGTGTGTACGTGTATGTGTGTGTATGTATGTGTGTGTGTATGTGTGTGTATGTGCAGGGCTGCTGTTAGAAATCGCGGGGCCCCGTACAGACTACCTGGCAGGGCCCCTCCAAGAAAATATTAAAGATATATTTAGCTAAAATTACACAAAATCCCTATTATCAGACACAAATATAACATAACTCGCATAATTCCTGCTAAATCTAAAAAAAAAAAAACTATGTTAAATAAAAAAGAAGATGAGATGAGAGAAATGTACAGGCTGGGCAGTTGGAGCTCAGAGATCAGAGAGACAGAGAGAAACAAAGTAACAATTTACAAATAAACTCCTGAGCAGGGATAAGTGCTGGGAGGGGGGGCCCACACAAGGGAGGGGGATAAGGCCCCGTTCACATAGAGGCGATCCGACTTGGGGAGGCGACCTCCGAGGTCGCGGTGCGAGCAGCGCGCCGCAACCTCGGAGCGGCCACCACGGACTTCATAACATTGAAGTCTATGGCGGTCGCCTCCGGGTCGCCCCAAAGAAGCTCCGGACCCTTTTTCTAAGTCGGAGCGACTTGTGTCGCTCCTATTAGAACGGGTCCGCAGCTTCCCTATGGAAGGCGACCTACGGCGACCTGTGAGGCGACCAGGTCGTCTCACAGGTCGCCTTAGTGTGAACGGGGACTTAGTGAGGGACGACTGTCTTTCTCAGCAGATAAAAGCTGATAGCAGGGAGAGGGACAGATCAGATTCAGGTGCTGGAGGAAGATTTCTGTATTTGTTGTCCATCACTAATCCCCCTCTCTGTGTGGGCCCCCCTGTGTGCTCGGGCCCCCTACAAGAGGGCTGGTGGTCCCCCCCTATCAGCAGCCCTGTGTATGTAAGGGGGCAGAGGGCACTATTGTGGGAAGGAGGGTATGATGTGACAGGGGCAGAAGGCATTGCTATGGGGGAAGGGGGTGATGTAAAAGGAGCAGAGGACACTGCAATGGGGGATGGGCAAAGACACCACTGTGTGTGTGTGTGTGTGTGTGTGTGTGTGTGTGTGTGTGTGTGTGTGTGTGTGTGTGTGTGTGTGTGTGTGTGTGTGTGTGGGAGGGGATAAATGTGAAAGGGGCAGACAGAGAACACTGCTATGGAGGGGGGGCAGTGGCCACTACTGTGGACAGGGCTAGCATAAGCCTTAGGGTACCGGGTTTGGGGGTGGGGGTAAAATCCGTATCCCCAGCCACTTGCAGTTGAGACCCCTGATATGTCACCAAAGCCCCACAACTGGGCTCCTAAAAGAATTGTAACAAAAAATAAATTGTAAAATGTAATAAAAAAAATTAAATTGTAAAAAAAAATAAAATATAAAAACTACTGACGCAATCCACTGCTCTACCAACTTACACCATCCACTGCCCTATTAAAAGTCCTGGGCTAATTAACATCATGCATAGCTCTCCAACTCTTGTGAGAGTTTGCCAGCAGGGGAGGAGGGATGAGTCAAAGGAGGGCCAATGAGAGCTGCAAAGCTCTGGGTGTCTGTAAATCCAGTTAACAGTCAGCAGCTTCAGATGCCCACAGTTAAAATGGCTGCAGTGGAGGGAGATTTCTGCAGCATATTTGGCAAGTATAGGATCACAGTATATATCAAATAATATGCAAAGTGGTTGGAGGAAAGCTTCAGAAATTTTGTGACCAGACTGCAGTTCCTCTTTAATGTCTTTAAAAATAGGGGCAACCGAACACCAATGATCTTTGCTCCCTTTATGTTGTTTAGGTAGATCTCCACCATTCAAAGGTTGCCTATCCTTGGCCTATTGTAAATACATATATAAAACGCACTGTTTATACAACACAGTATTAGGACAACATCTATGCTTCTGTGGAACTTTGCATATATACTGAATATTTTAGTGTAATATATATGGAAACAGCATACCCCCAACTTCAAACAATTTTCTTGCCATGATTTTTCTGAAAGGAAGAAAAAAAAAAAAAAAATGTTAGCATGTTAAATTGTTTAAAATAAAGAGAACTGTTCTTTGCGTCTGTTGACTATCATTTGTTTTCTGGAAGGCGCAGTGGTAACTTCTTTCTTGTGCCATACTCCAGTAATCTCCTCCCTCTTCCCTACCTACCCATTTACAATCACGGGAGATGTGGCTATTCCTGAACGTGGTTTGTCCTTTCATTACTGCAGTTAATCAGTTACAGCTTGTTAAGCAAGAAAAGCTGAACTACATTGCTTTGCCTTCTCACTCTCCTAATGGATAATATAATTCTGTTCTAGTCGCCAGTACTCAGTGTTGGAGCTGGAGAGAGTCTAGAGAAGGGCAACTAAACAAATTAGTGGATTGGAGGACCTTAATTATGAAGAGCGTCTGCAATTGCTTAATTTATTCTCCCTGAAGAAGAGATGCCTGAGAGTTGGACATGATAGCAATTTGTTAATATCTCAATGGTGATCTCAGCATAGAAAAAAAGCTATTCAGTCGCAAGGATTGCATGAGGACTCGAGGACACACAATACTATTAGAGGAGAAGCAATTTGATCTCAGGCAACGCAGGGGGTTTTTTACTGTTCGGGCTACAAGATTGTGGAATTTTCTACCACAAGAGGTAGTTTCTGGGGGAAGTATAGCTACTTTCAAAAGACTCTTGGACGTACATCTCAAGGATCGGAACATTAAGGGGTATGAGAGATGATTGCGGCCACGCGCGCCTACACAGGTTGAACTGGATGGACTATTGTCTTTATTCAACCTCAACTACTATGCAACTATGCAATTAAGGCTCAAATTATGTATGTGGTCTTGCTACTGTGCAATATTGGTAACTCTAGCACACTTTGCTTCTTTTTACTCTTAAATGGATACGCTGAATTTTCCAAATGTCTAATGCAAATTTTTACCAATTTTTTGCAGCATTTTGAGAGTAAAGTCATATTACAAAGATTTATACATAGGATTCTACTCTGAAATAAAACTTTAGGTTTATACTGCATCTACTTGAGCGGTTCAATGAGGGGTCTACTGAAATAAGCAACATTAAATTATAATTTCTAATTGGAAATAGAGCACTTCGACATGTGGCAGTGCATAGAGGTCTATCAGGAGTTTGACAGACATAACCCTACTACAGCTTCTGACTAGGGGTTTACACCAGCAGAAAGAGTCTAGGAATGTGGATAGCGGTTCCACCATTACAGTGTGTAATGCATGTACAAAAGGGGCCTGGACAAATAAGCTGCCGACTTGTCTCAGGTTCAGTACAATAAGCTCGCCTTATTGTTTAGATCCACTTTATATAGCTATTCAGTCCAAGAAAGTAACAATTTTACATGATAGAAATATACAAGTTTGTGAACGGACCATTTTGAAGGTGACAATTTAAACACTCAGATTTCCAAGAACTGGTCCCTAAGATCTTTTAAAGGTATTTTTAAACTGGAGAAAATACTATAAAAAGAGAAACTTCAGAACCTAGCTAGGATTGTTGTTAAGCCTCGTACACGTACCAATTGTTGGCCGTGAATTTTCGGCCGCCGCCCGATCGGCCGATTATCGGCTTGTTAGTATGATGCTTCCGACAACTGACTGCGAGTTTTCGGCCGAACAAAATCTGGTGTGCAGGCTATAAAATTTTTGTTGGCCGTCACCAGAACGGCCGATTGTTCCTCAGTCAGTACAGATTTCGGCAGACAAAAATCAGTTGAGCAAGACTGGGCATGCTCAGAGGAGAAAAAACACACGAAAAGTAGACCAGAACATGACATCACTTCTGCAGTTGGTTGTTGGCCGACAAAATTTGTGTGCAGTCTAGAGCACATTTCAACCAACACAACAACACTGGACAAAAGACGGCCGATCGGTCGGCCAACAATCGGTGCGTGTGTACGAGGCTTTACTTTATATATGGTTCTACTTTAGGGTAGAGGCTTCAACCTCAAATCTGGATTCTGAGGTTAAAAAAGTTGTGTCCAGCTATATTTTTTTAGTTATTTATATAGTGCAAGGAGTTAGAATAGCTCTGTGAGGTTTTATCAACATCCGGGACATTTGTGATTTCCCCTTACTCCATGTTCTGCTGACAACAGTTATGCCAAACAAGGAGTTAAAAGCTGCCACAGGTACACCGATCGCAATAAAAAAAGCTGATAGAGGTCCCAGCCTTCTGGTATTTTACTGAAGAAAAAAAAAAAAAAAAAAACACTCATTTCTGTCTAATGAAGCTGTTATCAGAACAGGAACGAAGGGGCAATCTCTCAAATGGATTCCCAGATAGCAATAAAGCCAGACAAGGGGGTCAAAACCTTGCCCACTATTAAAAAAAATAAAAATTTGCCTAGAAATACATTTTATTTGTAAAATTAAAAGACGGAAATCATAAATGCCCAATTAATTTTTATAGGCAAACATGATACCATCATCAAACAAGCAAGGTCAAGATCCCTGGGATTCCTCCAATCCACAGTTCAGTGAAGAAACCTTCCAAATAATATCTGCAAACAATCTTATTCATTCAACGTGCCCTACTGTCCCCACTCCTCCAACTAAGGGTCCTTCTCAACCCCAGGGTGCTTTTACAGGCTCCTAATTTCCACTTTCAGTATGACAGTACTATGGAAAAAACACATAAGGCTTAATTCACAGCTAACACCAGGAAAAAAAAAAAAAAGGAGGCATATTTTCAGTCCAATAAAATTTCATTGGGCTCAATTAAAGCTTTAACACCAACCCAAGACACTCGATTATCAGCCATGTGACTGTATTTTACAAATCTTATTGGGCTCAACTTGAAACAACACTATTTTAAAATTAAGGATCCTTATCCTGGTGTTTTAGCATTGTGAACTGAGCCTACAAGTCTATTACTAGGCCTTTCAAAGAAAGTAAAGGCATTAAAAAATTATACCGGTAGAGACTGAATGGAGGATAAGAGAAGGATACAAAATGGGCTTTTTGACTTACTGTAAAACCCTCTTCTTGGAGTACATTAGGGACAAAGGATAAGTAATTAAGTTATATAGGGTTTTATTTTACAGAGTAAGTAGATATCCAACATGTCAAGCTTTAAAATTACATACGCCCATAGAATGCCGACAAACCATGGTACATTAAATTCTCCATAGTCTCTCTCTATATATCTCCCTATCTCTCTATATCTCTTTTTTTTTTTTTTTTATTAATGCTTTGAACTCCCTATCAGCCAGGCAAAATATTACCATTACGCTGGCTGATAAGGGAGGCTCGACTCATGGATAAAAAAAGATAAAATCTGGATTTTTGACTTACCGCAACATCCTTTTCTCTTAAGTTCATTGACGGACACCGTTCCTCGTGCATATCAGTAGGGTTATACTGCCCCCCGCAGGAGTAAGACACTAGACCGAAAAAAGTTCTGGCTACGCCTATGGGCAGTCCCAAAGGATACACCCCCTCTCTTCCTACATAGGATGTCAGTTTTGTATCAAAGCAGTGTCAGAGAAGTAATACCAACCCAACTCAAAATAGAGTGGCAGGTACTGCGTCCATCAATGAACTTAAAGAGAAAAGGATTTTACGGTAAGTCAAAAAAACAGTTCTCTATCGCTCATTGACGGACAGTTCCTGATGCATATCTGTAGGGACGTCCCAAAGCAGTGCCAAAAAATGAGGGGTAGGAACAGCAGGAAAAAAAAAAAAAAAAAAAAAAAAAAAAAAACAGTCCCCAAGGCTAAACATAGCCAACCAGGAAACCTAGAACAAGATGAGGTCCACCTGAAACAAAACAGTAAACACACCCACAAGGAAGGCCAAAAAGCCCCCTAAACAGCAGTCTGCAAAACTTTGCGGCCAGGAGAGGCATCCACAGAGGACAGCACATCCACCCTTTAAAATTTGGTAAAGGTGTGAACAGACGACCAGGTAGCTGCCTTGCAAACCTGAAGCACAGATGCCAGATGATGGAAAGCCCGGGAAACATCAAGCGTCCGAGTAGAATGTGCCTTAACAGGGAAAGGTGGAACCTGACCCTTAATTGAATAAGCCTGCACAACTGTCTGATCCATCTGGAAATAGTCAGCCCTTTCTTTGGATCATCCGTGAGAACAAAGAGCGAATCTGACTTTTGAAAAAGACTCAGTCGCCAAGTACACCCAGATTGCCCGAACCACATCCAGAGTATGCAGTGCAAACTCCTTAGGCCATTTTTGGGCTTAGGACACACAGGGTAACACAATGTCCTCATTGAAGTGAAAACTGGAAACTACCTTCAGAAGGAAGGACAGATTTGGACAAAGTACCACTTTATCCCTGTGAACCACCAGGTAGGAAGAACGACAGGACGCCGCCAGTTCTGACACCCTGCGTGCAGAAGTGATAGCCACCAAAAAGGCAACCTTCTGGGATAAGGTAAGCAGGGAAATCCTCCGAAAACTTTCAAAGGGAAGTTTCTGGAGGACTGACAGCAACCAATTAAGGTCCCAAGGTGACAACAGAAGTCGCACCAGAGGTACCAATTGTCGCACTCCCTGGATGAAGTTACGCACCAGGGAATTAGTGGCCAATGGTCTTCGGAAGAAAATTGGCAAGGCCGAAACCTGACCCTTAATAGTACTCAAGGCAAGCTTTTGATCAACTCCCCGTGGATGGAAAGCCAAGATCCGAGCCACCAAGTAAGAGCGAGGGGGAGCCCCAAGAGACTCACACGACACAATATACGACTTCCACGTACAATGGTAAATTTTCTTAGAAGTTGCTTTCATCGCTTTAAGCAGAGTGGGAATCACTGAAGCAGACAAACCCCTGTCCTTTAGCACCTGGCTTTCAACATCCAAGCCGTCAAAGCCAGCGACCGTGAAGGATGGAAAATTGGCCCTGGAGACCGTAGATGAAAGGAAGTCTCCAAGGAGCGTCTGACTAGTCTGACCAGGTCGGAGAACCAAGCGCAGCGAGCCCAGTCACAAGAATGACCGGAATCCCTTCCGCCTTGATCTTGTGAAGCAGTCTTGGCAGCAACTTGAGAGGAGGAAAGGCATACATCAGCTGATACTAACCCCACGGGCCACTAGCGCGTCTGCAGCGTCCGCCAGAAGGTCCCGGGAGTGTGCCACAAACCTCTGTACTTTTTTGTTGACCCGAGGCGCCAACAGATCTACATCTGGAGTGCCCCAACAAAAAGGCACAACTGCTGGAACACCTCCGGATGGAGGGACCCTTCTCCCACACCCAAGGCTTTTCGACTGAGGAAATCCGCCTGCCAATTTTCCACTCCTGGAATGTGAACAGCGGAAGGAGCTGGAACAAAGCGTTCCTCCTAATGAAGGATGCCCACCACTTCCAAGGAGGCCGCAAGGGCACTTTAGGTGCCCCCTTGGCGATTGACATAATCCAGGGCTGTGGCATTGTCCGATTGAATGCGCACTGCAGGTACTCGGTCCAGTGGACTATGAAAGGCCAGATTGCTCTCAGGTCCAGAACATTGATCGGTAACCTGGATTCTTCTAGGGACCAGACTCCTTGGTCAGACAACCAAAGTATACGCTGAAGGACCACTGCCGAAACTGACAGTCATCCCAATATGGGAGCAGTGTCCAGCCCGGCATTACAAACAAATTGCAGCCCCTGCACCAGCTGGTCCAACAGCTCCTCTAAGTCAGAGGGAACCCGATTCCCCTCCAGGTCACAGCGTAGTAACTCATCCCATTTAGTCAATGTGTGCGTGACAAGGGCAACCATAAACACCGGTCTCAGTGCAGACCCTGCCAGGGAGTACATATTGCGGGCCACAGCCTCTGCCTTCCTATCCTCCGGATCCTTAAAGACAGGGAATCTTCCATTGGGATAAAGGTAGCCTTATTCAGTCTTGAGACCAGAGGGTCCACCGTAGGTGGCACAGTCCACTTTTTAATAAGGGACTCCTCAAAAGGATGGCGTCTAGCAATCCGCTTAGGCACCCCAGGGGAACGCTTTGGGCTGTCCCATCCTTTTTGGAGCATGCTGTCAAAATACGCAGGAAAGGAAAAAACCTTTGCCGCTCTGGATGGCTTGCGAGTGCTAAACATAACCTGCGCCCCAGTCGCAGCCGTAGCTGCGTCCTCCATTTTCAAGGTATCACGCACAGAAACTAGTGCGTCCACCAGCGCCTTATCTTGCGCGGCAGTGGAGGTAGAAAGGTCATCCTCACTGTCAGAAGAGACAGGGTGCGAGGTAGCGGACCCTGCAGGGAGACTAGCGTCTGCGGTGGCTGAGTCAGACTCAGAACCTGAGACATCAGATGAGGCAGGGGTAGGTGGAGGGTGTTTCTTAGCACCTCACCCTTTAAAGACCACCTCCACCTGGGACACAAACACTTCCAGGACCGCTGAAATTGCATCGGTAGACAGCTGGGATCCGGAGGGCCCTGTGGCCTCCCCGAGGGGGCTCAGGTAGGCACACATGATCTGTAGGGTCCATGTTGCCCCAGGGGAAACAGTCAGCAAAAAGCAACCAAAAAAAAAAAAACATTTTGGGAAAAAGTCCCACTGCGCTGCTGTGCCCCCCGAAGGCCAGGCAATCGCGCTCGACACACCCAGCAGAGAGAGAAACTCCCAGACTCACTGTACCAAGATGCAGCAGAAGGCCCCAGAACATCTGCAAGTGTCAGTAGCAGTGAGGCTGTGAGAGCAAAAGAGTGCACTAGATGTCTGCTTCCTCTCTCCCCACATGCTTGTATTGCGGATGAGGTCCGAATTAGCCATCCAAGAAAGGAGTTAAATGAGTACTGGAGCTGCCTGTTTCATAGCCATTTTATGCTGTCTGACCCTGCAGGGTCTGGGTCTGGAGTCGAGAGGCAGATAAAGCCTTCGTGATATGATTATATAGCTGCACACAAGGAGTCCTCTTATATGTATTGTTACCAGCACCCTGATCCTTGATCTTTTCATTGACTGAGGAATCCTCCACAGCTCCTATGCTTTGGGCTTTATTCATGTTGGAACCTTTTCAAAGCTTCAGCTCATCTAGTGGACTTGATTTTATATTTATTCATTTCATTTATTTTTTTTCTGCATATATTTATTATTCGTTTATCTTGTGAATCTTGCGGTCTATGTATTTATGTTTATCATGATTGCGCTGCACTTTTTATATACTTGGAGGCCTTATGCGATTGTCCTCAAGTGTTCAGCTGGCAATCCTATTTGCTATATGAGGTTGTTAGTTCAGCGCTGAATATATTTTTCCATATCAGCAAGCTGGGGCTCTCCCCTCAAAACACATCAGTAATTTGGAAGGTCCTTTGGCGTGCTGGACATTGTCCTGATAACCTGGCTGCTTTGGGTCCATTGTGGATCGATATGCTTTTAATAATTCGAATAATTCTAATTAATAATATTTTAATAGTTTGTGAGTATATTTCTTCTTATTTCATTTTTAAGAAACTTTATTTGGATAATGCACAAGGTCGGTGCACCCTCTTTGTTCTTTATACAGTAATCCTTTATGTGTAAAAAGGAAAATAAAAAAAGGTAGTTAACCCACTTAAGGACCAGGTTTTATTCCCTTAACCACTTCAGCCCCGGATGATTTTACCCCCTTCCTGACCAGGCCCTATTTTACGATTCGGCACTGCGTGATTTTAACGGACGATTGCGCGGTCGTGCAACGCTGTACCCAAATGAAATTGATGTCTTTTTTCCCCACAGAGGTTTCTTTTGGTGGTATTTGATCACCTGTGCGATGTTAACTTTTTGCGCTATAAACGAAAAAAAAAAAAAAAGACAATTTTGAAAAAATTACTTTATATGAAATTTCCCCCCCCCCCCCCCCCCCAAAAAAAAAAAAAAAAATCTAAATTTAACATTTTAGGCCAATTTGTTTTCTGCTACATACGTTTGGTAATATAAAAAAAAAAAAAAAAAATATCGCAATAAACGTATTTTGATTGATTGCGCAAGGGAAAGATTGTCATTTTTTTTATTTATTCATTTTTTTTATTTATTCATTTTTTTTTAACGAGTAATGGCGGCGATCTGCGATTTTTTTGCTGGACTGCGACATTGCGGCGGACAGATCGGACCCTTGACTGACATTTTTGGGGGTACCAGTGACATTACTACAGTAATCAGTGCTATACATATGCACTGTTACTGTAAAAATGACACTGGCAGGGAAGGAGTTAACTTTGTTAGCGATCAAGGGGTTAAGTGTGTCCCTAGGGGCGTGCTTCTTACTGTAAAGGGGTGTGGCTAGTGATGCAACCACAGAGACATACGATCCTACATAGCAGGATCGTATGATCTCTGCAGTTGATCAGGGAGAATGACAGGCAGCTTTGTTTACATCAGCCGCCTGCCTTTCTCCCTCTGCACCGGGAGATCGGGTCCGCTAACAGGGAACGAGTGGGGGCGGGAGCATGCCTCCGGCGGCACGTGCTCGCCCCTTAGAGGCTCACAGGCGAGCGACGTAGTACTACGTCACTTTGCCTGTACGGCGCTGACTGCCGCAGTAAATGTACTTGCGGCGGTCGGCAAGTGGTTAAACGACCAGGCCATTTTTTGCGATACACCACTGCATTACAATAACTGAAAATTGCGCGGTTGTGCGACGCTGTAAACCAAATAAAAATTGACCTCTGCATTTTTTTTTTGCGCTATAAAAATAAGAGAAGCGACAATTCTGAAAAAAATTTTTTCCCTTTCTGCTATAAAACATTCCCCATAAAAAATAAATAAAACCAGCAAATTTTTTCATCATTTTAGGCCAACATGTATTCTGCTACATATTTTTGGTAAAAAGAAATCCCAATAAGTGTATATTGATTGGTTTGCGCAAACGTTATCACGTGTACAATCTAGGGGAAAGATTTGTCATTTATTTTTTTTTTTTTTACTAGTAATGGCAGAGATCAGCGATTTTTAGCAGGACTGCGATTTTGTGGCGGACAGATCGGACACCTAACTGACATTTTTGGGGGGACCAGTGACATTACCACAGTAATCAGTGCTAAAAATATGTACTGTTACTGTACTGACACTGGCAGGGAAGGGGTTAACACCAAGGGTGATCAAAGGGTTAAATGTGTTGCCTAGCGGCTGCTTTCTAACTGTGTGGGGGATGGGCTCACTGGATGAACAGAGACCTGTGTTCCTATATAGGAGGAACACAGGATCCCTGTGTTCACTCACAGAACAGTGTTCTACCATGTTAACACCGCCATTCTGTCTCCAGGCAGAGCGATCGCAGGTGCCCGGCGGACATCGTGGCCGTCAGAATTGCTAATTGGCTCCCTCTCTAGCCAATCGGCGCATGCACCCACCCACACTGCTACACAAAGCGACGTACATGTATGTAGTTTCACTTAACAGAGCCGACCTGCCGCAGTAAAACTTAGGCGGCTGGTCGGCAAGTGATTAAAAAGGCAGTGCAAGATGAGATCATAGATAAAACATTTTTTTTTGATAACAGAACATCCGATAACTCTTGTACTATATAGGTTTCCTAAATGCCAAACTCTTGTACTATATAGGTTTCCTAAATTCCACAAAAATCCCTTTAACAAGTCAAGGCTGCCCCGATTGTTTTGAGTATAGATTCTGTTACCTCTCCACTCCCAAATATCTATATTCATTCTTGACTTTGATTATCAGAACAAAATCGTATATTAAAGATACAGGCGATTTGCTGGCTCAAATTAGAGTTTTAGCAGTTAATCCAAATTCCATTTTGGTAACGTGACATGTATCTAGTCTCTACACGATTATTCCACATGATTTTAGGCATTGAAGCTTGTTGTCGCCTCTTGGTAAACTCACTTTACCAGCACAGGTTTCCTTTTCAATACATCTTTTAGGAATCGTTTTGAAAACTAAATTTTTTTATGTTCAAAGATTGCTACTCCCTACAACACAATGGAGCAGCGATGGGTTCTCCTCCCTCCCTCCCCCCCCATGAACCTAAAAGAGCAATAGCTTCTTTTTTAACATTTAATTTCAAGAAAAATTTCACTTTTGTGAGGCTTGGTGAATTGGAATTCCTCCTTTTATGTCATGAGTATTTAAAACACATAGTATCAAGTTTGAAATTTATGATAACTTGAATTGTTGAAAAAAAAAATTGCATTTTTGGATACCATTTTAAGAATTCAAGGCAAATCGCATTGTTAGCGAATTGTTTGTGAAATCAACAGATCACAATCAATTCTTACACTATACCAGTTTACATCCGCCTGGTGTTTTTAAATCTATTCCTAAATCACAAATGATAACTAGGATTGTAATGGATCCTATAGTTCGACAAAAAAGGCTCAATGAGATGGCGGAGAAATTAGCCAGATGGGGTTATCCGCCACAGTTCAATAAAGAAAGTGCTAATCTTTGTGCTCTTCACAATAGGGGTGTGGGGATTTTGGGTAAATACCAGCGCTATGGAGCCTTCAGTATGTATCAGTGATATTTGGAGGTGATGATGAGCTGCCGCCAACCTGCCACTGAGGCAGTAAGTGATAAGAAAGTGCAAAGGTGTTGGTGCTAGGCGCTATCACCAAGAAATTGTGCTGTGAGTTATCGGACACCGGGAGCAGGTCACTTCCGCCTGCTTCATCCCGAGAGAGGACGGCATCATCACCGCCGGCGAAGACCGCAAATGAGGGGAATCGAGCCAAGCAGGACAAGAAGTGCGGTAAGCAATTACATCTAGTGCAGATCCACGGGATGTTTATTTTTTCCCATTGCACAAAGCACTGTGTACTGTGTACTTGATATATTGGCTCACAAACCACTGAAGCACTACCCAAGTGGTGACACCACAACATATGCACCTTATGATGGTATTTTTAGTGCTTGCACCACATTGCTTTTATAATAGGTTGTTTTAAAAACGCACGGTACATGTTTTAAATTTCACAGCACGTTTCAAATAACGCACAACACATTTTTGTGCACGGTTTTAAGAACGCACAGCACAATTTCTTGGTGATAGCGCCTAGCACCAACACCTTTGCACTTTCACAATAGGGGTGTCCCCAATATGAAAATACCGTCAGTGTCGCAGTATCATTCGCAGACATAGTGAAGCCCGTAGGGTGTTTTATTAAATAAAATGTATTAAAACTACTCACAAGTGCAGTAATTATCAGCATTCGAATATAGCAGAATCACAGCGAATCATTCCACTTCCGCGTACGCTGCCGGCGTGCGTTCCACCGTGGTTTCAGGAAGTGACGTCGTGTGATGTTCCTCTGCCCAGAAGTGCGAAGACACGTTTCGCCCGCCTATTATAGGTGTTTAGACTTTAATAACACCCATAATTGGCGGGCGAAACGCGTCAACGGACTTCCGTGCAGAGGAACATCACACGACGTCACTTCCTGAAACTGTGGTACGCACGCAGAAGTGGAATGAGTCGCTGTGATTCTGCTATATTCTAATGCTGATAATTACTGCACTTGTGAGTAGTTTTAATACATTTTATTTAATAAAACACCCTACGGGCTTCTCTATGTCTGGCTCCTTCCCCTTCTTTTTGAACATATGATTTGAGGAGAGAGCGTAGAGGAGCTGGAACAGAGGTACTTGGAGGCTGTGCTAGACCCATCCATCCAGGGAATATTGTCACAGTTCGAGGCTTGTTTATATCCCAGGTCTGGTGAGTGCATCCCCATAAGGGTTTCTTCCTTGAGAGCACCGTGGCACCTATATGGAATATTTCGAGCACTTTTCCAGAACTTCAGTTCCATCTAAGTGAACCATTTACTTTGGACTGCACTTTCATTCAGCAATTTTTGCACCATTTGCATTGTTTGCACTATAAACATTTTATGAATGCACTTTGTCTACGAATTTTGTATGAATTTATGTATTGATTGTATTATGCACCGATTCACTTTATTATTTTTCACAACAATTATATGCCAAAACAGTTTGGCACATTCTGAGGAAAGAAGAACACACTGGGGAGCTCAGCAACATAAAGGCCTGGACGTCCACAGAAGACAACACTGATGGATGATTGCAGGATCCTCTCTATGGTAAAGAAATCCCATTCACAACATCCAGACAAGTGAAGGACACTCTCCAGGAGGTGGGCATATCATTGTCAAGTCTACAATCGAGAGAAGACTTCACCACAAGGTGAAAACCATTTATAAGCCTGATAAATAGAAAAACCAGATTAAACTTTGCCAAAAAAAAGCTAAAAACAGCCAGACCAGTTCTGGAAAAGCATTCTTTGGATGGATGAAACTAAGAAGAATCTGTACCAGAATGACGGAAGAAATATAATGTGGAAAAGGCTTGGAACAACTCATGATCCAAAGCACACAAGGTCATCTGTAAAACATGGTGTAAGCAGTTTGATGGCATGGGCATGCATGGCTTCTAGTGGCACTGGGTCAATGTTACAGAAGACTGAAGCAGTCAGATGAATTATGCAGTGTTTAGGCTCCATGCACACAGGGCGTCCTAAAAACGAGCTCCAAAGCTGTTTGACGCCGGGAAAAAGCAGCTGTAAAAACGTGCCTTCAGTAGCTTTTTCCATTAGCGTTATTGCACGTTTGGCCACGTAGCTTTTAGCAGCGTTTTTTCTGCCTCCATTCAAAATCAATGGTTCCCTATGGGAGCCTATTTATTTGAATGGAAGTCGCACCGCAAGTCGGATCAGGATGATCCGACTTGCGCTGTGAGAATCTTGAGGGGGAACTCTCAAAACGGCGTGGGGTTCCCCCCCCAGGTTCCAAACTAGTCCCCCCAAACATCCATACCAGACCCTTATCCGAGCATGCAGCCCGGCAGGCCAGGAAAGGGGATGGGACGAGCGAGCGGCCCCACCCTCCCTGGACCATACCAGGCCACACGCCCTCAACATGGGGGGGAGGTGTGGGTGCTTTGTGGCAGGGGGGGGCTCTGCACCCCCCCACCTCAAAGCACCTCGCCCCCATGTTGATGAGGACAATAGCCTCATCCCCACAACCCTGGCCGGGGGTTGTGGGGGTCTGTGGGCAGGGGGCTCATCAGAATCTGGAAGCCCCCTTTAACAAAGGGGCCCCCCAGATCCCGGACCCCCTCCCTATGTGAATGGGTATGGGGTACACTGTACCCTTACCCATTCACCCCATAAAAGGCAGTGTGTAAACAACGACAGGAGACGCTTTGAAAAATGTATTAAAAATCTTCATCCGGTCTTCTCTCTTCTGCCCTCCGCTCTTCTGCCCTCCACTCTTTTTCCTCCTCTGGTCTTCTTCCTCCGGTCCTCCTCCGATGCTGTCCCCGGTGATTATGCCGGCTCCAGTCTCTGCAGCTTGTTATATAGCCATTAGGGGCGTGGCCTCTCAGTGAGGCCCCACCCCCTTATGGCACAGATGGAGTCGGTGACATAACGGGGCAGGGCCTCCCAGTGATGTCACCGGGAGGCCCCGCCCCTAATTACTATACAATAAGCTGCAGAGACCAGCATAATCACCGGTGACAGCGTCGGAGGAGGACTGAGGAAGAAGAAGAAGAAGAAGACCAGAGGAGGCAAAAGACCAGAGGAGGCAAAAGACCAGAGGAGGCAAAAGACCAGAGGAGGCAAAAGACCAGAGGAGGCAAAAGACCAGAGGAGGCAAAAGACCAGAGGAGGCAAAAGACCAGAGGAGGCAAAAGACCAGAGGAGGCAAAAGACCAGAGGAGGCAAAAGACCAGAAGAGAGGAGAAGACTGGATGAAGATTTTAAATAAATTCTTCAAAACGTCTGTCGTTATTTACACACACTGCCCTTTATGGGGTGAATGGGTATACCCCATACCCCATATCCATTCACATAGGGAGGGGGTCTGGCATCTGGGGGGCCCCTTTGTTAAAGGGGGCTTCCAGATTCCGATGAGCCCCCTGCCCGCAGACCGCCACAATCACCGACCAGGGTTGTGGGGATGAGGGGACAAGGTGCTTTGAGGTGGGGAGTGCAGAGCCCCCCCCTGCCCCAAAGCACCCACACCCCCCCATGTTGAGGGCATGTGGCCTGGTATGGTCCAGGGGGGGTGGGGCCGCTCGCACGTCCCCTCCCCTTTCCTGGCCTGCATGCTCGGATAAGGGTCTGGTATGGATTTTGGGGGGACCCCACACCGTTTTTTCGGCGTGGGGCTACCCTCAAATTCCATACCAGACCCAAAGGGCCTGGTTTGAAACCTGGGGGGGGACCCCACACCGTTTTTCCCCATTTTGAGTTCCCCCTCAAGATTCTCGCGCCGCAAGTCGAATCATCCTGATCTGACTTGCGGTGCGACTTCCATTCAAATTAATAGACTCCCATAGAGAACCATTGATTTTGAATGGAAGAAAAAAAAAAAAAAAAACGTATAACGTGGCTTAACGCACGTTAAGCAACGTTATTCAGCCTTTAGCAGCGTCAGACATTTTTACAGCTTAACGCTGCAGCTCCAGAACACACAGTTCCTGGGTTTTTTTTTGGAGCTGTAAAACGCCTGCCACTTGGAGCTCCTAAAAGCTCTATGTGTGCATGAGGCCATAGAACAATATGGATGGGCGTTCTGCAGCTGCAAAAAATAACGTCTGACGCTGCTAACAGCAGCTCCAAAAATGTCCACTGTGCATGGGGCCTTACAGATGTACCGTCAGCCAAGTTTCAGCCAAAGGCAGCAAAGTTTATTGGACGGCGCTACACAGTACAGATGGACAATGATCCAAAACACACTGAAAAAGCAACCCAGGGGCTTTTGAAGGAAAAGAGGTGGAATATTCTGCAATGGCGGAGTCAATCACTTGATCTCAGCCCAATTGAGCATGCATTTCACTTTCTGAAGGTAAAACTAAAGGCAGAAAGACCCAAACAAAGAACAACTGAAGGCATCTGCAGTTAGAGCCTGGCAAATCATCAGAAAGGAGAAAACCCAGTCTTTGGTAATGTCCATAGATTCCAGCCATCAGGCAGTCATTGCCAGTAAAAGATTCGCAACAAAATATCAAAAATGAACATTTTAGGATTATATTAATTTGTCCAATTACATTTGAGCCCCTGAAAATAGGGGGAACTGTGTATAAAAATGGTTGCAGTTCCTAAAATTTATACTTGAGATTCATGTTCAACCCCTTGAATTAAAGCTGAAAGTCTGCACTTCAAATTCATTTGGATTGTTTCATTTTTAATTTTTATTCTGGTGGCATGCAGAGCCAAGAGTATGAAAATTGTGTCTGTCCAAATATAGATGGACCCAACTGTACATACAGTGCCTTGCGAAGTATTCGGTCCCCTTGAACTTTGCGACCTTTTGCCACATTTCAGGCTTCAAACAAAGATAAAACTATTTTTTTGTGAAGAACCAACAACAAGTGGGACAATCATGAAGTGGAACGAAATTAGATATTTCAAACTTTAATAAAAACTGAAAATTGGGCGTGCAAAATTATTCAGGCCCTTTACTTTCAGTGCAGCAAGGTCTCTCCAGAAGTTCAGTGAGGATCTCTGAATGATCCAATGTTGACCTAAATGACTAATGATGATAAATAGAATCCACCTGTGTGTAATCAAGTCTCCGTATAAATGCACCTGCACTGTGATAGTCTCAGAGGTCCGTTTAAAGCGCAGAGAGCATCATGAAGAACATGAACACACCAGGCAGGTCCAAGATACTGTTGTGGAGAAGTTTAAAGCCGGGTTTGGATACAAAAAGATTTCCCAAGCTTTAAACATCCCAAGGAGCACTGTGCAAGTGATAATATTGAAATGGGAGTATCAGACCACTGCAAATCTGCAAAGACCTGGCCGTCCCTCTAAACTTTCAGCTCATACAAGAAGACTGATCAGAGATGCAGCCAAGAGGCCCATGATCACTCTGGATGAACTGCAGAGATCTACAGCTGAGGTGGGAGACTCTGTCCATAGGACAACAATCAGTCGTATACTGCACAAATCTGGCCTTTATGGAAGAGTGGCAAGAAGAAAACCATTTCTTAAAGATATCCATAAAAAGTGTCGTTTAAAGTTTGCCACAAGCCACCTGCCTGGGAGACACAAACATGTGGAAGAAGGTGCTCTGGTCAGATGAAACCAAAATCGAACTTTTTGGCAACAATGCAAAACGTTATGTTTGTTTGGCG
Organism: Pelophylax lessonae; assembly: GCF_965119305.1. NCBI lineage: Eukaryota > Metazoa > Chordata > Amphibia > Anura > Ranidae > Pelophylax > Pelophylax lessonae. The sequence continues at coordinate 333,994,762 of NC_138772.1, read as the reverse complement.
TAAAAGCAACACAGCTCATCACCCTGAACACACCATCCCCACTGTCAAACATGGTGGTGGCAGCATCATGGTTTGGGCCTGCTTTTCTTCAGCAGGGACAGGGAAGATGGTTAAAATTGATGGGAAGATGGATGAAGCCAAATACAGGACCATTCTGGAAGAAAACCTGATGGAGTCTGCAAAAGACCCGAGACTGGGACAGAGATTTGTCTTCGAACAAGACAATGATCCAAAACATAAATCAAAATATACAATGGAATGGTTCACAAATAAACATATCCAGGTGTTCGAATGGCCAAGTCAAAGTCCAGACCTGAATCCAATCGAGAATCTGTGGAAAGAACTGAAAACTGCTGTTCACAAATGCTATCCATCCAACCTCACTGAGCTTGAGCTGTTTTGCAAGGAGGAATGGGCAAAAGTTAGTCTCTCGATGTGCAAAACTGATAGAGACATACCCCAAGCGACTTACAGCTGTAATCGCAGGAAAAGGTGGCGCTACAAAGTATTACCTTAAGGGGGCTGAATAATTTTGCACGCCCAAATTTTCAGTTTGTTAAAAAAGTTTGAAATATCCAATAAATTTCGTTCCACTTCATGATTGTGTCCCACTTGTTGATTCTTCACAAAAAATTAGTTTTATACCTTTATGTTTGAAGCCTGAAATGTGGCAAAAGGTTGCAAAGTTCAAGGGGGCCGAATACTTTCGCAAGGCACTGTATCCCTTTCTCTCAGCGCCTGTAGGATTGCAATGACTAATCATGTAATACACATACATAAATCAAATCACAATTAATGAATATAACATTAAAAAGTATGAAAAATTTTTGGCACTAGTGGCAGCTGCTGTAATATACAACAATCATATCCCATTATGTCTACACTTTTTATAATAAAAATAATGTCCGCATTAGCAGTGCTCTTCAGAAGAAATACACCTCCTGTGCCTTTAAGAATCCTTTACAACCCCATATGGGTGTCAGTGATGATTAAACATTTAAAAAGCAGAAGTGAAGTCCAAACGAAATGCACCGAACCTGTCAACACTTCGTTAGACCTCTCCCTTAGACAGTCACTCACCAGAGCACTGATATAACAAAACCTTTAACGATCGTCCAGACCAGGGTTTCTCAACCAGGGTTCAGTGGAACCCTAGGGTTGCTCCAGAGGTTGCTAGGAGTTCCTTGAGCAATGGGCAATTTTTGCCTCTCAGATAAGCTTCCAATGACACCATTGTTCCTTTTTGCTATTTGTAACGGGGTAATTCTTCCCAATGACGACAAGAGTAAGGTGCATTCTTCCCACTGTCACACTAAAGTGTCAAGATTTGTAGATTTTTAATTCTTAGCAGGGGTTCCCCGAGACCAGAAATGTATTTCAAGGGTTCCTCTGTTGAAAAGGTTGAGAAAGGCTGGTCCAGACAGATCAAGAAGCCTCCTCTCTGCTTAAGATCTCTTCTCACCACATTGGCTCCCACATGAAAACAAAAGGACTCATAGCGTAATGTCGCAGTCCTGCTAAAAATCACTGATCGCCACCAATACTGTAAAAGCCTTCCTTGTGCTTTACCAGCAAATTTTTTAAGGTGGTGTCACAGTCTCTTTAAAACCCCACATGGCATATGCAGTAGTATGCGCCTAAATCTTTTCTTGAGGTGACAGATGTCGGTCACTTCCCATTCTCATTAGCTGTTATTCTCTTCTTAGCTCAACAAACAGTGAAGTGTTCACTTCTAAGCCAAAGAATTATCCAGGAAAAAGGCCAACATACTCCAAACTAATGTGTTGACTTATGGTGGTTCAGGATCAACCCAAACATCTGCAGAGTTTGAAGAGTTTCTGTATATTGACCGACAGTTATCTCATTAGGAGATCATTCAGGTATACCACTGAGGTGATGCTCCAAGGGCCAATTAGGCCAAATACAGGGGCTAGCATCTTTGTGGAACCCTACACCCAAAAGGAAGGGCAATGATGTGTTAAGGATGACTGTTCTGGAAGTGTGCTGGAAAGATGGGGATATGTCCCCCACTTTCACAAGTGGGAACAACCCATGGTGGGTATACCCCCCAAGGTGTCCTCAGGAACAGGGTTCCACCAGATGGGGGGCTCCATATCCCTGGAGCTAAAGAGCACTCTGTGGCTAACAGAGCCCAGTGCCCTCAGCCCACATTACAGGTCATCCCTGTTTTCCCATAGTGGGGGTCCAGGTATAGACTCCATGGTTCTGCAGCAACTGAGGAAGCTTGCCAGAGGAAAAAAAAAAAAAAATCTTGATTAAAAGCAGAAAAAAAAAAAAAGTTTTGCTTCTTAAATTACTGGGGAGAAATTTGAAGTATGGCGGGAGACTTTATATTAGGCTGTCCCTACAGCTGAAGGCAGCAGCATAACCCAATCATCCTGAATCACGTATCCTGTGTCCCTTATCGAGCAAAGAAATATACATTACAAAGTGTATTTTGACTTCTTTGATAAGCTAGTACAAAAAGAACAGTAAAGTGCAGCAAGCCTAGCAACCAAAGTTTCTTGTAACGGGTTCACAAAAAAAAAAAATTGATTGGCTGTTGAATTTCATATATTAAATTGTTGATGTACTGAACAGTTCATTCAACTATTAGAGTCCACATATATCACTTACAGCAGAGCGTTCATCTCATCAGAGGATTGAAGGGACTTCTTATCTTCACGTGAAATATGATCCAGAATGTGGTTGAAAGTTTTTATTGCCTTTTTTACAGTTATTTTTGGAAACAAAAAAAAAAAAAAAAAAGTTTTTTTTTTATAAACTTATTGATAGGTCAGAAATACACAAAGTGAAATATATGAACATTGATCACCTCCAACTGAATATGAAACGCAGGCCACTTATCTGCCATTAAATATCCAAGATGAAAGAAAAAGGAATCCAGTAACTGCTTTACACCTAACAGAAAATAATAAAACATTTAATGAATCTTTGTTTGGAATTACGTGATCACAGCATATCCCACCACTGTCAATACTACCTTGTTCCTCCTTGATCGCGCTTACCATCTGGGTGCCAAAGCCCAGGAGTCCACCCTTGCTTCAATTCAAGAAAGCTCTCTGCACAACATAACATCTTAAAAGTCTAGTTGCAGCACACTGAATGCATTCCAGCTCTAGACACACCCAACACATTTCAACAACAGATCATGCAGACTTGCAGTGTCTGTTGGAACCTATTTGCTTGCTTAATAAAACTATTTGGACTTTTAAGCTATTTGCTTGCTTAATAAAACTATTTGGACTTTTAAGATGTTGGTTCGTGTACAGTCAGGTTTCTTGAACCGAATCATTCTGCTTAGATTGCACTTTTAGCAACAATTCGTGATTACCAAACATAGGAAGCAAATGCAAAATTAGGTTTTAGTAATTTCATTTTAAAATTGTATATACCATATGCAAACACTAGTTATAAGATTATCAAGCCAACATTTGTAATAAGGTAGGGAACGCCAAGTGCCGGTTCACACTAGGTCGCTCCGACTTAGGGGGCGACCTTTGAAGTCGCGTGCAGCACGACTTTGGCGCAACTTGCACGGACTTCATAACATGAATGTCTATGCAAGTCGCCTCCAGGTCGCCCCGAAGTAGTACAGGACCCTTTTTTCTAAGTCGAAGCGACGTGTCGCTCCTATTAGAAGCGGTCCTGTACTACACTATGGGAGCGACGGTGCATGACTTGTCAGGCTGACCAAGTCGCCTGACAAGTCGTACCAGTGTGAATGGACACTAACAGTGAAAATAGGCTAAAAGAAAATTACACTAAATGTGCAGCCTCTCAATCGAAGGTATTCCAATTAGTAAAAATGGACTTTATAACCTGACAATGTTCTGATGGGTGCCTGATTCCCCAATAAATGCTAAAATTTTAAATCAAGAGAAGTCTGCGTTCTTTAGAATTGAAAATAGCATCTTCAAAAAGATAGCAAAAAAGTGGGCAGATACTGCCTAGCTAGTCATGCACATATGTCCAAATCTTGAAAATGTTTTCAAGGAGACTAACCTCCCTGCAATAAACAGAAGTTTCTAGAGTACACTATGTAGATAAAAAGGAGAAGCAAACTAAAAATTAGACATCCAGGAAAATGATGCTTGTCAAATGTCCAGAAAAACCAATAAGCAATTTACAAATATATACGATTGCTTCTGGATTAGTGGAGAGGTAGTTTTTTGGCTTATCAGACAACCTTTTGTTATTGTGATATATTCTCATGGGTAAACAATTAGGAAATAAAAAAATAGGTAGTTAAATAAAAATTTAAATTTTAAAGCTAAGAGCACAAAATATTGCAGTAGGCAAGAAATACTCACCATCTTTGCTGTTACTTCGGCAAATCACCTAACAAAAGAAAAGAAACAAAAAATAAATAAAACATAACTGAGTCCCGGTTCACACTACCGCGACTTGTCAGGCGACTGATCAGCCTGACAAGTCTTGGCCCATTCTGTGCTACGGGAACCGTTCTAATAGGAGCGACTCAAGTCACTCCGACTTAGAAAATAGTTCCTGTACTACTTCGGGGTGACATCGGAGCGACTTGCATTGACTTCCATTTTGTGAAGTATGTGCAAGTCGCGCCGAAGTCACGGTGCACGCGACTTCACAGGTCGCCCCCGAAGTCGGATCGCCAAAGTGTGAACCGACACTGAGAAGCAAGTTATGACTTCAAGTTGCCATATGCAATATTTTCTGCACCAAAGTCTTTTAAAGCAAAGATAAAAGTGGCCAATGGAATAATTGATAGCTAGTATAAATCACAAGCTCGCTTGTAGCAGACTGCTGAAATATGAAGTTAGTGTTACTGATATTTCAGAAACTGACAGCACAACACCTAATATTCTCTTTCACTTGGTCTGGACAGAAACAATTACCATAAAGGATGCAGACACCAAGATAAAACACAGAAAAATATTTTTTTAAATGGGTAAGAGTATACTCTACTGACAATTACTGAAACAGATGACCGATCAATCTAACAATTTTTTCTGACTCATTCCCAGGACAGCACTAAGTTCTATTAACCTCCCTGGCGGTAGGATTGTTTCCGATTTTAGGTGCTGAAAGCGGTACCATTATTTTGTAATTCATGTAATTCTTAAGGACGAGCAGCCCAAACCAACTATTTACATATGACTTTTTTTTTTACTGTGCGTTCTTTATAACATTTCGGGTATGAAAGTTTGTAACAAAAACAGATTATAAAATACATAGAAATAAATATATATATATATATATATATATATATATATATATATATATATATATATATATATATATATATATACACACACACACACACACACCCCTATATATACACATACATGTATACAGTGCTTAAATTATATATATATATATATATATATATATATATATATATATATATATATATATATATATATATATATATATATATATATATACACATACACATACATATACACACACACACCAAGATCGAGAATTGATCTGTTTTAGCTTTCCTGATCATAAATCACACAATCATTTAACATTTCCTCAAGCTTCTTTACTAGGAAAGCTGAGAAACAAAAAATTCAATCTTCTTTCAGGATCCCAAAAGTGTTCTATTGGGTTGAGGTCAGGAGCAGTCAGATTCCTCCACCCCAAACTCACTCATCCATGTCTTTATGGATCTTGCTTTGTGCACTGGTTCTAATTATTTGGTGGTGGTGGGGGGGGGGGGGGATTATGCTGCGAGGTTATTTTTCAGGGGTCGGCTTTGGCCCTTTAGTTCCAGTGAAGGGAACTCTAAGGCAACAGCATACTAAGACATTTTGGACAATTTCATGCTCCCAACTTTGTGGGAACAGTTTGGGGTTGGCCCGTCCTGTTTCAATCATGACTGTGCTCCAGTGCACAAAGCAAGGTCTATAAAGACATGAATGAGCAAGTTTAGGGTAGAGGAATTTGACTGGCCCACACAGAGTCCTGACCTCAACCCGATAGAACACCTTTGGGATGAATTGGAGCACAGACTGCGAGCCATATGTTCTCTCCAACATCAGACGGTGCCTGACCTCACAAATGCGCTTCTAGAAAAATGGTCAAACATTCTCAGACAGTTCTAAACCTTGTGGACAGCCTTCCAAGAAGATACAAAAGATGAACGTCCAATCAATCTATTCCTGCACCATCACCCTAAAATGCATAGCCAAAAATTTGTGAATTGTAAAAGACAGAGGGCAAGACTGCTGCGAGAGCGGACTGGATGGGCTAGAGGGGCATACCAGCACACTCCAAGGGTTGCTAGTATGGCTTACCCATAAGACTAGCCTAGATTACAGCAGCTTCCCCAGACTTCATAGGACTCCCTGGAGAGGGACATCGTCTGAGGGCTCTATATGGGCCAGTGGTCAAGGGCTCTGGTTGTGTCTGGTTATATGCCCCAGCTCTTCTCCATGCCTTTGTTTGGACCACGGTGGATAATCTCTCCCAAGGCCCTTGCTACTCTGTACAATCAATTCCCCATTGAAGACAAATCGTACAACCTGTTCCTTATAAAATGCTTTGAAACAATTGTGAATCATCTCATGTACTGGCAATCCAGCTTCTGAAATGCTCATAGGCAGCCCTTACTCTTCTATATATGGGACCATTTCTGATTTTAGAATGATATTGTGAATCCTCTACACCTACCCTTCCTTGAAGAAGACGAGTAGGCGAAATGCATTTGACACCCTTACCTAGCGCCACTATAGGGCATCTCTTTATGTACCTGTGTGGGTCGGGTGTTAAGAGGTCCACACATGTCTTTCGTCTCTATGTGTGTTAATGTATATTGTTTACTGTACTACTGTGTTGTATAGTATTAGGATTATTCTGAATAAAAAATATTTTACATACATTTTTGATTGGTATATGTCTCTCATATCAGTTGGTCCAGCCTTCCAAGAAGAGTTAAAGCTGTAAAGGTTGGGCCAACTCAATATTGAACCCTACAGACTAAGACTGTGATGCCATTTAATTTCACGTGCGTGTAAAGGCAGGCATCCCAATACTTTTGGTAATATAGTGTACCTCTCAGACATTTTCTCAAAGGAGTACTCACTAGCAGGTAGAGATTTTGATGCAACACAAAATCACACTAAGCAGTCCCAGGGTAACAAAATATGGGATTATTATGACGGTAAAGATCCATGCATTACATACATAGTTCATAACTATATTTTTAAAGTTCACATCAATTCTATTTAAAAACATTAAAAAAAACGTTTTTTTAGTTAAAACATACCAAAGCAGTGTCGTAAAATTCTTCCACAAGTGCAGGAACCAACAAGTTAGTCTCATCACAGATTTTCAAAAACTCCAAGGTTCTCTCAAACCAAACGACCATGTAACAAAACAAAGATGAATAATACTCAGATTTGTTTTACATGGAGTATTGTCTAGTCTAGGCCCATTTCACAGCTGCACCTCTGAAAAGTGATCTGCAATAGATCACATTTTAGAAATCCTTTGAGTTTTGCTTTGCAGGTGTTCTGGAGGTTTTAGGTTTTATTTTTTCCCCTAGTTAGAGCGCAATCTTAATGGCTTCAATGAAAGTTTTGGGCAAGCAGCACGCCTGCCAAACATGACATGCTGAGTGTAAATATAAAAACAGTGCTCCCTTTAAAAATAACACAAGTGCAAATTGTCCATATTACACCAAAAGTGCTCCAAAACGTGCAAAGAACGGAGTTTCAGAGATCTTCTCTGGTTCCTCTATGCAATAATGCGTGGTTAGTGCGCTATTCCACCACCATCACAAAAAAATTCCTACTCACCAGACTCAAGCATAAAGCGCATATAGGATATGTTGAGATACAGTGGGGATCAAAAGTTTGAGCACCCCAGGTAAAAATTTGTATTAATGTGCAATAAGAGGAAAGGGGGAAAGGTCGGGACTTTAAATGAGGTTACAAATTATTGTATCTCCATCCCTAATATCAATTGGAACAAGAGGGGATTTGGTGGGACTTTAAATGAGGCGTGTGGTTAGAGATGACCATCAAAATTATATGTAAAAAAGAGAGTATATGTGCATAAACGTCCAAGCAAAGAACATGAAAGGGTACACATGTAATCTGATTTATTTTGTATGCACAATGGTAACATAATGCAATAATGACATACAATGGATCCCAGTAGACATAGCATATCACAAACAGTTACATATCATAATGGGTATAAATTAGATTCTAAAACATTCCGTAACAATGTAGTGGATACTCCATAGTAATTGCATCATGTATGCTTGACGCGTTTCGTGTATGTACAACACTTCCTCAGGAGCTGGTGCAATGGATTAACTATAAGGGGGAGAATATAATGGAAATCACAATGTGTCTAATAGTATGGACACCCAATTAAAAATATGTTTTGTATGGAATTGCTTACAATGGAGTAAAAGCTGTAGCCTCAGGGAATTTGCCATGAAGGAACTCCATATCGTCTGCCCCGGGAGCTGAGGGAGCAGTACCAGGCACGCACGAGGGCGAACACAAACATTGCAGTGAGAGAATCTGGGTAGTAAGAGAAATGACAAGATTGTAAGGAACCAAGTGAAAGTAAATAAGTGAAGACTTTGGTTTAGTTTTCCATTTTGGGTCATACTGACCACTCCCCACACTCACTCTACGGTCTTCACTTATTTACTTTCACTTGGTTCCTTACAACCACTGATACTGGTACCATCCTCACAATTTTTTCTATGGGGTATCCTATATTGATCTTTTCACCATGTCCTCAATCTCTGGTTCTAGGAGTTTATCCATCTTCTCAATATTCTTTATTCTTATTACTCCATTACTTTGTGTAATGTAATGCACATTTCAGTGCAATATATATCTAATTTGACTATTGATACCTTATGAGATGACTTATTGAGACGCTTGTCATTTCTCTTACTACCCAGATTCTCTCACTGCAATGTTTGTGTTCGCCCTCGTTCGTGCCTGGTACTGCTCCCTCAGCTCCCGGGGCAGACAATATGGAGTTCCTTCCATGGCAAATTCCCTGAGGCTACAGCTTTTACTCCATTGTAAGCAATTCCATACAAAACTACATATTTTTAATTGGGTGTCCATACTATTAGACACATTGTGATTTCCATTATATTCTCCCCCTTATAGTTAATCCATTGCACCAGCTCCTGAGGAAGTGTTATACATACACGAAACGCGTCGAGCATACATGATGCAATTACTATGGAGTATCCACTACTTTGTTACGGAATGTTTTAGAATCTAATTTATACCTATTCTGATATGTAACTGTTTGTGATATGCTATGTCTACTGGGATCCATTGTATGTCATTATTGCATTATGTTACCATTGTGCATACAAAATAAATCAGATTACATGTGTACCCTTTCATGTTCTTTGCTTGGACGTGTATGCACATATACTCTCTTTTTTACATATAATTTTGATGGTCATCTCTAACCACACGCCTCATTTAAAGTCCCACCAAATCCCCTCTTGTTCCAATGTGCATAAAGAAGCCAAGGATAGATGGAAAAATCTCCAAAAAGGCATCAAAATTACAGATTAGACATTCTTAGAATAGGTCAACAAAAGTTAGATTTTTCTTTCCATCATTTACACTCAAAATAACCGAAACAAAAATGGCATCTGCAAAAGTTTGGGCACCCTGCAGAGTTAATTTCTTGTACTGCCCCCTTTGGCAAGTATCACAGCTTGTAAACGCTTTTGGTAGCCAGCCAAGAGTCTTTCAATTCTTGTTTGAGGTATCTTTGCCCATTCTTCCTTACAAAAGTCTTCCAGTTCTTTGAGATTTCTGGGCTGTGTGTCACTCACTGCTCTTTTAAGGTCTATCCATAGATTTTCAATTATGTTGAGGTCAGGAGATTGTGAAGGCCATGGCAAAAACCTTCAGTTTACACCTCTTGATGTAATCCCCCGTGGATTTCGAGGTTTAGGATCATTATCCATTTGTAGAAGCCATCCTCTTTAACTTCAGCTTTTTCACAGATGGCATCAAGTTACCATCCAAAATTTGCTGAAATTTTATTGAATCCATTTTTCCTTCTACTCGTGAGATGTTCCCTGTGCCACTGGCTGCAAACAACCCCAAAGCATGATTGATCCAGCCCCATGCTTAACAGTTGGACAGAGGTTCTTTTCATTAAATTCTGTGCCCCTTCTCCAAACGTACCTTTGCTCATTCCGGCCAAAAAGTTCAATTTCAACCTCATCAGTCCCCAGAACTTGTTTCCAAAATGCATCAGGCTTGTCTATATGTTCATTTGCAAAGTTCAAACGCTGATTTTTGTGTTGAGGATGTAGAAAAGGTTTTCTTCCGATGACTCTTCCATGAAGACCATATTTGCACAAGTATCTCTTTATAGTGGAATAGTGTACCACAACTCCAGTGTCTGCCAGATCTTTCTGGAGGGATCGTGCAGTCAAACGTGGGTTTTGAATTGTTTCTCACAATCCTGCGAGCTGTTCTGTCTGATATTTTTCTTGGTCTTCCAGATCTTGCTTTAACTTCCACTGTTCCTGATGTCTGCCATTTCTTAATTACATTCTGAATAGAAGATATTGACATCCGAAAACGCTTTGCTATCTTCTTATAGCCTTCTCCAGCTTTGTGAGCGTCAACCATTTTCAGTTTCAGTTTTCTAGACAACTGCTTAGAAGATCCCATGGTGCCGATTGTTGGGGCAAGGTCAGATAAGTCTGGGCATTTAAACCTTTGAGATTGACATCACCTTGTCTTCCCAGACGATGATTGAGAACAATCCATGACACTGGCAGGTTTTAGCCTTGCAAAGGGGCAGTGCATGCTATAAATTCTGTGCCCAAACTTTTGCAGACGCCTTTTTTTGTTTTCTGTAATTTTTAAAGTGTTAATGATGGAAATAAAATCTAACTTTTGTTGACTTATTATAAGAATGTCTAATCTGTAATTTGATGCCTTTGGATATTTTTCCATCTTTCCTTGGCTTCTTTATGCACATTAGACATTTTTACCTGGGGTGCCCAAACTTTCGATCCCCCACTGTACACTCTCATAAAGCTTATGCACCAACTGGCGATCCACTCCAATCAGATGTAAACTCCAAGAGTGTTCTACCATAAAGTCAGGGAAAAACAAAAAGGTTCTTCATAATGTAGTAACATCAATTTATTTCTTACGCATAAATAAAACCACTTAACAGTACAGAAGATGCAGTTAAAGCAGAGTTCCAGCCTCAAAAATCGAAAAAAAATGATTTTGGGCCATCCTTTTGCTGAGGGTCACCTGAAAAAGAAATGGATGCTCCCGAATTTTTTTTTGTTCACTTACCTTGTTTTTGAAGAAAATATACTCACCTTCCTTCCACTTCCTCCCTCTGCAGCCGCGGCCTGCGCCACCTCTTCCGGCTTGCGATGACTCCTGGGAGCTGAACGTCATCGCTCCCAGGAGTCAATGTGCCTGCACTGGTCCCGCTCGTCACTTCTGGTGCAGGCGCGGCATTCCCTGCTAAACAGCTTCTGGGCATGCCCAGAAGCTGTGCAGGGATGCCGCGCCTGCACTGGAAGTGACGAGCGGGGCCAGTGCAGGACATTCTGGGACTTCGACGTCACCGAAGAGGACGTGCTGGCTTCAGCTGCCCACACCTGAGATGGCAGCGCTGGACCAAAAATTTTAATACGTATTTCTTCTAAAAAGGTAAATGCGACCCGGGGCAGTACAGAGGCTACCCTTTATGGAATGCACTAGCCCTGACTGTCCCGGGGGTAGTTTTATCTAAAATTCACCCCCGAAGCCGGAACTCCACTTTAAGACAAGCTTATTTTGTGTTACAGGGACACTGGTTTGCCTTCCAAAATGGCAGAAGTGACGCATTACACAAGATCCCACCCTAAGTGTTTCATCAGCAGCATCTGACGTCATCAGGGGTCAGATTCCCCTGATGCAGTAGTGTTACTTTTAAAAGGGAGCGTGGTTTTTATATTGTTTATTTACACTCAGCATGTCATGTTTGGCAGGTGGTGCTGCTTGCCCAAAACTCTCATTAAAGCCATGAAGACCACGCTGTAACTGGGGGGAAAAAAAACCTCCTTAACACCTGCAAAGCAAAACCCAAAGATTTCTAAAATGTGATCTACTGCAGATCACGTTTAGGTTTACATTGCCTTATAACCAGCTACTTCATAATCAAAATATAATTCCATGAATTAATTTATAATGAATATTGTCACAAGTATTGGTTTGAGTTTGCATACAATGGTGAGTTAATTTTATTTTATTTTTGTCGGATTCATGCAGAGTACGCAGGCAGAGGGTAAAGTTATACCTTTTTCTTATGACATGCTGAGTAAAATCTGCTGCACCGCAAAGCAATGCACTGCAGTCTTGGCAATTTGTACAGACCTTAGCAGTCAACATGGTTTTGTAGATAGGTGTTCAAAAGCGGATCTGTTTTTACCTCCCATTTAGGCCTATGTGAACTCATCATTTGTAATTTTATACACTTTCCTTGTGCGATTAGCTCTTTGACAGAAATTGTAGTGCATACAATCATGACTGCCACTATTTGAGAATAAAGAAAGTTAGAGGTGAATAAAAAAATTCATTTTAGATAGCGTAAGGGAGTGTTATACCACCGGTCAGTTTTTTGTCGCATTAGGGAGATTTTGTTTAGATTCCTGCCCCACTGCCAAAATAGGAAGTGAGAAGAAATCCCTCCAAAATAAAGGAATCCCTTGGGAAACATGTTTCCCCATTGGAATATTTCTCCTCTATTCCTACGCTGGTGACAGCCCAGAATTTGTCACTCTGTCACATGGGCTTTGGAGATTTGGGTGAATCTCCCTACCAAGAACATAGACCACATTAAAAACCTGACTTCCTTTGTATTCTAACCTGCCTATTAGTTATACTTTAAGCTTTAAAATTCACCATTTGTACAACGTAGGTACAATTAGGGCCAGTTCACACCACAGAAATGCAGTCTGGATGCGTTACAGATGGTTTTCTACATGCGCGTTTTGGACACATTCCAGTTCATTTTTGATGCAGTCCAGTGCATTCTCCCCCCCCCCCCTCTTTATTTTCTTAACCTTAAATAAATGTGCATTCCACTGCATTTGATGCGTTTCACCGTGTTCCAGTACAGTCCATTGCAGAAAAAACACAGCATGTTTTACTTTTTTTCTGGAACTGACCACACTGGTGAATTATGCCATTAAAAACCATATGACCTACTATCCATGCATTTTTGATGCAGAAAAAAAAAACCGCACTGGACTGCGTGATGTGAACAGGCCCTTAAAAAGGAATTGATATTGATTACTTATCTTGGAAACCAGCCCCTGCTGAATTAAGGACAAATCCCCCTGGCCTTCATTTTTGCAGAAATGCTGAACACATTTCATCAGCATGGTCACATGCTTAAACTCATTACGATCCAGTTCCTTAAATTAAAAACACCAACTGTCAAAACAGCATACGAATAATGGCATGTCAGATATTCATGGTGCTAGGAGACTCACTTTATTGATTAGCCTGTCCAGCACATTTAAGAGCCCTTTGCCGTGTCGCTGAAAGGAGCAAGAAATCTTCTCTTCAAACACATCACTGATTTTCTGAAATCCTTTCCCTTTAAATGCTTCTGTGATTAGAGACTCAAGCTACAAAAAAAAAAAAAAAAAAAAAAAATTATATATACAAACCCGATCCCAAAAAAGATGGGACAGTGTACAAATTTGTAAATAAAAACAGAATGTAATGTGGAAGTTTCAAATTTCAATATTTTATTCAGAATATAACGTAGATGACATATCAAATGTTTAAACTGAGAAAATGTACCATTTTAAAAAAAGGGAAAAATAAGTGGATTTTAAATTTCATGGCATGCAGTAGGTAGGGGGACCAGACAGGGCTGTCCTTTTTCGCCCTTGCTGTTCTCCCTGATGATAGAACCCTTGGCTATTGCGCTGTGCGCGTCTCCAGAAGTGGGTGCGCTGGAAGTGGGCTCCATTAGGGAGTGTCTGGCGCTTTATGCGGATGATATGCTCTTATTCTTGAAGGATCCCAATGCTTCCCTACGTGCGGTGTTTACCATCCTAGATACTTTTGCCAGATTCTCAGGCCTTAGGGTTAATTGTGATAAATCTACCATGCTCCCCATAGATCTGGGTGCTATTGCTGCGGCTGATGGTTCATTGCCATTGAAATGGGTTACTGAGTTCACCTACCTGGGGAGTTGTGCTGTTACACATCTGGTTGGTAGTTCTCTAGCGATGTCTGTAATCACATACATACAAAGATATATGTTGTTCTTTGAGTTTTTCTAATAGCGTGCAGCCACATTAGACAATACCAGATTTGTATGCGGTCCGCATTACAATCCTCTGTTTTAGGTCCCCAAATCAATCCATAGGTCACTATGGCGCCCCCATTCTATGGCCATCCCGGCACGGTGAGACACATCGCTCACGTAGCGATGTATCCCTTTGGTCTCAATCCATCTCGCGCTGGGCCCGCCCCAGGCCGGCGCGGACCAATCGGGAACCGAGGTGCTCCCGCACTTACGGTTTTGTTCCCCGTGCCGGTGGAACGCAGGCGCCGGTCCCGCCCACACCACGTCACGCCGCAGCGTGACCCACACGTGGTCTGGGGGCGGGCCCGGCATCGGCGATCCAGGAAGCCCTTCCTGGACGCCAGCTGTTGCCCATTTCTTCCATCAGACACTGCTTAAAAGCACACCTCCCCCAGCACACAGACAACACACTTGTCTGCTGGTTGCTGGCTGGAGAGGACGTGCAAACACATTTTGAACCACCCTAAGGTAATACAAGCGGTCCTTTTACAATCAGGACTGCTCAACCTTTTACTTTTGAGCTATCCCTATCCATTCAAATTATGCTAGTATGCTTCATTTTTCCTGCTATCTTCAGGGAATAAGGGTGAAATCTAAAAAGTGTTTTTTTGCCTATCTTCTTAGACTGGCTTTACCCATATTGGATTAAAATCTGCAAGGCACTACCCCTGGCTTCCTACTTATAGAACTTTAGATGGTCATATATCTGTGAGGCACTTACCTGACCTTGCCCTCTGTGGTTCCACAAATCTAATTAGATTATAACCAAAATCGTCATACATCGCCAGTTAAAACCAGACCAACCAGATGTTTTTACCTTTTTACAAGCATGTAAAGTCCAGATATGATCAACTCTGTAAGTACTCGTACTTTATACGTTATGTACATTGTGAACTGCAAAAGTTTTGTATATGCAGATTTTACTACTCATGGCACTTATGCTCATATTCTTGTATTAATAGAGTACCGCTATGAACTACCCCTGAAGAAGGAGAAAGTATATATCTTCGAAACATGTCGGGTTGCTAGGTTCTAGCGTTTGAGTTTTTCTCCTATCTGTCCAATGCTTGTATATTGTTTTTAACTCTATTTGTTTTCTATTTTTGTACCTAATAAAGCTATTTTTGACTATACACTGTTTTCTAATCAATAAGTGCCTGAAAAGTCCCAATTCGGGGAACCCCCCCTCTTTGTACTGAGTTCACCTACCTGGGAGTCAGGGTGTTGGCGAGGGTGGTGGACTACCTTGCTCTTAGTCTTCTCCCGTTGCTGGATGTCTAAGCGCAGGGCGGAGGTGTGGCATGACCTACCTTTGTCGGTTTTGGGGCGCATTAATCTAGTAAAGATGAAACTTCTCCCTGTCTTTCCTTAGGAACCCTCCGGTGTGGGTCCCCCGTTCGTTTTCCGCCGGGTCCATGGCCTGATAGGTTCCTTTCCTTTATCTGGGGTAACTCCCCTCCTCGGATTGGTATGCAGGTGTTACAGGAGCCCTGGGGTCAGGGGGGGGGGTTTGGCATTGCCTGACCTTTATAAATATTTTCTGGCTGGGCAGGGAGTGGTGGCACGTCGCTGGCTTCGTGGGGACGATGGGGATTCTGCCACGGTGCTGGAGGCGGCTGTTTTGGGTTCCTATGAGAGCCTTCGTCTTCTTTTACATCGCGGATCCAAGGCCCACTTTAGGCTAACGGGAACGATGCGCTCCACCATCAAAGCCTGGGACCATATGCGGTTGCTGATGGAGCCTGGAGCGACTGGGGTGTCACCGGCCTCCCCACTGTGGTGGAATCCTAACTTTCCTCATTTTACCTCGATTCCTGATCCTGCTATCTGGGCAACTAGAGGGGTAGAGGTCACTGGGGGATGTTACCTCCGGTGGTGAACTTTGCACCTTTGATGCCCTAAAGGCACGATATAATCTACCCAATCAATATCTTTTTCGCCATCTTCAGCTCCGTCATGCATTTCTGGCACAGTTCAGTTCCTCCTGTGTGGAGCTTAAAGCTTCGACGCTGGAAACGGTTGTGCAGGCGGCGGATATGCGGAAACCCCTCACGGAGTTGTATAAAGAACGGTTTGTTACTACTCCGTTGGCGGTGCGCAGGTGTAGGGAACGCTGAGTGGAGGAAGTGCCCGACCTGGATGGTGATGACTGGGATGATTACTTCGCTTACTTAGTCTCTGCTAGGGATCGCCTGATTCATTTTAAGTTTCTACATAGGATCTATTATACGCCGGCGAGGCTGGCACGTATTTACCAGACGTCTTCTGCGGAGTGCTGGCGTTGCTCGCATTCTCCAGCAGACTTTAGCCATGTCTTCTGGCGGTGCCCGTTGGTCCGGGACTATTGGGCATCTGTGTTAGCTTGCATCGCGGAGGTGGTTAAGATTCCGGTTCCTAATTCTGTAGAGGTCTGTCTCTTGGGGTTGGTGGATGGCTTGACCCCCGCGAGGGCCATTCACACGCTGGTCAGTTTGCTTCTTTTCTATGCTCGTAAGGCCCTGCTCCTACACTGGAAAAGCCCCTTGGCTCCCACGATCCTCTTTTGGAAGGGTCTGGTTAATAAGGTGACTCCGCTCTATAAAGCTAGGTATCTCAGCAGGGGGGTGTCCTCTCAAATTTGATAAGGTGTGGAAGATATGGACAGATTCCCCGGCCTCTACCTCCGTTGAGCAGCCTTAGAGATCCTATGGTGTGCTGACTCGGGTTAGCTGGGGGGGTGTAGTACTGAATGTTTTTACTTTGCCAAAATGTTTCTCTGTTCTCTGAATAAGATACGAGGTTGCTAATTACCGTTTGCTTGCTGGACTAATATCTTTGTCCTGTGGCCTTGCTCATCTTCTGCCAGGACGGATTTGAGGGGCATTTATGTCCCTGGTGGGGGCTTATTTTTGCGTGGTGGACCTACTGGGTGGAGCCTGGGGGGGGGGGGGGGTGGGGCGGGATTGACCTGTTAATTGTTTTGTTCCAGTGCTGCCCTGTGTGGCATGGTGTTGTATTTGTCTGTTTTGTGAAAACTTAAAATACAAATTTTCAAAAAAAAAAAAAACAAATTTCATGGCATCAACACATCTCAATAAAGTTGGGACAAGGCCATGTTTACCACTGTGTGGCATCCCCTCTTTTTATAACAGTCTGCAAATGTCTGGGGACTGAGGAGACAAGTTGCTCAAGTTTAGGAATAGGAATGTTGGTCCTAGTCTTGTCAAATACAGGCCTCTAGTGGCTCAACTGCCTTAAGTCTTTTTTCGCATCTTCCTTTTTATAATGCGCCAAATGTTTTCTATGGGTGAAAGATCTGGACTGCTGGCTGGCCATTTCAGTACCCGAATCCTTCTACGCAGCCATGATGTTGTAATTGATGCAGTATGTGGTCTGGCATTGTCATGTTGGAAAATGCAAGGTCTTCCCTGAAAGAGACAACGTCTGGATGGGAGCATATGTTCTTCTAGAACTTGGATATACCTTTCAGCATTGATGGTGCCTTTCCAGATGTGTAAGCTTCCCATGCCACATGCACTCATGCAACCCCATACCATCAGAGATGCAGTCCGGAGCGCTGTTAACAACTTGGGTTGTCCTTGTCCTCTTTAGTCCGGATGACATGGCGTCCCAGTTTTCCAAAAAAACTTAAAATTTTGATTTGTCTGACCACAGGACAGTTTTCCACTTTGCCACAGTCCGTTTTAAATGAGCCTGGGCCCAAAGAAAATACCTGTGCTTCTGGATCATGTTTAAATATGGCTTCTTTTTTGGCCTATAGAGTTTTAGCCATCAACGGCAAATGGCACGGTGGATTGTGTTCACCAACAATGTTTTCTGGAAGTATTCCAGAGCCCATGTTGTGATTTCCATTACAGTAGCATTCCTGTATGTGATGTAGCGCAGTCTAAGGGCCCGAAGATCACGGGCATCCAGTATGGCTTTCCAGCCTTGACTCTTACGCACAGAGATTGTTCCAGATTCTCTGAATTTTTGGATGATATTATGCACTGTAGATGATAACTTCAAACTCTTTGCAATTTTTATCTGAGAAACCCCTTTCCAATATTGCTCCACTATTTTTGCCGCAGCATTGGGGGAATTGGTGATCCTCAGCCCATCTTGACTTCTGAG
Organism: Pelophylax lessonae; assembly: GCF_965119305.1. Taxonomy (NCBI): domain Eukaryota; kingdom Metazoa; phylum Chordata; class Amphibia; order Anura; family Ranidae; genus Pelophylax; species Pelophylax lessonae. Next base: position 333,976,291 of record NC_138772.1, on the reverse strand, counting down.
AGACACTGCCACTCTGAGAGGCTCTTTTTATAGCCAATCATGTTGCCAATTGACCTAATAAGTTGCAAATTGGTCTTTCAGCTGTTCCTTATATGTACATTTAACTTTTCCGGCCTTCTATTGCTACCTGTCCCAACATTTTTGGAATGTTTAGCTCATGAAATCCATAATGAGCCAATATTTGGAGTGACATTTCAAAATTTGTTATGCCATCTATATATTGTGAATAAAATATAAGTTTGAGATTTTTTAAATGAGTCCATTTCTTTTTTTATTCACGATTTGTACAGTGTCCCAACTTTTTTGGAACTGGGTTGGTATATAATCACGTAGGACAAACACAGAATGGTGCATTTTTCCCTGTTGATGCCCAACCCTTAAAGTGGGCCCAATTTAAAAAATAATGGTATTTTTAACTTACCGTAAAATCCATTTCTCCGATGTTCATTAACACAGCTCCTGATTCTTCTTAACCATTGGGTTATACTGCCTCCTACAGGAGTAGGACACTAGGCAGGAAAAAAGCTTGACTACACCTATGGGCAGTCCCAGGGTGTACACACCTACTTTCAGTTATAGGCACTCAGTTTTGTTACAAGAAGTGTCAGAAGGCCAAATCCACAGAGGGGTAATCCACAGGAGGGGTGGGTGCTGTGTCCGTCAATGAACATCAGAGAAATGGATTTTACAGTAAGTCAAAAATCCCAATTTCTCTTTTTGTTCATTGGACACAGCCCCTGATTCTAAACATGAGGGGTGGGAAAACATCAGAAAAAAATTCCCAAGGAAAACCATAGGCAACCAGGTAACAGAGCTCAACCATAAACAACTGGTGCTCGCTTGAAAAACAATATATCCTCAAAGAGGATCAGGTCCTCTAAACAGCAGCCACCAAAACCTTGCAGCCAAAAGAAGCATACACAGATGCCAACACAACCACAAAGTGTGCACTGATGATCAAGTGGCCACCTTGCAAAATCTGCGTCACTGACACTTGAAGACAGGAAGCCCAGGAGACACTAAAGTACCCTAGTGAAGTGCGCCTAAACAGGAAAAGGAGGAACCTGACCCCTGATGCACTAGGCCTAAACCACCTTCTGTCTGATCCATCTGGAAATGGTCGCAGAAGAACCAGGCAACCCTTTGCAAGCAAAGTGAGTCTGAATTCCTAACAGACTCCGTAGCTGCCAGGCCCACCCTAATTGCCCGGACCACATCCAAGACATGTAGGAAATTGTCTTGGATGCAAAAAGCTTTTTCATTATGATAACAATTGGGGTGCTCTACCCAACTACTAATTTAGTTACCTCATAAGGGAGTGGCAAGGTTGTGGGTGTGTTTCTTGTGGAATTTGGGCCAGCCTTAAATGTGATCACTCGTAAGCCACTTTTTGCTTACAGACCCCTTTTGAGTCCCATGGACTTTCTGGTGAATATACCTGATCATACAAACTCTTATCTTTAGCTTTATCCATTAGCGGTAAATATACCTTTTCTGAAGCCAAACAAATGAATAATATATATATACACATATATACATACACAGTGCCTTGCAAAAGTATTCAGCCCCTTAAACTTTGTGACCTTTTGCCACATTTCAGGCTTCAAACGTAAAAATATAAAACTAATTTCTTGTGAGGAATCAACAACAAGTAGGACACAATCATGAAGTGGAACGAAATTTATTGGATATTTCAAACTTTGTTAAATAAAAAAACAAAAATTGGGCGTGCAAATTTATTCAGCCCCTTTACTTTCAGTGCAGCAAACTCTCTCCAGAAGTTCAGTGAGGATCTCTGAATGATCCAATGTTGACCTAAATGACTAATGACGATAAATAGAATCCACCTGTGTGTAATCAAGTCTCCGTATAAATGCACCTGCACTGTTAGTCTCAGAGGTCCGTTTAAAGCGCAGAGAGCATCATGAAGAACAAGGAACACACCAGGCAAATCAGAGATACTGGTGGAGAAGGTTAAAGCTGGATTTGGATACAAAAAGATTTCCCAAGCTTTAAACATCTGGATGAACTGCAGAGATCTACAGCTGAGGTGGGAGACTCTGTCCATAGGACAACAATCAGTCGCATACTGCACAAATCTGGCCTTTATGGAAGAGTGGCAAGAAGAAAGCCATTTAAGATATACATAAAAAGTGTCGTTTAAAGTTTGCCACAAGCCACCTGGGAGACACACCAAACATGTGGAAGAAGGTGCTCTGGTCAGATGAAACCAAAAAACAAACTTTTTGGCAACAATGCAAAACGTTATGTTTGGCGTAAAAGCAACACAGCTCATCACCCTGAACACACCATCCCCACTGTCAAACATGGTGGTGGTGGCAGCATCATGGTTTGGGCCCGCTTTTCTTCAGCAGGGACAGGGAAGATGGTTAAAATTGATGGGAAGATGGATGGAGCCAAATACAGGACCATTCTGGAAGAAAACCTGATGGAGACTGCAAAAGACCTGAGACTGGGACAGAGATTTGTCTTCCAACAAGACAATGATCCAAAACAAAGCAAAATCTACAATGGAATGGTTCACAAATAAACATATCCAGGTGTTAGAATGGCCAAGTCAAAGTCCAGACCTGAATCCAATCGATGATCTGTGGAAAGAACTGAAAACTGCTGTTCACAAACCCTCTCCATCCAACCTCACTGAGCGCGAGCTGTTTTGCAAGGAGGAATGGGCAAAAATTTCAGTCTCTTGATGTGCAAAACTGATAGAGACATACCCCAAGCGACTTACAGCTGTAATCGCAGCAAAAGGTGGCGCTACAAAGTATTAACTTAAGGGGGCTGAATAATATTTGCACGCCCAATTTTTCAGTTTTTTTATTTGTTAAAAAAGTTTGAAATATCCAATAAAAATTTCGTTCCACTTCATGATTGTGTCCCACTTGTTGATTCTTCACAAAAAATTAGTTTTATATCTTAATGTTTGAAGCCTGAAATGCGGCAAAAGGTCGCAAAGTTCAAGGGGGCCGAATACTTCGCAAGGCACTGTGTGTGTGTGTGTATATATATATATATATATATATATATATATATATATATATATATATATATATATATATATATATATATATATATATATATATATATATATATATATATATATATATATATATATATCCCTGTTTTATGATCAAAATTTGTCTGGGTCAATATGCTGTAGTACCGATTTGTAACTATGCATGGTTCTTTCTTCACTGCTGGATATTTTAGCAATATTTTTGTAACCCAGAGCTCATACTTTTATTCTTGGAAAACCCATTTCATAACAGAATTGTAAAATAAAATAATTTTTGGTACTTTTATAAATACCTTTCCTTTGGAATGAATTGCTGCTAAAAAAAAAAAAAGAAAAAAAAAAAAAAAAAAACCCTGGGGGAGTTCTCTTGTTTTTCAGACATGCAAGGCAATTTCTTTGAGACGTTTAGGCCTGGGACACAGGGAAGGCAACACAAGGTCTTCATTAGAATGACAGTCAGAGACCACCTTAGGAAGAAATGACAGACAGAGGCAAGTACCACCTTTCCTTGTGAAGCACCATAAGGTGAACGACAAGATAACGCCGTCAGTGCCGACACCCTGCATGCAGAGAAGATAGCCACCAAAGACCATCTTCTGGGGCAACATAAGCAGGGAAACCTCCCAAATATTTTCAAGGAGAAGCTTCAGTAGAGCTGAAAGCACCACATTAAGATTCCAGGGCGGCAACAAAGCCCATACGGAAGGAACCAAATGTCGGAAACCCTGGGGGAAAAAAAAAAAAAAAAAAAAAAAAAGGTACGAACCAGGGAGTGTGTGGCCAAAGGTCTTTAGAAAAAAACATCCAAAACCCAATACCTGGCCCTTGATGGTACTCAAGGGCAATTTTTGCTTGACCCCCCATTGAATGAGGGTTGAGATCTGATCCACCGAGAAGGAGCGAGGATGAACCCCAAGAGACTCCATGCAATGTACGTCTTCCACGTACGATGGCAGATGTACTTGGAGGCAGATTTCCAAGCTTTTAACAGTGCAGGAATCACAGATTCAAACAAACCTCCACTCTTCAGCACTTGGTGTTCAACAGCCAAGCCATTAAAGCCAGAGACTGTAAGGCAGGATGAAAGACTGGTCCTTGGGACAGCAGATCCTCCATGAGAGGAAGTCCCTCAGGAGCATCGGCGCCCAGCTATACCAGATCGGCATACCAAGACCAGCAAGACCAGTCTGGAGCGACTAGAATGACCTGAATCCCTTCTGCCTGAATCCTGCCCAGGAGTTATGGCACAAGTTTGAGAGGGCTGGAACGAATCAGTCAGCCCACCTTAGAATGCCAGCTACTTACCAAGCCGCCATGACAATTCTTGTGTCCCCTTAATGATTGACAAAGACCGCGGCTGTGGCATTGTAGGAATGATTTCGTACCGGACACCCCTAAAGACGATTGTCCAATGAGCCAGACAAAGTCTGATCGCTCGAAGTTCCAGTACACTAAGCGGCAGTCTGGGCTCTGCCAGAGTCCAGACCCCCTGAGAACGTCTGTGCTGAGAACGCCTCACCAATCTTCAGGGTCTCATGCAGAGATATCAATGCATTCACCAGCGCCTTTTAATGCGCGGTCGCAGACATGGGGGAATCTCCCTCACTATCCGAGGATTCCAGGCGGGTGGTTGCAGACCCAACAAGGTGACCCACGTCCGCAGCGGCTGAATCAGATTCAGGATCCCCGTCAGGACTCCAGGGCATGGATGGATGGTTGGGACCCGGAGGGCCCCGCAGCCTCAGAGGGGATCAGGTGGGGAAATGTGCTCCAAAGACTCCATGAGTAACCAGGGGGACCCCGCAAAAAAGTGTAAAACACTGCTAAAGGGACAACTCCCACCGCGCTGGCAGCACCACCTGTGGTCACCAGGCACAAAGCACCAAGCGAACCTCAGCAGAGAGGGAGAGGACCCCATTAGACTCACCACCCACAGAAACAGGCACCTGCAGCCACCAGGAGAATCTACACTACACAAGCAGCGATTAGGAAGTAAAATGATCCAGGAGTCAGTACCAGGGGATGAGGAGGGGCTATTACCACCTAAATTGACTTTCAGCTTCAATATGAGGGTATTTACATCCAAATCAGGTGAACGGTGTAGGAATTACAACAGTTTGTATATGTGCCTCCCACTTTTTAAAGGGACCAAAAGTAATGGGACAGATTCACAATCATAAATCAAACTTTCACTTTTTAATACTTGGTTGCAAATCCTTTGCAGTCAATTACAGCCTGAAGTCTGGAACGCATAGACAGACCAGATGCTGGGTTTCATCCCTGGTGATGCTCTGCCAGGCCTCTACTGCAACTGTCTTCAGTTCCTGCTTGTTCTTGGGCCATTTTCCTTTGTTTTGTCTTCAGCAAGTGAAATGCATGCTCAAAATCTGATTCAGGTCAGGTGATTGACTTGGCCATTGCATAGCATTCCACTTCTTTCCCTTACACTCTTTGGTTGCTTTCGCAGTATGCTTCGAGTCATTGTCCATCTGCACTGTGAAGCACCGTCCAATGAGTTCTGAAGCATTTGGCTGAATAGGAGTAGATAATATTGCCCAAAACACTTCAGAATTCATCCTGCTGTTTTTGTCAGCAGTCACATCAATAAATACAAGAGAACCAGTTCCATTGGCAGCCATACATGCCCACACCATGACACTACCACCACCATGCTTCACTGAGGAGGTGGTATGCTTTGAATCATGAGCAGTTCCTTTCCATCTCCATACTCTTCTCTTCCCATCACTCTGGTACAAGTTGATCTTGGTCTCATCTGTCCATAGGATGTTGTTCCAGAACTGTGAAGGCTTTTTTAGATGTTTGGCAAACTTTAATCTGGCCTTCCTGTTTTTGAGGCTCACCAATGGTTTACATCTTGGGGCGAACCCTCTGTATTCACTCCGGTGAAGTCTTCTCGATTGTTGACTGATACACATGCACCTACCTCCTGGAGAGTGTACTTGATCTGGCCAACTGTTGTGAATGGTGTTTTCTTCACCAGGGAAAGAATTTTTCAGTCATCCACCACAGTTGTTTCCCGTGGTCTTCTGGGTCTTTTGGTGTTGCTGAGCTCACCGATGCGTTCTCTCTTTTTAAAAATGTTCCAAACAGTTGATTTAGCCACACCTAATGTTTTTACTATCTCTCTGATGGGTTTGTTTTGTTTTTCAGCCTAATGGTGGCTTGCTTCACCGATAGTGACAGCTCTTTGGATCTCATATTGAGAGTTGACAGCAACAGATTCCAAATAAAACAATTTAAATAAACACAGGACCTTTTATCTGCTCCTTGTAAATGGGATAATGAGGGAATAACACCTGGCCATGGAACAGCTGAGCAGCCAATTGTCCCATTACTTTTGGTTCCTTAAAAAGTGGGAGGCACATATACAAACAGTTGTAATTCCTACACCTTTCACCTGATTCGGATGTAAATACCCTCAAATTAAAGCTGAAAGTATGCCGTTAAAGAACATTTTGTTTGTTTCATTTCAAATCCATTATAGAGCCAAAAAGATTAGAATTGTGTTGATGTCCCAATATTTATGGACCTGACTGTACATCTAAGAGCCTGGCCCTTCCTCTCACCATGAAGGAAGGAGAAGCTAATGAATGAACACTCATTTGTTTGTTCCAGAGCACAAACAGCAACAGGTTTAGGGTTGGGGAGGGGAAGTTTAATGCAGGGTTTTTTTAAATCCTTTGTTACCTCCCACTCCTCTCCTGTACATCTCATCTCCACCCTGTCTCTAGTGGCAGTATATTGACCTCTTCTCCCCCCAATGGTATGCATATATGCAGCCTCCTGGTGAGTGGGCTTTAACACAGAGGCCACATGTATGCAGCCCTATGTAAACACTTTTCTGTGCCAAGACCGTGCACCCTGCATGCTCCCAGCACAGTTACCAGCAGGGCCTGGGAAGCTTCCGATGCATACTTGCGATTGGGAGCTTTACGATTATGTGACTGCTGTGACAGCCAATCACAGTGGTCACATGACACGAATACCCATCTCCCCACATTAAGAAAAGGGTCGGGAGGTGGCGGCAGCAAGAAAGGGCTAACTTCTCACCTCTCATATCCTGCACATCTGAACCCCTTCCTTTTCATCCTCCCACTGTGTTTGACTGTACTTCAACTCCTTCACCACCTTTTTATTTGTGTATAACCCATGATGTTGCTGTATTTCATGCTGATGGGAACTTATGGGAAAACGGTGCAGATTTCACTTGCAGAGACATCAGTTTTACATCAGTTTACCTCAGTTTTCATGCACACCAATGTGGATGTCAAGTCATTTTTGCAGACATGGTGCAAGAGCTGGTCAGAGGCTGCAGACATGGTGCAAGAGCTGGTCAGAGGCTGCAGACATGGTGCAAGAGCTGGTCAGAGGCTGCAGACATGGTGCAAGAGCTGGTCAGAGGCTGCAGACATGGTGCAAGAGCTGGTCAGAGGCTGCAGACATGGTGCAAGAGCTGGTCAGAGGCTGCAGACATGGTGCAAGAGCTGGTCAGAGGCTGCAGACATGGTGCAAGAGCTGGTCAGAGACTGCAGACATGGTACAGGAGCTGGTCAGAGACTGCAGACATGGTGCAAGAGCTGGTCAGAGAGTGCAGACATGATACAGAAGATGGTTAGAGACTGCAGACATACTACAGGAGATGGTTAGAGACTGCAGATATGATACAAAGATGGTCAGGAGTTAAGTATATGTTATTTTAAAGAAAAACTACTACCCTTTGATTTCACTTTAACAAATCATTGAGCAGTCTTTTGGCAGCAACTTGGATAGACAACAGGTCAACATTACAGCAAAAAAAAAAAAAAAAAGGCATTCCAATCAGCAATCAGAAAGAAGTATACTGCCTGCAGATTAGTGGATGTTTCCAGAGGGGAAAGATTATAGGGAAATCTCAGGAAGGAACTAGATGGAAAAAAGGAGTGCAGCCCCCAATGCGATAGGCACTCAGTACACACAGACTGGATAGGTGCAGCAGGTGGGGGATGTGCCACTTTTATATACTCGCCCCTCACTTACATTAAGGATGACAAGCTGGTCTCTAGTCATGTAAAACATTTTGTGCACTCCTACCCACCCCCCCCCCCCCTCGCAGCAGACTCTGTGCCTTATCCCTGTGCTCTTCCATGTAACATGTCTGTCACAGCAGTGCTGTGCCTGCCCATAGGGGAGATGACAGGTGTGCAGAGCTCCAGAGTAGGGGGATAGCGTGGGTGGGGGCGGCATGCTGACGTATTGCAGCGCCCGCCTCCTGAGACTACAACATCCAATTGTGGTGCAGTGCCGCAAAGTTCAGCCAGCCCACCGGCTCACATGTCAGAAGCAGGCTGTGGAAAAGCACCAACACATTACACTGCCAGTGCAGTAATGACACTTCTGTGGGGGGAGGGGGGGGAGCCTGGATGCTTAATTGGGATTCTGCATCGGTGCAGAATCGTTAAAAGGCTGAATCGCGATGCATTGATACACCAATCATTTTCAACACCCCTATTACAGATGCAAGTAATGTATGTATGAATCAGCCATGCTGTGTTTTTTTTAAAGGGCATATTTTAGGAATAAAGATACTATATATATATATATATATATATATACACAGTAGGTACGGAAAGTATTCAGACCCCCTTAAATTTTTCACTCTTTGTTATATTGCAGCCATTTGCTAAAATCATTTAGGTTCATTCTTCTTCCTCATGAATGTACACATAGCACCCCATACTGACAGAAAAACACAGAATTGTTGACATTGTTGCAGATTTATTAAAAAAGAAAAACTGAAATATCACATGGTCCTAAGTATTCAGACCCTTTGCTCAGTATTTAGTAGAAGCCCCCTTTTGATCTAATACAGCCAGGAGTCTTTTTGGGAAAGATGCAACAAGTCTTTCACACCTGGATTTGGGAATCCTCTGCCATTCCTCCTTGCAGATCCTCTCCAGTTCTGTCAGGTTGGATGGTAAACGTTGGTGGACAGCCATTTTTAGGTCTCTCCAGAGATGCTCAATTGGGTTTAAGTCAGGGCTCTGGCTGGGCCATTCAAGAACAGTCACGGAGTTGTTGTGAAGCCACTCCTTCGTTATTTTACCTGTGTGCTTAGGGTCATTGTCTTGTTGGAAGGTAAACCTTCGGCCCAGTCTGAGGTCCAGAGCACTCTGGAGAAGGTTTTTGTCCAGGATATCCCTGTACTTGGCCGCATTCATCTTTCCCTTGATTGAAACCAGTCGTCCTGTCCCTGCAGCTGAAAAACACCCCCACAGCATGATGCTGCCACCACCATGCTTCACTGTTGGGACTGTATTGGACAGGTGATGAGCAGTGCCTGGTCTTCTCCACACATACCGCTTAGAATTAAGGCCAAAAAGTTCTATTTTGGTTTCATCAGACCAGAGAATCTTATTTCTCACCATCTTGGAGTCCTTCAGGTGTTTTTTAGCAAACTCCATGCGGGCTTTCATGTGTCTTACACTGAGGAGAGGCTTCCGTCGGGCCACTCTGCCATAAAGCCCCGACTGGTGGAGGGCTGCAGTGATGGTTGACTTTCTACAACTTTCTCCCATCTCCTGACTGCATCTCTGGAGCTCGGCCACAGTGATCTTTGGGTTCTTCTTTACCTCTCTCACCAAGGCTCTTCTCCCCCGATAGCTCAGTTTGGCCGGACGGCCAGCTCTAGGAAGGGTTCTGGTCGTCCCAAACGTCTTCCATTTGAGGATTATGGAGGCCACTGTGCTCTTAGGAACCTTAAGTGCAGCAGAAATCTTTTTGTAACCATGGCCAGATCTGTGCCTTGCCACAATTCTGTCTCTGAGCTCTTCAGGCAGTTCCTTTGACCTCATGATTCTCATTTGCTCTGACATGCATTGTGATCTGGAAGGTCTTATATAGACAGGTGTGTGGCTTTCCTAATCAAGTCCAATCAGTATAATCAAACACAGCTGGACTCAAATGAAGGTGTAGAACCATCTCAAGGATGATCAGAAGAAATGGAAAGCACCTGAGTTAAATATATGAGTGTCACAGCAAAGGGTCTGAATACTTAGGACCATGTGATATTTCAGTTTTTCTTTTTTAATAAATCTGCAACAATGTCAACAAGTCTGTGTTTTTCTGTCAGTATGGGGTGCTATGTGTACATTCATGAGGAAGAAGAATGAGCCTAAATGATTTTAGCAAATGGCTGCAATATAACAAAGAGTGAAAAATTTAAGGGGGTCTGAATACTTTCCGTACCCACTGTATATATATATATATATATATGTATATATATATATATATATATATATATATAAATATAAATATAACATTGTTAATAGTAGTTGCCTGAAAAATCCCACTGAACTTTTATATTCTGGCTACAGGTAATAACACATTTAGTACAGAATGTCAACAGCGACATAGAACTGCAATTTCATGTGCAACCAAACTTGAATTTTAAATTACAGAAGTCATTTTGATACATACATAGTAGTCAGCCTGATTGCTCATGTCTTCACACTGATAAAGGTTTACTTCTCCTCGGCAAAAAATCTGTGGAAAAAAAAAAATTAAAAAAAAAAAAAACAACATGTGCTATAGTCAATAGGTCTGTATACAGCTATGAAGGTTGTACCTAAAACTATGTCACTTCACTGTGCATACCATCTTGTAAAGCTGCACTAAAGGCAAATCGCTACATACACAGGTGGCCTACATACAAGGGGAGCTGTTTTACCTGACAAAAGTTTATTTTTTTCTGTCCATCCAATTCTGAGTTAAGCGCTGCCACACAGACAGCCCAGTCTGGCAGGGCAGATCTGATTTTTCTCTGCTGTGGGTAAAGGGGATCTGTCATGCAAGGCTAATAGAGGATGTAATTGCTAACCTCTCCTTAAAATGCTAGTTACCTGCCTGTTATTCTGATGCTTGGATGCTGGTTGAGTCACTGACCCCAACAAACGCCAAAAATAAGAAGTTCTGACACTTATGATACTTTTTTTTTTTACTAAATGCTTGTTCTGGGCCTAGGATCTAGAACTATGTTCTAAAGCACGCATGTCAAACACAAGGCTTGTGGGCACACTGTGGCCCTCAAGGCTTTGTCATGTGACCCTCACCCCCAGTTTTGCAGCTGGAACATGGCCGAAACTCCAGGTTTCACCGTCCGCTCCAACTTCTTGCTGTCACTTGTAAATACAGAAGCCTTCTGTGGTTACAAGGGACAGCTTGCCCTCAGCGGCTCCCTGAACTCTGTACCCAACACAGCCCTGGACTCTGCTCTCTGTACATTAGCGCACTCCTGAACCTTGTACATAAAAAAAAAAAAAAAAAAAAAATGCTCCGCCTGCAACAAAGGCTAGTCACACAGGGAGGCTAAGGAGCGTCACAAAGATGAATGCCTGTGCAACACATAGAAAAAAAATCGGATTTTTGTAAGATCTTACCGTAAAATCCTTTTCTCTTAGCTCATTGACAGACGTAGTCCTCTTTGATTCACATCAATTGGGTTATGTTGTCTCCGCAGGAGTAGGACTAGGCAGAAAGAAAAAACGTTCTGGCTCCACCCTAGGGGCAGTCCCAGAGGGTATATCCTCCCTCTCTCTGCTACAGGAAATCAGTTCTGTTGTAAAGCAGTAACAGAATTTAACCCAACCCAACTCAATGATAGAGGGGCGGGTACTACGTCTGTCAATGAGCTAAGAGAAAAGGATTTTACGGTAAGATCTTACAAAAATCCGATTTTCTCTGTCCCACAAATGAGGGGTGGGATTGACAGAAATCAAAATCCAATCTAGAAGGCCCAACCGGTGCCAACTAGAAGTTTTAAAGGCTCATTATAAACAAAGAATGAGACTCAAATAAAAATTTCCAACGGAAAAAAACCCTCGAGGTAGACCACTGGTCTCCTCAAATTGCGGCCTGCAAAACCTTGCGGCCAAACGAGGCATCCGACGATGCCATTACATCAACTTTATAATGTTTTGTAAAGGTATGCACCGACGACCAGGTAGCCGCCTTGCACACCTGGACCACTGACGCCTGATGGCGAAAGGCCCATGACGCACTAAGTGCCCGAGTGGAGTGCGCCTTAACAGGGAACGGGGGCTCCCGACCCTTAATAGAATAAGCCTGTACCACCGTCTGCCTGATCCATTTGGAAATAGTCGCGGCAGATGCAGGCAACCCCTTTTTGGGTCCATCCGGGACCACAAAAAGTGAATCCGTCTTGCGAAACGAGTCTGTCGTTTTCAAGTATACCCTGATCGCCCGGACCACATCCAAGGAGTGTAAAGCAAACTCCCGAGGATGACTGGGCTTAGGACACAGGGAAGGTAATACAATTTCTTCATTCAGATGAAATTCTGAAACCACTTTTGGTAGGAAGGATGGATTCGGACGAAGAACCACCTTATCTCTATGAACCACCAGATATGGGGAACGACAAGATAATGCGGCCAGTTCTGACACCCTGCGTGCAGAAGTGATAGCCACCAAGAAGGCCACCTTCTGGGACAACGTAGGTAGAGGAATCTCCCTAATATCTTCAAAGGGAGGTTTCTGAAGAACCGACAATACTAAATTAAGATCCCAGGGTGGTAACAGCGCGCGCACTGGCGGAGCCAGATGTCGCACCCCCTGGATGAAATTCCGCACCAAGGAATGAGTAGCCAAAGGCTTCTGAAAGAAGATAGCTAATGCCGAGACCTGACCCTTGATAGTGCTCAAGGCCAGTTTCTGCTCAACCCCTTGTTGCAGAAAAGCTAATATTCGACTAACCGAATAAGACCGTGGACGGAACCCCAGAGGTTCACACCATGCAATGTAGGACTTCCATGTGCGATGATAAATCTTTCTGGAAGTCGCTTTCCTTGCTTTAACTAGAGTAGGAATAACTGAAGCTGACAAACCCTTGTCCTTCAGCACCTGGGTCTCAATAGCCAGGCCGTTAAAGCCAGCGATCGTAAAGCAGGATGGAAGATCGGTCCCTGAGACAGTAGGTCCTCCCTGAGAGGAAGTCTCCACGGGACGTCCACCACCAGTCTGACCAAGTCGGCGTACCAAGCTCGGCGAGGCCAGTCCGGAGCTACCAGGATTACTGGAATTCCTTCCTCTATCCTGCGAAGAAGTCTTGGCAGTAACCCGAGAGGAGGGAAGGCATACATTAGCTGGTATTGCCCCCACGGGGCGACCAGCGCGTCTGCGGTCTCTGCTAGAGGATCGCGGGAGCGAGCCACAAATCTCTGTACTTTTCTGTTGAATCGTGATGCCAACAGATCCACATCCGGGGTGCCCCAACGTAGGCACAACTGGTGGAAAACTTCTGGATGGAGGGACCATTCCCCCTGATCCAGAGTCTGACGGCTGAGATAATCTGCCTGCCAATTCTCCACCCCCGGAATGAACACCGCAGAGATAGCTGGAACAAACCGTTCCGCCCAGCGAAGAATGCAAGCCACTTCCTTGGCCGCCCGGACACTCTTGGTGCCCCCTTGGTGATTGACATAAGCCACAGCCATGGCGTTGTCCGACTGGATCCGAACCGGGCTGCCCTGGAGCTGCTCGGTCCAGTGAATCAGACAAAGTCTGATCGCTCTCAGTTCCAATACATTTATCGGTAACCTGGATTCTTCCGGGGACCAAAGTCCCTGAACGGATAACTGACCAAGAATTCCTCCGCATCCGGATAGGCTGGCATCCGTGGTCACTATCGTCCAATATATTGGCAGAAATTACTTTCCCTGGCTGAGCATCGGAGACCGAAGCCACCAGACCAGAGACTCTCTGGTCTGTTTGCTCAATCGGATCCGATAGTCCAGGGATTCCGGATTCCGATTCCATCTGAGAAGAATCTCTTGCTGAAGAATTCGGGTATGGGACTGGGCAAATGGGACTGCTTCGAAGGAAGCCACCATCAACCCCAGAACCCTCATGCAAGTCCGAAGGGAAGACCAGCTGTTGGATAGTAACAACTGGACTGCTGATTGAATCTTCCGGAGTTTCCCTACCGGAAGGAAAACTCTTGTCCTGAAGGTGTCTAGAATTAGACCCAGATATTCGAGCCTCTGGGTGGGAACCAGAAATGACTTCTGCTGGTTCACCAGCCACCCGAATTCCTGTAAAGAAATCATAGTAATTTCTATGTTTTGTAGCAGGGTCTGTGGAGACTCTGCATGAAGCAGGAGATCGTCTAGGTAACCTAGAATCGATATGCCTCTTTGGCGCAGTAGTGCCAACATTGGGGCAAACACCTTCGTGAAGACCCGAGGAGCCGTGGCAAGACCGAAAGGTAACGCCACAAACTGATAGTGGTTCTCTTCTACGGAAAAATGTAGAAACCGCTGATGTCCTGCGTAAATGGGAATGTGAAGATAGGCGTCCTTGATGTCTATGGACGCTAGGACATCCCCTGAATGCAGGAAGGCTGCTACTGTGCGAATGGATTCCATTTTGAATTTTCTTATGTTGACAAAGGAATTGAGTGCCCTTAAGTCCAGAATTGGACGCACTTTGCCCTCTTTCCTGGGTATTGTAAATAGGTTTGAATAAAAACCCTTGAAAACGTTCTGTCCAAGGAACGTGGACTACCACTCCTTGTTGTAGTAAATCCGTGACTGCTCTCCGCAGATCTTCTAAACGATCCGGGGATAGTCAGATATTGGAAGGGAAGAATCGCACCGGTGGGAGAGATCGAAACTCGATCTTGTACCCTGACCTTATGACTTCGCAAACCCACTTGTCCGGGATTCTGGAGAGCCATGGATCCGGGAACCGGCGAAGACGTCCCCCCACCCCAGTTATGAATGGGGGCGCACCTTCAGGGTTTAGTAGACTTATCTTCAGGTCTGGAAGGGGCGGGCTTTTGCTTGCCCGACCAACGTCCCCTGAAGCCTCCTGAAGGAGCTTTGGAGGACTTAATTTTTTCACCCGCGGGACGAAAAAAAAATTTTGTGAGCAGAAAAAGAAGGCCCTTGTCTTTGACAAGGTCCTTTACCCTTAGCATTTTGCGGTAAAAAGGTGCTCTTTCCTCCTGTGAGATCCTTAATGATCTCTCCAAGTTGGCTCCAAATAAACGCTCTCCTGAAAAGGGGATATTAGCCAATGCTTTTTTGGAACCTTGGTCGGCTAACCAACCTTTTAGCCACAGTGTACGTCTGAGAACCACTGCTGAAACTGATGCTCGCGCCAATAATGGAGTGGCGTCTAACGCCGCATCACACACAAACTGTAACCCCTGTGTCATCTGTTCCAACAAATCTGATACCGCCTGAGGGACCTCTTCTAAGTCCCGGCGTAACCATTTGGTCCATTCAGTTACAGTCTGTGAAACCAGCCCAATAGCAATTATTGGTCTGAAAGCTGATCCAATCAAGGAAAACATGGTGCGAGACATAGCTTCTATCTTGCGATCCACCGGATCCTTAAAAGACGGAGCGTCTTCTAATGGAATAACCGTGGCTTTATTCATTCTAGCAATTGGTGAATCCACCACAGGTGGTTCTGTCCATTTCTTAATGAGGGTTTCCTCAAACGGATAACGCCTGTTAATGCGTTTAGAAATAGCAGAAGTGCGTTTTGGCAGATTCCATTCTTCTTTGATCGGATTGCCAAAACATTTGGGCAATGGAAAAACCTTCGCCACTTTGATGCATTTTTTAGTCCCAAAGGGGATCTCAGTCTCCGCTACTTCCGACGGAAAACCCTGTAATCTTAAGGTTTCTTGAACAGATACAATTAGCGCGTTTACCAACGCTTCCTCTCGGGCTATGGCTGATGCCGAAACGTCCTCCTCACTGTCTGAAGAGACAGTACCCGAGACACCAATCCCAGATGAGGTACCTGCAACTGCAGAAATAGGCTCAGATTCTGAATCCGAAGTTTCAGATAACATGGGGTTAGGCGGGGGTCGCTTCCTTGCGCCCTGTCCCTGACAAGCCACTTCCACCCAGGACACAAAGGTCTCCATAATAGCTGACAATGATTCAATCGTAAGCAGGGTGCTGGAGGATCCTGCAGACACCTCGAGGGGATCCGGTGGAGATACATGAGTGGCAGGGTCCATGTTAACCCAGAACACTTTGCCAGAAAAAAACTTTTTTTTTTTTTTTTTTTTTTATATGTATCCCCCTAGCGCAATAGGAGAGAGTGTGAGTGAGTGAGTGAGAGTGAGAGTGAGAGTGAGAGAGAGAGAGAGAGACCCTCAAGGCTCACCACCCGATGCAGAGAAGTTTCCTAACAACTGCAGTCAGCATTTGTTTCTTACAGACTGGGAAGAACTGTGTTCGTTTTCCCGGGTAGAAGGAAGTGGCTCCGCCCCCTGTGTACGCCTTCCGGCGTTCCCAGCTCTCCTCGAGGTTAGCTGGGCTCTTCAAACATGGCCACCCCCCATACGGGAGACAATAGACTCCAAAAAAATGGCGGCCGGCGTGACCTGCGGACATTCGTGTACCTGGTCCACAGCAAAATGGCGGCGGATTGCCGAAGTATCGTCTTCCCACCTGCATACCACGCTAATGGCGGTTTATCGCTCTGCAGGAGGTCCACTACAGTCAAGGTAGGATTATACCTCCTATGTCTGCTGTAATACTGCAGTCTGCTGGGTAGAGTGTTAGCTCCCAAACCAAGTCCGCTTGCCCACCAAACATGCTGTATTTACAAGGGGGACTTTTAGTGTCAGAAAGATACTGACCATGTATGGAGGGGCCCATATTCCAAAATGCCTCATAACGAGAAAAGGAAACATTTACTCACCATACCGAACAGACAGGCACCCTCTCTTCACAATACACTCTCCACCGGAGTGGGGGGTTGTTGACCACTCCGGACGCCTCGACTCTCTGGTTCCTGGCGTCCAAGCGAGACTTTTAACTCGTAAGGTCAGTCCCTCCAATGGGACTCTGTCGCGGCCGACCCAGCGTGGAGCTCTGGTCTGCACGCGCTCGTAGGCAGAACCGGGGTGACCAATGGATTTCAACATCCAGCCCGTCGCCCGGCCCCGCATACTTACTTGAATGTGTCGCGGCCGACCAAGCGCGATGCAATGGTCTCCGCGCGCTCGTAGGCCGGCTGGGGTGACCACAAGTATCGCCCAGATCCGGCGTAATTTGCTTGAAGATCTCACAGGAAAAAACACTGGAGAAACTACCTAAAAAAATATTTTTTCTAAAAAAAAAAAATCTTGCCAGGACCAGAGATCCCAGCAAGGAACTTAGGTCCTTACTCCTGACTAGACAGAAAAAAACTGATTTCCTGTAGCAGAGAGAGGGAGGATATACCCTCTGGGACTGCCCCTAGGGTGGAGCCAGAACGTTTTTTTCTTTCTGCCTAGTCCTACTCCTGCGGAGACAACATAACCCAATTGATGTGAATCAAAGAGGACTACGTCTGTCAATGAGCGACAGAGAAAATAAGATTTTTGTAAGATCTTTTTCTCTGATGTCAGTCGACAGACGCAGCCTCATCTCCATGAGCTGAGTGGGTTTATGCTCCTCCCATCAGTAGTCTAGGCAGTAAAGTTTGAATAGACACACCCAGGGGGCTGTACCTCTAGACAAACCCCCACTGCACAATACAGCACATCAGTTTAGTTTAAAAGCAGTGAAGACAAAAGAACGAAGCCCAGAGGGGCAGGTGCTGTGTCTGTCGGCAGACATCAGAAAGTTTTTACGGTAAGATCTTACAAAAATCATATTTTCTCCATCGGCCGTAGACCGACGCAGCCTCATCTCCCTGAGCCGAGTAAAATGTCCTAAAGCAGCGTAGGTATGAGGGGTGGGAAAAACAACCAGATAGTAACTCCAAAAGGCTAAACATAGCCAACCGGGCAACATGGAACTCAACCAAAGAGGAGCTCACCCAGAAAAAAAAAAAAAAAAACCACGAAGAGAAGTACAAACAAACATGCTCTTATGAAACAGCAGCCTGCAAAACCTTGCGGCCAAAAGAGGCATCCGAAGATGCCAACAAATACACCTTGTAAAATTTTGTAAAGGTGTGCACAGACGACCAAGTCGCTGCCTTACAAAACTTGTACAACAGAGGCCTGATGGCGAAAAAACCAAGGAGGCACTCAGCGCTCTAGTAGAATGCACCTTCACAGGGAAATGGGGAACCTGACCCTTAATTGAATACGCCTGAACCACCCACTACCCGATCCATCTCGAAATGGTCGCAGCGGACAAAGAGTCTGACTTCCTGAAGGACTCAGTAACCATCAGATAAACTCATATCGCCCGAACCACATCCAGAGAGTGCAAGGTAACTTTTGTGATGTTTAGGCTTAGGACATAAGGCAGCACAATGTCTTCATTCAGGTGAAAATCCGACACCACCTTAGGAAGAAGACAGATTAGGTAGGAGGACCACTTTATCCCGGTGGACCACCAAAGTCGGCAAACGACAGGACGCCGCCAACTCCGAGACACTGCAGGGCAAAAGTGATAGCCACTAGGCAGGCAACCTTCTACAAAAGGAAAGCAGTGAAATATACCCAATATTCTCAAAAGGAGGCTTTTGAAGAACAGACCAAACCAGACTAAGGTCCCACGGAGGCAATGGGGATCTCCTCAGAGGGGCCAGATGACGCACCCCCTGAATGAAGGTCTTTCAAACTATGACTAGCCAACAGATGTTGGACGTAAATAGCCAAGGCCAACACCTGGCCCTTGATTGTCCCCAATGCCAAGCGCTGCTCAACCCATTTTTGCAAAAAGGCCAGGACCCTAGCTATCCAAAAAGAGCAAGGGTGCAGCTGCAGCGATTCACATTATGAAAACGTACGATTTCCAGGTACGATGATAGATCTTCCTAGAGGTCGATTTCCTGGCCTTCAAAAGGGTAGGAATTGTAGAATCAGAGAGACCTCTATCTTTCAACACCTCGCTTTTAACAGCTAAGCCGTTAATGCCAGTGACCGTAAAGCAGGATGGAAGATCGGTCCTTGAGATAAAAGATCTTCCCGCAGAGGAAGACACCATGGAGGATCCAAGACCATTTTTACCAGTTCTGTGTACCAAGACAGCCGAGGCCAGTCTGGAGCCACCAGAATAACCGTAATGCCTTCCATCATCACCTGGCGAAGAAACTTCGGCAGGAGAATGAGCAGAGGGAAGGCATAACAGGCGGAGCCACCAGATCGTTGTGGCATTGGCTAGAGGATCCCAATACCTGGCCACAAACCTCTGAACTTTCCTGTTGAGGCGAGACATGAACAGCTCCACCTCTGGAGTCCCCCACCGGCACACAGGAGATGAAGCACCTCCGGATGCAGGGACCCCTCCCCCCTGAGGAATCAGGTAATCCACTTGTCAAATTCTCCACACCTGGGATGTGGACAGCGGAAAGAGCCATAACATTGTGTTCCGCCCATACCGGAATCTCAGCCACCTCCTTGGCCGCCAGGGCACTCTTGGTGCCCCCTTGATTGATGTAAGCCACGGCTGTGGCATTGTCCGACTGGATCCAAACCGGAGAGCCGCGTAGCCAACCCGTCAAGTGAAGCAGGCAGAGCTTGATCGCCCTCAGCCCCAGGATATTGATCAGCAAGGAAGACTCTTCTGTCATCCAAGTTCCCTGGGCACAGAGCTACCTCAGCCTGACAGGCTGGTGACCGTGGTGATCACCGTCAAAGACCGGCAGGAAGGACTTGCCCTGGCATAGGACAGGCAATTGGAGCCACCAAGAGAGCCGACTTCGTGAGATGGATCAACCAAATCTACTGGTCCAATGACGGAGAATCTTTGTTACATTTTGACAGAATCTCGTTCTGCAGCTGTCTCAGACTGAGCAAACTTGATCGCTTCGAAGGTCGAGATCAGACCCAGGGCCCCCACCAGGGGAGCCGCATCCATAAATGTATCATAACACCAGAGCCTGGATCACCTGGCCCAACAGTTCCAGCTGTTCTGGAGGAATAGTCTCGGGGTCCAAAGACTCCCGTAACCCCCTAATCCAAATCCTGTCACAGTCTGTGAAACCAACACATACACAAAATCTGGTTTCAAACCTGCCAGCACAAGAAGATGGTGGGAAAGGGATTCCACCCGCCTGTCCACTGGATCCGTAAAAACTGGGGAATCCTCCACAGGCCCAAGGGTAGATTTGTTTAATCTGGAAACAGGATGGTTCACTTTAGGTGGCACCGTCCAACGGTTGGCGACATTTTCAGCAAAAAGGATACCGGCGTTTAAAGCGTTTAGGCGCCACTAACATGCTTAATGCTCCACCATTGGTCATTCACAATATTGTGAAAGGTGATGGGACAAGAGAAAACCTTGCCAGATTTCTGAGACTTTTGGGAGCCAAAACGGTACCTGCCAGGGTGGGCTCATCAGCCTATTTTAAAGTATCCCCACTGAAATAATCAGGGCTTCTACTAAGGCACGTTCCCACACTGCAGCTGAAGAGGACAGGTCCTTTTCACCATCTGACTGCGAAGACAGCAACCCCTTAGGTAGGGGGGCGTCCGGGGTGACCACATCAGCCTCTGAATCAGAGGATACCTCCATAGGAGGAGAAGGCAGCGGCCGCTTTTGGCTATCAAAACCTTTTTCCTGACTAAATCAACTTTTGTCGCCAGCCTCTACAGGGCAGCTGAAATTGAGGTCAGCGACTGCGATCCGGACTGTCCGGCAGCTGCACAGAGTGGGTCTGAGGGTGATTGCACAGTTTGGGACTCCATACTGCAAATTGCAAAAAAAGGAGTACTGTCGCTTTAAGAGCGCCGATCGCGGTATCTACCACCGATCGCAGCGGTCTGCAGGGAACCCCTTTAAACCAAGCTGATAGCAGAAAGTGTAAGGATATGCCCACACAGACCCCCAATACATTACCACCTGAAACACTTCATCCACCACAGCATGGAAGAAAAAAAAGCAGGAAGTGACCTCTGCACAGCAGCAGGAAATGACCACACAGCAAGTGATGTCACCTGATAGAAACACTGCCGAGTATAGCACCAGGGCTACACAAAGATGGACGTCCATAGGAAACAATAGGAAGCTGCAGGGAAAGTCTATGGGGAAAAAAAATCTCATTGCCCACAAGATGGCGGCGCCCACAGTACACCATGCGGCTTGGGACTGACACATGAAGGCCTCAGGAACCACAACAGGGACCAGCAAGCCCAAGGTACCATGTCACTCCTCTCCCCCCTATAGCGCCAGAGCACACCAGACACCCAGTCCCCGCAGGACAGGGAAGGACACACAGACCGGGTAATGGGCAGACCAGGGGGATCTCTTGGGAGGCACAAATCCCATTATCCCCAGGGGAGGGCCCACACCCCCCCCCCCACTTGTGTAGTGGGGGTTTATGCCTAGAGGGACAGCTCCCTGGGCTACTCCTGATGGGAGGAGCATAAACCCACTCAGCTCATGGACATGAGGCTGCGTCTGTCGACGGATGATAGAGAAAAATCTCACTAATGCATTTAACACCTGTATGAAAGAGCCCTTAGCACATTAGGTGTGCTCCCTCAAGAGTGCTCCCACAAGCACATCAGACCCAATCAACATCTTTCTTTTGGGTTTCTAGTAAGGTATAATGTCATATTAAAGCAAAAAAAAAAATAGAATTTTTGTAAGAACTTACCGTAAAATTATTTTCTCCGAGTCCTGACAGTCGCAGCCCGTTCAGTAATCCTTCACGAGTGGGTAATGCGATTCTCTGCAGGAGTAGGCTAGGCAGTGAAAAGGTTAAAAAAAAAACTTCACACAACACCTCTAGGGGGCTGTCTCTGAGCCATTACCCACCAGCCACTAGGTGCTGCTCTTCGGTTTCGTAGCAAGCAGTACAGGAAAACATTCAACCCCAAAAAATAGAGGGGCGGGGGCTGAGACTGTCAGAGGACTCAAGAGAAAATATAATTTTTGTAAGCACTTAACGTAAAATTCTTTTCTCACAAGTCCTCTGACAGTCGCAGACTGTTCAGTAATCCTTCACGAGTGGGATGTCCCAAAGCAGTGTACGTGTGAGGGGTGGGAAGATGTAACCAAAGAAAAAGGCAACGTGTCAACCAGGCCAGAGAAAAAAAAAAAAAAAAAAACTGAGCCAACAGGGCAACAGAAGCGCAACAGAAGCCAACCCAGAACAAAAAAAATACCCCAGAAAGACAACAACACGTCTCTTCAAACAACCGCCGCGCTCAAAAGCTTGCAGCCAAAAGGCAACACATTCGAAGGATGCCATCACATCAAGTTTGTAGAATTTTGAGAAAGTTTGCACAGATGACCAGGTCGCCGCTTTGTACACCTGAGCCACAGAAGTCTGATGGCGAAACGCCCAAGAGGCACTGACATCTCTAGTAGACTGAGCCCTCACAGGGAAAGGGGGCATCTGACCTTGGATTGAATAGGCCTGAACAACAGTCTGTACGATCCATTTAGAAAAACAGTCGCAGCAGACGCAGCCGAACCCTTCCAAGGTCCCTCAGGAAGGACAAAAACAGGGAATCAGACCGCCCGGACCACATCCAAAGAATGCAAGGTAAATTCCTTGGGATGCCTGGGCTTCGCACAAAGCAAAGGTAGAAACAATATCTTCGTTGAGGTGGAAAGCAAATACCACCTTGGGGAGAAAAGACTAACTGGGTTGCATTGGGTCACTTTATCCCTACGAACTACCAGAAAAGGCGAACGGCAAGATCGAGCTGCCAATTCTGAGATGTAGCCACCAGAAAAGCAACTTTCTGGGATAACTGAGGCAGAGCTATTTCTCTAATGTTCTCAAAGGGAAGCCGATGTAAAAAACAGACAAAAAACAAAAATTCAGGCCCCACGGAGGCAAAAGGATCACCCCTCGGGAGAGCCAGACGACGCACCCCTTGAACAAAGGTGTGAATCAAGGAATCAGTCGCCAAGGGACGCTGGAAGAAAATGGCTAAGGCCGACCTACTGACCTCTGCTCATGGCCAGCGCCAAGCGCTGATCCACACCTTCCTGCAGGAAAGCCAAAACCCTCGCCACCGAAAAGGAGCGAGGATGAAACTCTTGCGACACACAATAGGCAATATACGCCTACCAAGGACGATTGTAAATCTCCCTTGAGGTAGCTTTCCGAGCCTTCAGCAAGGTAGGATGACAGCATCCCAGAAGCCCTGGTCTCAAAACCTGGCTATCAACAGCCATACCATTAAAGCCAGAGACTGGAAAGCAGAATGGAAGATCGGCCCTTGAGACAGCAGATAGTCTCTCAGCGGAAGCAGTCAGGGAGGCTCGACGACCATCCATACGAGGTCTGCGTACCCAGACCAACAGGCCCAGTCTGGAGCCACCAGAATTACCAGCACACGTTCCGCAGCCAACCGGCGGTGGAACCTGAACAGAAACTGAATCTGAGGGAAGGTTTACAAACAGCCGATACTTGTGCCAGGGCACAATCGATGCTTCCGTGGCAACCGCCAGAGGAGCGCGGGTTCTGGCCACGAACCTTCCCACCTCTTTGTCGAGACGGGAACGCGAACAGATCCACGTACGGAGTCCCCCACCGGCCACACAGGAGGCGAAATACTTCCGGATGCAGGGACCATTCCCCCTGGTCCAAGGACTGGCGACTCAGATAGTCCGCCTGCCAGTTTCCCACTCCTGGAATGTGAACAGCCGAAATTGCTGGAACGTGCGTCTCGGCCAATTCCTTGGCCTCCCGGGCACTCGTAGTGCCCCCTAGGTGATTGACGTAAGCCACCGTGATGTTGTCTGTCTGAACATGAACCGGGCAACCCTGGGGCCAAGTTGTCCAATGGAACAAGCAGAGCTTGATTGCGCGGATCTCCAAGACGTTTATCGGCAAGGAGGATTCCTCCACCGACCACGTTCCCCGGGCAAAAAGGGGGTCCAGAACTCCACCCCAGCCCAAACAGGCTGGCATCCGTGGTCGTGTGAGACTGAGCGAACAGGGTGGCTTTGAAAGCCGAAACCATGAGACCCAGAGACGGCACGCAGGTCCTCAGAGCGGAGAGCTCGTTGTCCCTGAGGGACCTGATCTCACCCTGCAGTGTCCGAAGTTTCTCCTCTGGGAGAAAAACTGTTTCATGAGCGGAGTCCAGGACCATCCCCAGGTAACTGAGGTGAACTGACGGGGTCAGTGACGACTTCTGAAAGTTGATGGTCCACCTGAACGCCTGAACCGTGACTATCAGATCGCCAGTGAGAGTGGCACACAAGCTCACCCTTAACAGGATGTTGTCCACATAACTGAGGACCGCAATCCCCTTCATGCGCAGCAAAGCCAGCACCGGAACAAAAAACCTTGGTGAATACCCTGGGAGCCAAAGAGAACAAAGGGCAAAGCCACAAACTGAAAAACGCTCCTCTGCCACTGCAAAGCGGAGATACCGCTGATGACCTTCGAAGATAGGGATGTGCAGGTATACATCCTTTAAGTCGATGGAGGCCAGAAAGTCCCCTGGACTCAACGATGCCACCACCGACCGGATGGATTCCATCCAGAACTGTACCCGCACAAAGCGGTTGAGAGACTTCAGGTTCAGAATTGGACGCACATTGCCCACTTTTCTGGGCACTGTGAATAGGTTCGAATAGAACCCATGAAACCTGTCCCGCTGAGGGACCAGCAAAATTACACCTTAGGCAAGAAGATCTTGCACTGCCCGATTGAGATCTCAAACAATCGGGAGTCAGACGGATATTGGATGGAAAGAACCTGTCTGCAGGGCGAGATCAAAACTCGATCTTATACCCTGAGCGAATCAGTTAGAGAACCCATCGGTCCTGAATTTGGGAAAACCAGGGTTCCCGAAAGCAACGCAGACGTTCCCCCATCCCTGGAACGGGTGAGGGCATCCCTACAGGCAGAAGAGGACTGGGCCACTGAACCAGCCTGATTGGCCTTGGGCTTCCTGGACCAAGACTTCTTGTGACCGCCTGAGGTCTTAAAAGGATTTCTCTCATTCCTGAGGTATGAAAGGACCCACGATGAGCCTTGAAAGAAGGCCCCCGCCTAGCACGGGGTGATTTTCCCTTAGAGTTTTGGGGCAAAAAGGGTACTCTTACCACCCGTAAGACTTTTGATCAATTCATCTAAGGTATCCCCAAAAAGTTGATTACCCACATAAGGGACATCCGATACAGTCTACTTGGAAGCATGGTCAACTGACCAACTTTTAAGCCAAAAAATGCGGCTGATTGCGACCCCAAGGCCGCATCAGAGGTACATCACGGAGTGGGCCATTTGATCCACCAGGTCAAGGGCAGTCGGAGAGACTGACTCCGCCACCAAGGTGCACCCAAGCACCTTGGACCATTCCGTGACCACTTGAGAAAATATCAAGCGAACACAGGTTTAAGCAGGGAGCGCGCCACCAAATATATGTGGCGGGAAAGGGTCTCAACGCGCCCATCTGCCAGATCCTTGAACGGCGAGGAGTCCACCACGGGCATAAATGTTAATGTGTTCAACCTAGAAACAGTGTGGTCCACCTTTGGTGACACCGTCCAACGATTGTCGACATGATCCGCAAAGGGAGAACGGTATTTAAACCGCTTTGGCATTGCCAGCATATGCTTGATGCGACGCCATAGGTCGTTCACGGTTTCGTGAAACTCCTCGGGGCAGGGAAAAACCTGACCAGACTTCTGGGCTTTGCGTGACCCAAAGGAAACCCGCTTACCTGACTGGCCGGGCTCATCAATAATATTTAAAGTCCCCTTGACGGAGCTAATAAGTGCATCCACTATAGCGGGCTCCAACGCCGCAGTGGGGGAGGACACCTCCTCCTTCCCAATCCGAATGTGAGGACTGGGACCCCTCAGGGGGGACGTCGCCCGTGGCAACCAAATCAGGCTCCGAGTCAGAAGACAGAGGGCATCGACCGTTTTGGAGCAGTGCGTTCAGGACATCAGATCAATCACGGACGCCAAGGTCGCAAGTGCAGCATATAAGGAGGCCATGAAAGAGGATTGAGGGGTTCCAGAAGCACCAACCAGGTCTGTGGGGAATTTGCTATCCTGGGACTCCATTTTGCAATAAAATTTTTTTTAGGACACTGGCCCTTTAAAATCGGCAGTTCCCGTGGTCCACACCGCAAATCTGCATCGCCGGTGGAGACCCCATTAAAACAGCTATATAACAGAGAAAGTACAATTTTGCAGGAAAATGCCCGAAAAACTGCCAATAATCAGCCACACAGTGTACTTGCTCAGACCACACACGCTGCTGCAGTGAAAGGAGAAGTGAAAATGAAGAGAACTCATGCACTAGAGGCCGATCTATGCCCTGAGCAACAGTATAATGGATGCCTATAGAAAGAAAATGGGAGGAAGCACTCGCAAAATGGCCGCCCCTCCTTACTAGGTGGCTGCCCACAACAAAGATGGCACCAGAACCGGCGCCAAAAGGCAGAAAACGGCTACTGCCCACACAAGGAAGTCAGATAGCCTGCCCTTGCCCAAAATGTCGATCGACCAGCGCCAAGCCAGTGCAAACCCAGGGAAACCGGCCACCACGGGGACACCTCAGAGGCCCCCCCAGGCATGTAACAAGCCCCCACACCCCCCCATCCAGGCAGTGTGCACCGCATACACCCCCAGCGGGGGCAGGGAGGTAGGGGCCGCCTAAAATGGCCAGGGAGGGGGGGGACACTACAGAGACCGCAATTTTCTGCCTTCCCCTAGGAGTGGGCCACATAACAACCCCACAGACAACAGTCCCAGGGACAGGGGGGGTAGCGTCACTCACCATACCACGCACCGCAGGATCTGCTCTGATACGGAACACCTCCCACCCTGAGTGGGGGTGGCGTCAGCCAGGAAGGGACACGGGCGTTCCAAAATGGAAACATCCCGGCGAAGATGTGGCTCTGCGCAGGCTCGTCCCCAGGGGCACTGACGTGGCGAGGCCTGGGCGTACTAATGACCTACGATGCTCGTTGGCAGGCTGGGACACCATAAGGATCTATATTATCCAGTGCGAAGCCCAGCTCTGCTGTCGTTTGTAGTCCTCCACGGATCCCCCTGACTAACTAGCGATAGTGAGTGAGGAAAGAAATAAAAAGAAAAAAGAAATACATTTTTCAAAAGGAAAAAAAGACAAAAAAACTGACATAGGTCCCAGTAGGTAAACCTTGGTCCTACTCATACGCTAGGCAGCATGAAACTGAAGAGCAGCACCTAGTGGCTGATGGGTAATGGCTAAGGGACAGCCAGCTAGAGGTCTGTCGTGTGTAAAGGTTTTTGTTGTTAACCTTTTCACTGCCTAGCCTATTCCTGCAGAGAGGCGCATTACCCACTCGTGAAGGATTACTAAACGGGCTGCGACTGTCAGAGGACGTTGGAGAGAAAAAAAAAAAAAAAAAGTTTGTTTAAGCAAATAAATTTAAAATAAGAAAATATTTTAACTGACCAGCATAAACATAGTACGCGTTTCAGATTTGTCTTCTAGTACATTAAAGCAGGAACCCAAGCAAACAACTAAACACTCAGTTAAAATAAATATAAAATGGCCTCTCATTCCTTACAGCTCACAAGTCATACTTTGCTGTTCCTGTGTTCTATCAGAATATCGCTACCCATCAGATTCTGCAACCGGAAGTGACGTACAGACTAACAACTTACTGCGTATGCGCCATGCGTTCCAACATGGCCGCTATGCATTCCAATAGGTTTCCTAATGTGGCGAAGCAGAGGCGCACATCTTACATCCACGCAACTCTTGAATTTTACATTTTAGCAGTAAACTCACCTTATAGACTGAATCACAGTATTACATTTGTATTATTGTATTCTAGTAAGTATAGCGAGAAACCTGCAGGTAGAAGGTGGGGACGGCCATCTTGGTACACCCCACACTGCTCAGTGACAAACTGATTATATAGTGAAATAGACCATTTCACTTGGTCGCGGTGAAATAGTTTCAGTTTATAAGGCGAGTTTACTGCTAAAATAAAAAAAGGTAAAATTCAAGACTTGCGTGGGGATAAGATGTCCACTGCTGCTTCATGTTCCATCTCATTAGGAAACCTATTGGAACGCATAGCGGCCATGTTGGAGCGCATGCGCAGTAAGTTGTTCTAGTCAGTACGTCACTTCAGGTTGCAGAATCTGATAGAACACCTGCACCAACACCTGTTTACATTAACACAAAATACGTGTGCAATTCTACTCCAGAGATAAAAAAGTGCACACAAAAATGACAGCATAATTCTTAGGGACAGTAGTGTGTTGTGGTAGCACACTGTAAAACTCACATTTTACTACACAACAATGCATGTTTGGATTTTGATAAACCGTATAAAAAGAATATGAATTAAAATTAAACTGCCCCCATCCCTCCATGTTAATGCGCAAAGGTGAACACGTGCCACGGTCCCGAAAGCACACAAAAGATCGTCACACACGTGAGGTATCGCAAACGTCAGGTCAGTATTTCTAGCACTAGACCTCTTCTGTACATCTAAAAATAGAATTTTTGTTAAGAACTTACCTTAAAATTTTTTTCGCGGAGTCCCGATAGTCGCCGCCCACTCATTCAGTCTGCGCGTCTGGGTATCGGCCTTCTCCACAGGAGTAAGCTAGGCAGAAGATTTTTTTAGAAATAATCACAAAACCTTTGTATAGACACCTACAGGGGCTGTCCTTCTGGTCAATACCCCCAGCTAGCCTCATTCCCAATTCAGTTTTGTAGCAAGCCGTACAGAGAACCATGAACCCTAAAAGAGGGGCGGGGGCGGCGACTGTCAGAGGACTCAGAAATAATTTTACGGTAAGTTCTTACAAAAATTCTATTTCCTCTTACGTCCTCGGACAGTCGCCGCCCACTCATTCAGTCTGCACGTCCCAAAGCAGTGTAGATGTGAGGGGTGGGAAAACAACCGTCAAAGAGGCAACGCAGCACCCAGGTCAGAGAAAAGAATCTTTTCTGAACCAGAAAAAGGAACTGGGCTACAAAAGCTCAATAAGAGCGAACCCAGGAAAACAAATAAGGAAGAAAACCTCAACAGGAGGAGGCAGGCAAAAAACTACCCTGTCTCCCCTAAGGCACTGCCGCACTCAAAACAGGCATCCGCCTGATGGCGAAAGCCCAAGACGCACTAACCGCTCTGGTAGAGTGCGCTGTGACAGGGAAAGGTGGAACCTGATCCCTAATCGAATAGGCCTGCACAATCTTCTGTCTGATCCATTTCGAAATGGTAGCCGCACACTTCCGAGGTCCCTTGGGAAGGACAAAAAGACAATCCGAATTTCTGAAGGATTCAGTAGACGACAGGTATACCCTGATAGCCCGGACCACATCCAAGGAATGCAAAGCAAACTCCTTAGGATGCTTAGGCTTCGCACACAGCGAAGGCAAGACAATGTCCTCATTGAGGTGGAAGTCTGAAACCACCTTCGGTCGGAAGGAAGGACTGATGAGGTTACAGGACCACTTTATCCCTATGAACAGCCAAAAAGGGGAGCGGCAGGACAGAGCCGCCAACTCCGACACTCTGCGAGCAGATGTGATCGCCACCAGAAAGGCAACTTTCCGCGACAGCACAGGCAGAGGAATCTCTTAGATGTTCCCAAAGGGAGGACGTTGCAAAACGGACAGAATCAAATTCAGGTCCCAAGGGGCAAGGGTGCCCACCTAGAGGGAGCCAGATTGGCGAACCCCTTGAATAAAAG
Source organism: Pelophylax lessonae (assembly GCF_965119305.1). Classification (NCBI taxonomy): domain Eukaryota; kingdom Metazoa; phylum Chordata; class Amphibia; order Anura; family Ranidae; genus Pelophylax; species Pelophylax lessonae. The sequence continues at coordinate 333,946,648 of NC_138772.1, read as the reverse complement.
GTGCGGTCAAGGAATTTGACGCCAGAGGATGCTAAAACAGAATGGCCAGTGCAGACAACTGGCCTTTAATCGTGGTCAGCGCAAGACACTGATCCACCCTGGTTTGCAGGAAAGCCAACACCCTCGCCACCGAAAAGGCGCGGGGATGGAACCCCTGCAACTCACACCAGGCAAAATAAGCCTTCCAGGTACAATAATAAATCCTACCAGAGGATGCCTTCCTAGTCTTGAGCAAGGTAGGAATGACCGCCCACAAGAGACCTGTCTCTCAAGACTTGGCTTTCAACAGCCACGCCATCAAAGCCAGCGACTGTAAAGCAGGATGGAAGATCGGCCCCTGAGACAGAAGATAGTCTCTCAGCGCAAGCCACCAAGGAGGCTCGATGACCATTTGCATGATGTCCGCGTACCAAGACCGACGCGGCAAGTCTGGGGCCACCAGAATCACCAACCTTGGTTCCGAGACCAACCTGTGGAGGAATCTGGACAACTGAATCGGGGGAAGGCATAAATCAGGCGATACCGATGCCAAGGCACCACCAACGCGTCTGCCAGAGGGTCGCCTGTTCTTGCCATGAACCTTTCCACCTTGCTGTTGAGAGGAGATGCGAACAGATCCACATCCGGGAAACGCCTCCGGATGGAGGGACCATTCCCCCTGGTCCAGGGTCTGGCGACTCATAGTCCGCCTGCCAATTCTCCACACCTGGAATGTGAACTGCCGAAATCGCCGGGACCTGCGTCTCGGCCCAGGACAGAATCTCAGCTACTTCCTTGGCCGCCTGGGCACTCCCGGTGGCCCCTTGGAGATTGATGTAAGCCACCGCAGTTGCCTTGTCCGTCTGTACACGCACTGGGCAGCCCCGAAGTCGATCCGACCAACAGAGCAAACAGAGCCTGATTGCCTGCAGTTCCAAGACATTGATTGGCAGGGAGGATTCCCCCTCCGAACCAGGTGCCCTGGGCACACAACTTGCCCGGGACTCCACCCCAGCCCGACAGACTGGCATCCATGGTGACCACGGTCCACAGCAACGGTCAGAAGGACTTGCCTTCTGTCAGAGCCGGAGACTAGAGCCACCACAGGAGATCCGATCTCACTTGGGGGCTCAAAGAAATCCTCCTTTCCAAGGACTGAGGATGTCTGTACCACTTGACCAGAATCTCTGCTTGAAAAGACCTCGTGTGAAATTGTGCAAATGGGATCGCCTCGAAGGCCGACACCATTAAGCCCAGAGACCGCATGCAGGTCCGAAGCGAGGAGGACTCGTTGTCCCTGAGGGACCTGACCTCGTCCTGCAGGATCCAGAGTTTGTCATCCGGAAGAAAGACCTTCGCCTGGGCCGAGCCTAGAATCATCCCCAGGTAAGGGAGACGAACAGAAGGGGACAAGGTCGACTTCTGAAAATTTATGGTCCACCCGAACTCCTGGAGCGTCTGAACCGTGATCGACAGATCGCGCGACAGAGTGGCACTGGCAATCGACCTTAATAGGAGATCATCCAGGTAACCGAGGATGGCAATCCCCTGTACCCGCAACAAGGCTAGAATAGGAGCCAAAACTTTGGTAAACACCCTTGGAGCCGAAGCGAGGCAGAAAGGCAACGCCACGAACTGATAGTGCTCCTCCGCTATTGCGAATCGGAGGTACCTCTGATGACCCTCGTATATAGGGATGTGTAGATACGCATCCTTGAGGCCGATGGAAGCCAGGAAATCTCCTGGACTCAGGGATGCCACCACTGACCGGAGGGACTCCATTCGGAACTTGTGGACCCACACAAAGCGGTTTAAAAACTTTAAGTCCAGTTCGGACGCACCTTGCCCTCTTTTCTGGGCACTGTTAACAGATTTGAGTAAAAACCCAAAACCTGTCCCGGTGTGGAAACTGGACAACCACCCCTTGGGCGAGGAGATCCTGAAGCGCCCGATGGAGATCTCGGAAACTATCTGGGGTCAAATGAAGATTTGAGGGAAAGAATCTGTCTGGGCGTGATCGAAACTCGATCTTGTACCCTGAACGAATTAGTTCTTGAACCCACCTGTCCTGAATCTTGGCCAGCCAAGGTTCGGAAAAACAGCACAGGCGTCCCCCCACCCCTAAAACGGGTTAAGGGCGCCCCTTCGGGTCGAGGCAGACTGAGCCGCCGTGCCAATGTGGGCGGCTTTAGACTTGCCCGCCCAAGGCTTCTTCTGGCCACCAGAGGCCTTGAAGGACTTGCCTTCGTCTTGTGCCTTGAAGGCACGAAAGGACCCCTGGTTAGGTTTAAAGGAAGGGCCCCGCTTACCACAGAAGGACTTGCCCCGGGACACCGGAGGCAGCAGAGTGCTCTTGCCCCGTGATCCCCTTCACCAGTTCATCCAGAGAGTCCCCAAAAAGACGATTCCCTGCATAAGGGATGTCAGACACCGTCTTCTTGGAAGACTGGTCGGCCGACCAGCTTTTTAACCAAACGATCCGTTGAATCATAACAGCGACTGCAGACAGTCGTGCGACTAAAGGGGCCTCATCCAAGGCCGCGTCACACAGGTATAAAACAGCCTTACCAATTTGATCCACCATCTGCAGAGTAGCAGGAGGGGTGGAGTCAATTAGAGTGCGCTTAAGTGCCTTGGCCCACTCCACAACAGCCTGAGAGACCATTACGGAAGCGAACACGGGTTTCAGTAAGGAACCCGCTACCAGGTAGATGTGGCGGGTAAGAGTTTCCACCCCCCTATCCGCCGGGTCTTTAAACACTGGAGAATCCTCCGCGGGCATTAAAGTGGCTTTATTCAACCTGGACACAGTGTGGTCCACCTTAGGAGCTGCAGTCCAGCGAGAATCCACTGGATCCGCAAAGGGATAATGGTACTGAAAACTCTTGGGCACCACAAAATGTTTTAAATTGCGCCATTGGTCATTCACTGTATCGTGAAACTCCGCAGGACAGGGAAAAACCGGACCCGACTTCTGGGCTTTGCGAGTCCCAAAGGAAGACCGCTTACCCGACAGGTGGGGCTTATCCAAATTTAAAGTGTCTTTTACAGAGCTAATAAGCGCAGACATTGCAGTGCATTCTCTTGCTGATCCGGAGGGGGGAATCCTCCTCCTCCTCCACATCCAACTGAGGACTGAGACCCCTCAGGGGGTACGCTGTCCGTGGCAACCAATTCTGGCTCTGAATCAGAAGACAGAGGGCATAGGCCTTTTCTTAGAAGCCCGGTCAGACATCAACAAAGCCACTTTTGACGCTAAAGTCGCAAGTGCAGCAGTAAGTGAGACTATAGCAGAGGATTCGGGAGTACCTGAACCCTCCACCAGATCTGGGGAAAATTTTTTATCCTGGGACTCCATAATAGCAATCTCAAGTTTGAATGACACTGGCCCTTTAAATGTGCGATTTCCGCAGTTCCCACCGCAAATGCACCGCAATGAGGAACAAGTCCTGTGCTACAGGATACTGCAGGGAAATGAATTCTAGCAGGAATGCAGGCCAGGAAACACCATAAAATCCCCCCAAAGTGTGCTATACTTGCCACACGCTGCCAGTTCGATCTGCATGCGAGAAGAAAGGAAGTGACCTCAGCACAGAGAAGAACACAGCCCTGAGCCACAAAAAAATGGTTGCCAATACAAGTCTATGGAGAAAGCTCTGGGAAAATGGCCGCTGACCACAAAAAGACAGTGCCCACAACAAAGATTGCGCCCGATTCGGCGCCAACAGTATTGCAGAAAATGGCTGCTGCCCTTACAATGAGGCCAAACAGCCTACCCACACCTAAAATGGCGGCTGCGTGGTTTTTCGCCGATTACGGCACCCACACACCATGTCTGTACACCCAAATAGTTGCCGAAGCACTCCAAGGACACCAGGGACCCCAGCAACCCCCCCATACAGCGGTAGAACCGCTACAGCGCCCCTGCAGGGACTGGGAAGGGACACACAGGGACCGCACTGACAGACCTGAGGGGGACATACAGATCCATACCCAACTGCCATCCCCATAAACAGAGGGCCCACATACACACCCGACAGACAATCCCATAGACAGAGGGGTAGCATGGTACTCACCGGTCAAGCGAAAACGTGGGTACTGCTCTGTGACAGGAAGCCTCCCACTCTGGGTGGTGGTGCCGTCAGCCGAAAGGGACGCTAGCAACACGCGGCGTACCGCAGTTGAGACATCCCAGCGAAGTAGCCACTTCGCAGGCTCGTCCCTGAGGACAGGGACATGGTTGTTTGCGAGGCCTGGGCGTACACAGCCTGCTAACGCTCGATGGCAGGCTGGGATTCCATAAGGCTCTAGGACAACCAGTGCGATTCCCAGCTCCGCAAACAATGTAATCTTCCAAAGTCCGACTAAGCGCAGTAACAAAAAGCTATCATTGTAAAGAAAAAACACTTGCTTAGAGAAAAAAAAAAAAAGAAAAAAGGCTGAGACTGCAGCCCCAGCCAGAGAAAAGACAGCCTTCTCCTATGCTAGGCAGAGACAAACTGAATTGGGAATGCAGCTAGATGGGGGTATTGGACTAGAGGGACGGCCCCCTGTAGGTGTGTCTATACAAAGGTTTTGTGAATGTTTTCTAACAAAATCTTCTGCCTAGCTTACTCCTGTGGACAAGACCAATACCCAGACGTGCAGATTGTATGAGTGGGCAGCGACTGTCAGAGGACGTAAGAGAAAACACTTTAGAGAGAGAAAAAGAAGAAAAAATGAAGGCCCCTTGAACCGCCTTTAGGGAAAGGGAGCCTTGACTGCTGGAAGCATGGCATCACTGTGGGTGTAAACCTCAAAGAGAAGTTAAGTAGCTCCCTTGGGTTTGGCTACAAAGACCTGAGGTGACTGGGTGGAGCCTGAACTCTAGGAAAAGGCTACACTGGGGCACATCCTACTGCCCTGAGGAGATTCAGCTGTTACAAGAGTTGCTAGGTGAGTATCCCTCCTCTGTTCACAAGCCCCTCACTACCAAATTTCACAGGAGTTATCCTTCTGCAGCGTTCCTCTACCATCATGGACACAGAACTTTTATCCAGGCTGACTGGCTGCTTTCTCTTCTTATGGTGAGACTGTTCCCTCAGCTCCTACACCTGCTGCCCATCCCCCGCTTCCAAGCCACCCTCCTCCACGGTCATTCAATCCATCCAGCCCCTCCAGGGTCACTACTATTACAGCCAGACACAGGACCCCCTCTGGAGCTACTGGCGCTGAGGGCGCTAGCTCCTCTCCTTCTCTCCTAGCTCCTCACTCTGCATTCCTTCCCCTGAGATCTTCCCAGCGCAGCCATGCCTCCAATACAGCATCAGCCTCTGTTAATGGACACCGCCGAACCATTCTAGGATTCCCAGAGCATCACATGTGAATGGACCTCATATGCTCCTTCCCTGGATTCTGCTTCATTCAGCTCCCTGTGCCCTACAGGGCAGGAACTGATTTACACTGTCAGCTCTCCTCCAGCATATCACTCATCTCCTCTCACTGCTTCACTCAGCTCCCTGTGCCCTACAGGGCAGGAACTGATTTACAGTGTCAGCTCTCATCTTCTCCAGCATATCACTCATCTCCTCTCACTGCTTCACTCAGCTCCCTGTGCCCTGCAGGGCAGGAACTGATATACACTGTCAGCTCTCATCTCCTCCAGCATATCACTCATCTCCTCTCACTGCTTCACTCAGCTCCCTGTGCCCTGCAGGGCAGGAACTGATATACACTGTCAGGCAGCTCTCATCTCCTCCAGCATATCACTCATCTCCTCTCACTGCTTCATTCAGCTCCCTGTGCCCTACAGGGCAGGAACTCATTTACACGGTCAGGCAGCTCTCATCTCCTCCAGCATATCACTCATCTCCTCTCACTGCTTCATTCAGCTCCCTGTGCCCTACAGGGCAGGAACTCATTTACACGGTCAGGCAGCTCTCATCTCCTCCAGCATATCACTCATCTCCTCTCACTGCTTGTGTGAGGGATCAGGTTTCCATACAGCAGGAGGCACTGATCATTAACTCTTTGCATCCCTGCCTCAGCCTGCATACCAGACGGCAAGTGATTAAATAATTACATTTTAAAGATGGCACTGTCAGTTCACAGATGTGCTGACGCGGGTGCTTTTTGATACACAGACAGTTGACAAACATATTGATGTTAATACTGAGGGTGAAAAATCAAAGCAGCATCCTTGACTTTTGGGAACTGGCTGCATGGTTTTCTGTGCCTATGCACTGCAGAAAAAAAAAAAAAAAATTCCAGAACTAGCATTTTCCCTAGTCAATTATGTGGATCTCAGTTGGGAGGTCTACAAAACATATGGAAGGCAATGCGGTTTAATTTTGATACCCAGTTTTGCCTAAATGGCTGCCGGAAAGAACGGTTTTGACTGCCGAAATGTTAGTCTATGGTAGCTGCTAGCTTCTAACATTATTTAGTCTTGCGCTGACTTTTACTCTGCCTATGGTTATTACTCATGTGCCTACACAGGCCAGCTTCTTTCCAGTCACCCGCACAGAATGTCAGCAGTATACCAATTGGCATCTGCTGGCTGTTTATCGAGAGCCACTGTGTGCGGTACACCGCATGTCACTTTAAACAACTTTTCCCTTGGCGGTGGCGCCCACCCAGCAGTCTTTCTGAATAGGGAATATACCACCTGCCAAACCAAGTCCAAGATTGACCCTTCTAAGACAGAGGATGCCAGTGAATGTTTCACAAATGTTGCACTGGCTAGACCAGTACCCTCAGTGGGGAGGCTTGAATCCTCCAATCTGGATTTATTCAGGGATTTTGGATCTCGTTCATGCGACCCATAATGCTCCTTGCGGGTTTCCTCACTTGGTGTGGTACCCGAAAAGTACCAAAAAAAAATAAAAAAAATTCCAACTGATGATACATCCTTTTTCTATCCCTACAGGCTTGTCAAGTTAATGGGGGTATTATCAGGAGAAATCCCAGGACTAATACTCCACTTTTGATACCACAATTTCTTTGCTAAATTTGCTAGTGCTTCTACCCTTCTGCTGAAGGCCGACATCAGGTCTGCCTTTCTGCCTGTACACTGACTGTTCCATCTCAACAAGGTCCTGCCCATCTTCTTTCCTTTTGGGCATTGAGATTGACATTGTAGAAATGTTCTGCCAACTTCTTAGGGTTAGTTTCTGTCCTTCGTTAAATTTCCAAGGGACTCTAGGAAGCCCTCCTAACAAAACAAGGTGGATAAACCACCTATCTACTGCGCTCAGAAAAGCCGACTGCTTGACTGCTCTGCCCACGGGACTTTCAAAATGGTATCTTGGATGGCTAGGATCCTGCTGCCTAAAAGCACTAGTGCAGTCCAACAATACTGCAAACAAGAAACACAAAGAAAGGCGCATCGACCCAGCGCATGATCCTCAATATAGGCTTTATTGTTAAAACATAGAAATGACTACTCACAAGCAAAGGTATAAATCAATCACATCGGACTCAAAATCTTTGAGTATCGAGAGTAGTCCATACGAATGTCCCTTGTCCTATTAGGATGACGGCTGACGCGTTTCAAGGCATACGCCTCTTCCTCAGAGCTGTGTCATGGTCTACTCAGGTTAAAATATGGTACAAAGCCCATGTTCCATCCATGTGGTCTAGAAAGCTCCTCCCTCTGGGGTGTGGCAGTATTGCTGGGGACTCATCCCACTTGCAGACCTGCCAATAGACCTCCAGCAGGGTGGGTTCATGAAAAGCATATCTTGAATAATAATACATATACGAATACATACACATACAGGAGCAAGGATGCAACTGAAAATATTTGTACCAATACAGATTATTGAGTATAAATACATCCGTAGATGGAAATATGAAAAAAGTAATATGAAAAAAAGTAATACCAAAAGACATTCCCATTATAACTGTAGATAAAATTAAAAAAAAAAAAAAAAAAAAATTTACTAAAATGGAAATACTAGTAATACTTTAAAAGTAGCTAGAAAGGTTAAAAACACCAATCCCTTGTGTTGAGAATGGAAACCCGTTCATAAATATTGTGAAGATTAAAAAATATATAAAAAGTGTATACAAATATACATGTGTAAACTGTGCCTACCCCACATGGGTCTTCAAGGATATTGTGGTCGGACTGATGCGGATCCCAGATGATTATCTTGGGCTGGCTGCTGTGTTCAGTAAATTAATCGCAGACCCCCAAAAGGCATGGTGCACTCAAAAGTTAGCAGCTGTAATGGATCGGCCCATGACTGTCTAATCCTCATTAGGGGAGATGTTGCCATGGGGTGCACAAAGTGCCGTGGGGTGCAAAGAGTGCCGATCTTCATGTGCCTGCCTCAGACCTGTGATGCTGTGTGTGCGGATCAACCCAGATTGGTGCAGGCTGACCAGATCATGCAGCTACTAGTCATATGTCTGGTCACCTGTTCCTGTTGGAACGCACGCTGCCGGCTAACTTCCGGGTCGCCGCGTCATGCGTTCCATTTTGGCTTACAGCACTTCTGCTGACGTCATTTCCTCCTAGGTATCCAAGGAAACCAGAGTAAACCGAGGGACGAACGTCCCTTAGTAAGCTCGGCACGCCCCCGGATACATCTCTCACTTGCCTTGTGACATCGTCAACCCCCCCAAAAAACTCTATACACCTCCCCAGGAATCACCCGGAGACCCCAAAGCGGGGGAGGGGGGGGAGGAGGGGGGAGGGAGAGAGCTGTACATGCCACAGCACCCCAGAATGGCAAGAAAGAACAAATCAGCATGTGTACCCTAAAAGTGCGGGGCCCCCACCAATGCTAGACATGCACGCTTATGTGCAAATGCATCCACCTACACATAACATGAGGGCACAGGCCACACCCCCCAAAAAAATAAAAAAAAAGCAAAAATAAAAACAAAAAACAAAAGAGCCCCCAAAAACTACTACATATTGTGGGCTGATAATTGTACTCAAATAACTGATAGTATGCTATATGTATACTGTATAGTATCATGTTCATAAGTGTGTACCTACACGAGTGCCCTCACTATAGAGAGACATCCTCATTGACAAAAAGGGGGGTAACTCATTTACCTGAGGAAAATCTTCATCCAATGTAGGAAAAAAAAAAAAAAAAAAAGAGATAAAAAGGTTAAAAGATATGCATACTCATCAACCAATAAAATCCTGGAGAAATCCTCCAGGAAAGGGAAGGCTTTTTATCATGTCATAAATGCTCGTCTCATATACTAAACCTGCCCGTAGACAATTAATGACTTTAAACTTTGGATCTGCTTGCAGACTGATGTTAAGAGCTGATGTAAAAAGTGTAACACTACACATCTATATAAAATTGCTCTAGGAAGCCCTGGCTGTGGCAGCTTCAATACTTTTGGGCCATCTTGTTTTCACATTCTGTGTACTTCTGATGGGTAGTCTATGGAATGTATATCAGATACACGTCTTTACGTAAAAATGATCAGCCCTATGTGTGTGATGACTTTGAAGAGCAGTTGTCCTTCTTGCACTGTAAGATTGTTTTATGGGTGCTCACGGTAGAACTGTGACTGGCATTGTCGGGTGCTCACAGTATAAGAGTCGGTTCACACTGAGGCGACACGACTTCGGGGGGCGACCTGTGAAGTCGCGTGCAGCGCGACTTTAGCGCGACTTGCAGAGACTTCACATAATGGAAGTCTATGCAAGTTGCTCCGAGGTCGCCCCAAAGTAGTACAGGACCCTTTTTCTAAGTCGGAGCGACTTGTGCCGCTCCTATCAGAATGGGTCCCGTACTACTCAATGGACCTCAACTTGTCAGGCTGACAGTCGCCTGACAAGTCGCGGCAGTGTGAATGGGCTCTAACTGTGACTGGCACTGTTTGGTACATTTGGAAAGTTCTTACTTTTGCAAGGTTCAATAAAGCTTTGGCCTTGCCCTATTTCCAACCTGATCCACTTCTGTGTCTTTTTGGGGGGCAATGTATTGGTTTATTAGCTGCTCATAAATGAGCCTATGCTTCTCAGCAGTCATGAAGGCCCCTTGAACCGCCTTTAGGGAAAGGGACCCTTGACTGCTGGAAGCATGGCATCACTGTGGGTGTGAACCTAAAAGAGAAGTTAAGTAGCTCGCCTTGGGATTGGCTACAAAGACCTGAGGTGACTGGGTGGAGCCTGAACTCTAGGAAAAGGCTATGCTGGGGCACATCCAACTGCTCTGAGGAGATTCAGCCATTACAAGAGTTGCCCACCCCCCCCATTGTGATGTTTTGTCACAGCTTTATTGGCGGTTTTGACCTTGCCAGCAATTGATGTTGCTTTATGGGCTATGCCCTCAAGTTAAATTCTGGGGTCAGTCTAATGTCTGTCTGGCACTGATGGCAAGGACAGGCCTCTTAGACTATGTAAGTTTATGTTTTATGGGTGCTCACGGTAGAACTGTGACTGGCATTGTCGGGTGCTCACAGTATAACCGTGACTGGCACTGTTTGGTACATTTGGAAAGTTGTTACTTTTGCAAAGTTCAATAAAGCTGTGGCCTTGCCCCATTTCCAACTTAATCAGCTTCTGTGTCTTTTTGGGGGGCAAGGTATTGGTTTATTAGCTGCTCATAAATGAGCCTATGCTCAGCAGCCCAGCTGAGACCGAGGTCTCAGCCAGGGAAACCCAGCCTACTCCTAAGCTAGGCAGCAGAAAACTGAATTGGGAAGAAGGCTAGCTGGGTGTAATGACCAGAAGGACAGCTCCCTGTAGGTGTTCTATACAAAGGTTTTGTGATTATTTCTAACAAAATCTTTTGCCTAGCTTACTCCTGTGGAGAAGGCCAATACCAGGATGTGCAGACTATATGAGTGGGCGGCGACTATCAGAGGACGTAAGAGAAAGTAGTAACCTGTAAAGGCTTTTAAAGCGTCACCTATGGATAGTACAATTTACGTTGTTTGTCACCGTTGTGTGGGCGTGCACAGTTTTAAAGCATGACATGTTTGGTATCAGTTTACTCGGCCTAACATCTTTTACATTTTACAAAAAATTGGGTTAAGTATGGTGTTTTTTTCGCGATAAAAGTAAAAAAAAAACTGAATTTTTGTAAAATCTTACCTGTAAAATTCCTTTCTCTGAGTCCTCCGACAGTCGCCGCCCCTTCATATTCGTCACAATAGGGTTATTGACCTTTGCTCCGTAGGAGTGGCTAGACAACAGAATATGTTAATATCAAAGCTTTTAGCATACCCCACCCCCAGGGGGTGGTCCCCTCAGTCAATACCCTCCTGCTTCCTGCATTCCTACCTCAGTTTCAGTTGCATAGCAGTAGAGTACATAAACAAAGCCCCTCTTTTGGGGGCGGCAACTGTCGGAGGACTCAGAAAGGAATTTTACAGGTAAGATTTTACAAAAATTCCGTTTTCTCTTACGTCCTCCGACAGTCGCCGCCCCTTCATATTCATCACAATAGGGACGTCCCAAAGCAGTGTAGACATGAGGGGTGGGAAAAAAAGCAGCCGCGCCTAAGGCAACGCAATACCCACATCAGAGAAAAGAACCTTACCAAAGGAAGGAAACCAACTGGGCAACATGAAAAAAAAACTTGCTTAACAGGAGCAACAACCCAGGAAAGAACAAGTAACCTAGGGGTAAAAATACCCCAACAGCCAAGGACCCAAACAAAGGACCCTAAGGCACTGCCGCAGTAAGAACTTTACGGCCAAAGGAAGCATCTGCCGATGCCTGAACATCCACCTTGTAGAATTTTGAGAAGGTGTGAACGGACGACCAAGTCGCCGCCTTACACACCTGGGCCACAGAAGCCCGATGATGACAGGCCCAAGACGTACTCAGAGATCTTGTAGAGTTCGCCTTCACAGGCATGGGAGGAACTTTCCCCCTCAAAGCATAGGCCTGTTCAATGACCTGCCTGATCCATTTAGCGATGGTAGAGGCCGACGCCGCCATGCCCTTCCGAGGCCCCTCTGGAAGGACAAAGAATCATTCTTGCGAAAGGATTCAGTCGATGACAGGTAAACCCTAATCGCCCGAACAACATCCAAGGAATGCAAAGCCACTTCCTTTGGATGTTTAGGCTTTGCGCAAAGCGAAGGAAAGACAATGTCCTCATTGAGGTGAAATTCCAAAATCCTTTTCGGAAGGAAAGACGGGTTAGGACGCAAGACCACCTTATCCAAGTGAACCACTAAATATGGAGATCTGCAGGACAAGGCAGCCAGCTCCGACACCCTGCGAGCCGAGGTGATTGCCACCAAAAAGGCGACCTTCTTGGACAACATAGACAACAAGATCTCCCTGATTTTTTCAAAGGGAGCATGTTGCAACACAGACAGAACAAGATTCAAGTCCCATGGAGGCAAAGGCTCCCTCCTAGGAGGGACCAGATGACGCACCCCTTGAACAAAGGTGCCAACTAAAGAATTAGACGCCACAGGGCGCTGAAAAAGAACGGCCAGAGCAGAAATCTGACCCTTAATCGTGGCCAACGCCAAACGCTGGTCCACGCCCGTTTGAAGAAAAGCCAACACCCTTGATACCGAGTATGAACGAGGGGAATACCCCCTGGACTCACACCAGGCAAAATAGGCCTTCCAAGTACAGTAGTAAACCTTCCCCGAAGAGGACTTTCTAGCCTTAAATCAAAGTGTGAATGACCTCAGGGGAGAGACCCCTATCCTTCAGGATCTGGGTTTCAACAGCCAGGCCGTCAAAGCCAGCGACTGTAAAGCAGGATGAAATATCGGCCCTTGAGACAGGAGATCGTCTCGAAGAGGCAGACGCCATGGAGCGTCGACCGCCAGAGTCATGAGGTCTGCGTACCAAGACCGGCGAGGCCAGTCTGGTGCCACCAGAATCACTGTTTTCGGTTCCGAGGCCAACCTCCGAAGGAACCTGGACAGCAGCTGAATCGGTGGAAAGGCATACATCAGACGATACTGATGCCAGGGCGCCACCAACGCGTCTGAGGCGTCGGCCCGAGGATCGCGCGTTCTTGCCACGAACCTTTCCACCTTGTTGTTCAGACGAGACGCGAACAGGTCCACATCTGGGGACCCCCACTTCTCGCACAACATCAGAAAGACATCCGGGTGAAGAGACCATTCTCCCTGGTCCAGGATCTGGCGGCTCAGATAATCCGCCTGCCAGTTTTCCACCCCCGGAATGTGAACAGCAGATATCGCCGGGACGTGCGTCTCGGCCCAAGACAGAATGTCGGCCACTTCCCGAGCCGCTCGGGCACTCCTGGTGCCCCCTTGGTCGTTGATGTAGGCCACCGCTGTGGCATTGTCCGTCTGCACCCGAACCGGACGGCCCTGCAGCCTGTCCGACCAACGCCGAAGGCAGAGATTTATTGCTCGCAATTCCAGAATGTTGATCGGAAGGGAGGACTCCTCCTCCGACCAAGTTCCCTGGGCAGACAGAATGCCCAGAACACCACCCCAGCCCGACAGGCTGGCATCCGTGGTGATCACCGTCCACGACAAAGGACGAAAGGACTTGCCCCCCAACACCGCCGGGGACTGGAGCCACCACAGAAGGTCCCTTCTGGTGCGATGACTCAACGAAATCTGGAGATCCAGAGATTGCGGTTGTCCGTCCCACCTGGCCAGAATCTCCCTTTGGAGACCCCGCGTGTGAAACTGGGCAAAGGGTATCGCTTTGAAAGCCAAGACCATCAGTCCCAGACACCTCATGCACGTCCGGAGGGACGAGCACTGAACGTCCCTGAGGGACCCGACTTCTTGAAGCTTCCGGAGCTTGTCTTCCGGGAGGAATACCTTTGCCTGAACAGAGTCCAGGATCATTCCCAGGTAAGGAAGACGAACCGACGGACACAGCGTCGACTTTGGAAAATTTATCGTCCAACCTAACTCTTGCAGAGTCTGCATCGTGATGGACAGGTCGTTCACCAGGCCCTGACTGGTTGCAGACCGAGCCAGAATGTCGTCCAGATACCCCAGGATCAAGATGCCCTGGGCTCTCAAAGCCAGAACCGGCGCAAGCACCTTGGTGAACACCCGCGGAGCCGAGGTGAGACCAAAAGGCAACGCCACGAATTGGTAGTGATCCTCCGCAATGGCGAATCGAAGGTACTGCTGGTGACCCTCGAAAATGGGGACGTGAAGGTACGCATCCTTCAAGTCGATGGAGGCCATGAATTCCCCCGGAACCAGGGCAGCCACCACCGAGCGCAGGGATTCCATGCGGAACTTGCGAACCCACACAAAGCGGTTCAGAGCTTTCAAGTCCAGAATCGGACGTACCTTGCCCTCCTTTCTGGGCACAGTGAACAGATTTGAATAGAATCCCCGAAATCTGTCCCGATGAGGCACCGGAATCACCACTCCCTGAGCCCGCAGGTCCCGCACCGCAAGGAGCAGATCCCGCAAGCGCTCCAGGGACAGCTGAAGATTTGAGGGAAAAAATCTGCCCGCCGGCCGAGAGAGAAACTCGATCTGGTATCCAGATCGAATGATTTCCTGAACCCACCTGTCCCGAACGCGGGCCAGCCAGGGTTGAAGAAAACCGAGCAAACGTCCCCCCACCCCAGAACTGGGTGAGGGCGCCCCTTCAGGCCGCATTGTTATGGGCAGCGGACCCGGACTGGCCGGACTTCTGCTTACCTGCCCACGGCTTTTTCTGGGAGCCTTGTCCCTTGAAGGGCTTACCCTTATAGTGCGACCGAAAGGCACGAAAGGACCCCCGAGAGGGTCTAAACGAAGCATTCTTCTTACCGCGAAAAAACTTAGACTTGCGAGTCTGGGGCAAAAGAGTACCCTTACCCCCAGAAACACCCTTGATCAGAGTATCCAAGGATTCCCCAAAAAAGGCGAGAACCCGCGTAAGGCAAATTAGCCAAAGTCTTGCAAGAAGATTGGTCAACAGACCAACATTTCAGCCAGATCAGGCGACGGTTCAACACCGCCACACTCTGCAGACGCGCAGCCAAAGGGACCATATCTAGGTCCGCATCACACAAATACATGACACCCTGATGAATCTGATCCACCATAGCCAATGTCGACGGCGAAGCAGAGTCAGCCACCAGAGTGCGCCTGAGCACCTGCGTCCAATCCGGCAATAGCCTGGGCTGCCATAATGGAAGCAAAAATAGGCTTCAGCATAGAGCCCGCAACCGTATAAGAGTGACGGGCCAGAGACTCCAATCTCCTGTCCGTAGGGTCCCGGAACACCGGGGTATCCTCAGCAGGAATCGCAGTGGATTTATTCAAAATCGCCACCGCGTGATCCACCTGAGGCGGCACACACCAACGCTCATCAGTAGCTGGTGTAAAAGGATAACGCAGCTTGAACCTACTCGGCACAGCAAAAGGCTTCTTTATGTTGTGCCATTGCTCCTCAACAGCACGCTGAAATTCCGTAGAGCAAGGAAAAACCTGCGACGTTTTGCGTTTTCTCTGTGTCCCATAAGAGGGCATCAAAGCAGGAGTACCTGGTTCATCCTCCAAATGCAGCGTTTGTTTGATAGAAGCAACCAACTCATCCATGAGTGCAAGCTCTTCAGACGAGCCAGGGGGAGAATTATCAACCCCTTCCACCTCAGCCTCCCCTTCAGACCCCGCAAGGTCTAGAGAAGAACGAGACCCTGAGAAGGGCACTCCAGCCATAGCATCCCCATCGCCCTCTGAATCAGAGGAAATGGACACCCTGGGCCTTTTTGTGGATCGATCAGCCACCAGCATCTGCACCTGAGCAGCAAGGTTAGCCACAATAGTAGCCAGATCAGCCCCCTCGGGGGAAGCAGCAGCAGCCCCCTGGCCCCCTACCAAGGAGGGAGGAAACTTGCTTTCCTGAGAATCCATGCCCCAGTAACTTAGGAAAAAAAGGAGTACTGCCCCTTTAAGGTCGCGGCGATCGCAGCCCACCGCACTCACAAAACACAATGACCCACCGGGCTAGGAATACAAAAGGCAAGGAATACAGGAATGGAAGGTAAAACCTGGAGAAGTCACACAGGCTGCTGCTTCATCGATCGCTGTCCTCAGAGCAAAAGGAACTGATGCGAGACTGACCGCCCTCATAAAGCCTATGTAAGGCTACACAAACATGGCCGCCGGCCGAGGCTGTAGAGGCAGAAACACTCACATGTGGCCCGCGCGATCGCCGCCAAAATGGCGCTCTCACCACACAGCTGTCACAAAAAAAATGGCGGACCGCAGCAGCGGTCGCCGCACAGTATGCCCACAACATGTCTCACAATCATGTCCTTCACAGCACACAGCATGTCACACAGCCTGTTACACAGAGCAGAGCAGGAGAGCCCCCCCCCTTGCAGCCCACAGAGAGCAGCTATACTGACAGGGAGCTCAACATTATGCACAGACATGCAGGGTCCCACAGTCCCAGACTGACACCCAAGACAGACAGGTCCCCACACAGAAATACACTTACCATCCGGATGGAGTGGGGAGCCTGCACAAGCGATCAAACCGCTGCACTAAGGACAGGGAGAGTCGCAGCCAGGACGCAGTGGAATTGCGGTGCAAAACCGCATGGCGTCCAGTGAGGTAGCCACCTCACCACAGCATCCCCGCAGCGGACAGAGATGGGTCGTTCATATTTGCCAGGGAAACCTAGCTGAACGCTCGATGGCAGGCTGGGAAGCCACTGGCCCTGAACCCCGGATAACCAGGGAGGCCAGCCCGAGACCCAGCACCGCACGATCATCTTCATCAGAAGACCTAACTAGAGCTGAAAAGAAACAGCTAAGTAAAGAAAGAGAAAAAAACTCCAAATAAAATCGAAAAGAAGCTGAGACTGAAAAGCCCCAGCACAGGAAACGTCTAACCTACTCCTGAGCTAGACAAATGAAACTGAGGTAGGAATGCAGGAAGCAGGAGGGTATTGACTGAGGGGACCACCCCCTGGGGGTGGGTATGCTAAAAGCTTTGATATTAACATATTCTGTTGTCTAGCCACTCCTACGGAGCAAAGGTCAATAACCCTATTGTGACGAATATGAAGGGGCGGCGACTGTCGGAGGACTTAAGAGAAAAGTATTTCCTTTCGCAAAAACTGCATTTAAAAAACCGCAGTGCAAATACTGTGACATAAAAAAATTGCAAAACCCCCCAATTTATTCGCTAGGGCCTCTGCTTGAAAAAAAAATAAATAAATATACATATGTATATGTAATGTATATGTATATGTAATGTTTCTAGCCAAAAAAAAAACAAAAAAACACAGATTTTCACATGTAAACAAAAAGTGCCAGAAAATGCCTGGTCTTACTGGTTAAGCCAACGCACCAGTGTTAAGCCAACGCACCAGTGTTAAGCCAACGCACCAGTGTTAAGCCAACGCACCAGTGTTAAGCCAACGCACCAGTGTTAAGCCAACGCACCAGTGTTAAGCCAACGCACCAGTGTCAACAGGTCTCTAATAATGAGCAGCAGGATGCACACATTTAGCCAATTTACATGGGCCCTTATGATGCACTCACGCTTATGTATGGAGCAGATAAAGAACAGCTCAAACTGACCTTATTCCTCTCCCCATTTTAAATAAATATCCTAGAGGTTAACATACCATAAGTATTTCTCATCATGCTGCAAATTATAAACAGAACATTAGAAGAGGATTGCACTCACATGCCAGGAGCTTTGGACAAGCATCTGATTCCCTGTAGATCCATACCTCATGGAAGATACAGCAGGCAACTTCCTGGTGTGACATCACCAAGCAGGAGGTAGGTAGTGCAGGACCTGACTGCTGCTTATTTTTTTTAACTCTTACCTACCTGCAGAAAGCCCCCTATACTACCTATCTAAAGCACAAGGAGGACTTGAGGCTGTCGCAATGAGACAACAATCATAATAGGCCCCATCGTCAAATATTTTGTAAACATGCATACAGTGGATATAAAAAAAGTGTACACCCCCCCCCCCCCCCCCACACCAGTTATGAGACAAAGAAAATTCATTACATAACTTTTTCCACCTTTAATGTGACCTATAAACTGTACAACTCATGTGAAAAACAAACGGAAATCTTTCAGGGGGGAGTAAAAATAAACTAAAATATGTGGTTGCATAAGTGTGCATACCCTCTTATAACTGGGGATGTAGCTGTGTTCAGAAGTAAGCAATCACATTCAAACTCATGCTAAATAGGAGTCAGTACACACCTGCCATCATATAGAGTACCTCTGATTAACCCCAAAGTTAAGCTGTTCTAGTAGGTTTTTCCTGACATTTTCTAATGCCCAGTACACACGATCTGAAAATCGGACGAAGTTCCATCCGTTTTTGTTTGGTTGCTAGGAACTCAATAATATTTGCAAATGGGAGAGGTTACTTACGATACGAATTTTCTCGGACGATTATTCAAAAGCTTCCGGTATGCGTAACCACGCTGTAGCGTGTGAGGGGAAATTATGTCTACTGCTCATGCGCTGTCTACTGCTCACCATTTTTTTCGGACGAACAACATACTGATAATACGATTATCGTACGATGTGTTATAATACGATCAAAATTTTTATGCTTGCACGACCAGATAATATCGGGGAACTGTCGTGATCGCCTCTCGTAAACTGTGTACCAACGATTAGATTATCGTCCGATCTTTTCACAAGCGTTATTTTTCGCCCGATTTTCGGATCGTGTGTACGGGCCATTAGTCGCATCCTACAGCAAAAGCCATGATCCGCAGAGAGCTTTCCATTGTTAATTGTTAAAAGGTATCAGTCAGGAAAAGAGTACAAAAGAATTTAAGGCATTAGATATACCCCAAAATGTATGCAAAAACGAGCAGGAAACTGGTCAGGGAAGCTGCCAAGATTCCTACAGCAACATTAACCACTTAAGCCCCGGAGGATTTTCCTGCTAAACGACCAGGGGGTATTTTGCGATTCGGCACTGCGTGACTTTGACAATTGCGCAGTCGTGCGACGCTGTATCTAAACAAATTTGGCATCCTTTTTTTCCCACAAACAGAGCTTTCTTTTGGTGGTATTTGATCACCCGTGCGATTTTTACTTTTTGCGCTATAAACAAAAAAAAAAAAAAGAGCGTACATTTTGCAAAAATAACAATATTTTTCACATTTTTTTATATGAAATTCCCCAAAAAAAATGTAAAAATCAAAATTTTTTAAAATTTTCGGCCAATTTGTTTTATGCTACCTATGTTTGGTAAAAAAAAAAAAAAAAGCAAAAAGCGTATTTTGATTGGTTTGCGCAAAAGTTATCGCGTTTACTAACAAAGGGAAAGATTTCTGTCATTTTTGGTGTTTTTTTTTTTTAACGTGTAATGGCGGCGATCTGCGATTTTTTTGCGGTACTGCGACATTGGGGCGGACAGATCGGACCCTTGACTGACATTTTTGGGGTTACCAGTGACATTTCTACAGTAATCAGTGCTATATATATGCACTGTTACTGTAAAAATACACTGGTAGTGAAGGGGTTAACTTTATTTGGGAGGGGCTGTGTGTGTCCCTAGGGGCGTGCTTTCTACTGTGATTGGCTGTGGCTTGAGCTGTAAGGACACTGATCAACGGATCTACATACTAGATCCGAGTGATCAGTGTCTTTACAGCGAGGAGAATGACAGGTGGCTTGTTTACACAAGCTGCCTGACATTCTCCCTCTCCCCCGCCGATCGCCCGCTGGTCGCGCGGGGGGGTCCGGGAGCGCGCCTCCGCGGGCGAGCGCGCGCTCCCCAGAGCCTCACAGGCGAGCGACGTAGACCTACGTCACTCTGCCTGTGAGGGGCCGACTGCCGCAGTAAATATACTGTGAGCAGTCGGCAAGCGGTTAAAGGAGCTGCAGGAATATCTAGCAATCAAGTACTGGCTGTGTGGTACATGCGACAACCATCTCCCGTATTCTTCATCTGTCTGGGCTATGGAGTAGAATGGCAAGGTGGAAGCCTTTTCCTATGAAGAAAAACATCCATGCCCGGCTACGTTTTGCAAAAACACATCTGACATCTGAAGTCTCCCAAAGCACGTGGGGAAATGTGTTATGGTCTGATGAAACCAAGGTTGAACTTTTTGGCCATAATTCCAAAATATATGTTTGGCACAAAAACAACGCTCATAACCAAAAGAACACCATACCCTTAGGCTCCATTAACACCTGGGCGTTTTTGAGTGTTTTTCAGCTCCAAAAACGCTCAAAAAAAACGTTCCAAAACGCCCAACAAGTAAAACCCCATTCATTTAAATGGCCCCTGTTCACATCTGAGCATTTTGCAAAATGCCTGTAGCTGAAAAAAGTACATGAGCTTCTTTTTGGGCGGATTACCAGTGTTTGATAGATGTCAATGCCTGCCTCCAAAAACGCCTGAAAAAAACATCTGAAAATCGCAGTAAAAAATCGCGGTAAAACGCTACGCTCAAGTGTGAATGCAGCCTTATTGAAGCATGGTGGTGGCAGCATCGTGGGTTAGAGCTGTTTTTCTTCAGCTGGAACAGGGGCCTTAGTCAAGGTAGAGGCAATTATGAACAGTTCCAAATACCAGTCAATATTGGCACAAAACCTTCCGGCTTCAGGTAGAAAGCTGAACATGAAGAGGAACTTCATCTTTCAGCATGACAACAACCCAAAGCATACATCCAAATCAAAGGAATGGCTTCACCAGAAGAAGATTCAAGTTTTGGAATTGCCCAGCCAGGGCCCAGACTTAAATCCAACTGAAAATCTGTGGGATGATCTGGAGAGGACTGAGCACAGGAGATGCCCTCGCAATCTGATTGAGTGTTTTTGCAAAGACGAGTGGCCAAATATTCCCAAGTCAAGATGTGCCATGCTGATAGACTCGTACCCAAAAAGACCGAGTGTTGTAATAAAAGCAAAAGGTGCTTCAACAAAGTATTAGTTTAAGGGTGTGAACACTTATGCAACCATATTATTTTAGTTTTTTTTACTTCCCTCAACCCAAAATATTTTAGTTTTTGTTCTTTAACCGAGTTGGGCAGTTTATAGGTCACAACAACCCTACTGGAATGATAACACAGGCACCTGCCCCTCTTGTTCTATCATTTAGATGGCCCTACTTAGATATTTTTTTTGTATAAGGCCAGTTCTAGGGGATGCTGGGGTTAGATTTTACATTTTACATTTTCAAGAGCATTTTGCCAGGGTGCACATGGCAGTGGAAGGAATTTACCAATTCCAGTTGCTGTTTTTGGGAGCCCACGTTCGCATGGGCACAGCAGCCCATTCAAATGAGCTGCCCTACCCATCTTTCCCGCAAAATGTCACTTCCGTGCATGTGCACAAGAGCCGCCGTTCATGGCACAGGACTCAGAAGGAATGGCACGGGCGCCCGTTTCTTCAGAGCGCATGCGACTGTGATGTCACTGGCTGCATGCAAAGTAAAAATCTCCTAAATGGTTTATGTTTAGAAGATATTTAACCACTTTATGTCCAGCCGCTGCAGATGTACTGCGGCAGGCCGGCTCTCCCAGGCAAAGTCCCGTACATGTACGGCGCTGGCCTGGGAGGAGCTAGGGGGCGAGCGCGCCCGCGGGGAAACCAGTGCGGGTGTCAGGCACCGCCAATTGCCGCCTGACACCGGCGATCTCTCCCCGCTGACAGAAGGAAGGACGGCTGATGTAAACACAGCCGTCTGTCCTTCTCCCTCGGATGATCACAGAGACCATGCAATCCTGCTATATAGGATCGCATGTCTCTATGATCATTTCAAAAGCCCCCCCCCCCCACAGTTGATCACCGACAGGGTTAGCCCCTTCCCTGCCAGTGTCATTATTACAGTAACATTGCATATTTTTAGCACTGATTACTGTAGTAATGTCACTGGTACCCCCAAAAGTGTCAAAAATGTACGTTAGGGGTCCAATCTGTCTGCTGCAATGTCGCAGTCCCAGAAAAAAAAAAATGACAAATTTTTCCCGTAGTTAGTGGACGCAATAACTTTTGCACAAACCAATCAAAATACGCTTAATGCGATTTTTTTTTGCCAAAAATATGTAGCAGAAAACAAATTGGCCTAAAATGTTAAAAAATTTTGTTTTTTGGGAAAGTTATATAGCAGAATGTGAAAAATATATTTTTTTTTCCAAAATTGTCGCTCTTTTTTTGTTTATAGCACAAAAAAAAAAGAAAAAAATCGCACAGGTGATCAAATACCGCCAAAAGAAAGCTCCATGTGTGGGGGGGGGGGGGGGGGAAAAAGGACGTAGATTTCGTGTGGGTACAGCGTCGTATGACCACGCAATTTTCCGGTAAAGTAACGCAGTGCCAAATCGCAAAATAGGGCCTGGTCATTAAGCAGCAAAATCCTCCAGTCCTTAGGTGGTTAAAGTACCTATATAAGATTTATCATAGGCTTATCCATAGGTACAAGTTATAGGGGAAGCTTTACCTCCTCTGTAAAGGGATGCTGGGGTGGGCGTTTCACCTTTGTTACTGGCCATTCACAGAGTATATACTACCTTGTTCTCCCAGTTAAGGCCCAGTTCACACTAGTGCGTTTTGCAAACTGATTGCGAAGTGTATGCTAAGTTAACAACACCCTGCAATCAGTTTGCGTTAACAGGTTGCGATTTTGATGCGGTGCGAATTTGCAGCGAATTCACATTGCATCAAAATCGCAACCTGTTCATGCAAACTGATTGCAAAGTGTATGTTAAATTAAATGACACCCCGCAATCAGTTTGAAAAACGCAGCGCAATTTGCAGAATCAGATCGCATTTGTGTGAACAGCCATGTGATCCGAAAAATAGGGTCCTGCACGGGTTTGTTCCGAATGCAATGCAAACTATGGTTAAATTTGCATCTCACAGATATGGCGTGTGATTCACACCGCATTGCTGTCTGGCAACACACTAGCGTGAACCGGGCCTTACACACGCCATTTCATGAAGTTTATAACCCCCCTAGAACACTGGAGCCGATTTACTAAAACTGGAGAGTGCAAAATCTGGTGCAGCTGTGCATGGAAACCAATCAGTGTCCAGGCTTTTTTAGTCAAAGCTTTATTGAACAAGCTAAAGGTAGGCTGACCATACACGATACAATTTTCTGATCAGTTTTCTTGAAATTTACCTTAACCGCTTTACCACCGCCCACAGTAATATTACTGCGGCAGAGTGGCTCGTTATCGTCTGACGACGTAGTACTACGTCGTCAGACACTCCCCCTTCTGGGCGGCGCTTGCGCGCCGCCGGAGGCTCGCTCCCGCTGTTTTCATTCACAGCGGGAGTCGGGCCAGGGGAGGAGCAGCGGCGATCGCTGCTGCTCTGCCCCGATCGCCGGGGATCTAGTGTGGAGATCCGCCCGCCTGTGTAAACACAAGCGGGCGGATCTCCATAGTGACAGGGAGTGACAGATCGGACTGTTCAGCATAGCTGGACATCCGATCTGTCCATGACTCACTCAGTCACCTCCCCCCCTACACGTCAGTAAGCACCAGGCATACATTAACCCCTCCCTCTCCAATAAAGTTAACCATTTCCCTGCCAGTGTCATTTTTACAGTAACAGTGCATATTTATAGCACTGATTACTGCAGTAATGTCACTGGTACCCCCAAAAGTGTCAAAAATGTCAGTCAAGGGTCCGATCTGTCCGCCGCAATGTCGCAGTCCCGCAAAAAAAAAAACAAAACGCAGATCGCCGCCATTACGCGTTAAAAAAAAAAAACACCAAAAATGACAAATCTTTCCCTTTGTTAGTAAACGCAATAACTTTTGCGCAAACCAATCAAAATACGCTTATTGCGATTTTTTTTACCAAACATAGGTAGCAGAAAACAAATTGGCTAAAAATTTTTAAAAAAAATTGGTTTTTACATCTTTTTTGGGGGGAATTTCATATAAAAAAAATGTTAAAAATATTGTTATTTTTTCAAAATAAACGCTCTTTTTTTGTTTATAGCGCAAAAAGTAAAAATCGCACAGGTGATCAAATTACCACCAAAAGAAAGCTCTGTTTGTGGGAAAAAAAGGACGTAAATTTTGTTTGGGTACGGCTTCGCACGACCGCGCAATTGTCAGTGAAGTCGCACAGCGCCGAATCGCAAAAAGTGGCCTGGACGGAAGACAGCAAAATCCTCCGGTGGTAAAGTGGTTAAACTATGTAGTACAAAGGCCTGCCTAATTAGATACAAGTGAAAGTGTTTAGCTTTGAACTTATATGTGGTTTGTGGTAAATCTAACAAAAATTGTACAACAAAAGTTGAACATGTATGGCCAGCCTTAGATTTTGCACTCTCCAGTTTTAGTAAACCAACCCCAATAAATACACACCTATCATTTCCCCAGTAATATATACACACACACACACCATCAACACAGTATATACCCCCCAACATACCATTTACCTTATCTTAAAAAGCCAATTATACCTTCCCCTGCAGTTTTATACATCCCTCTCCAACAGTAAAATATATATATATATATATATATATATATATATATATATATATCCTCCACAATACACACACTCCCCAGCCTCCATCCTCACCTTTCAGCAGACAGCAGTATGGCTCCGCGCTAGGGCTACTGGGGAGTGTATTATACTCTCCCGTCCCACCCTCTGATTGGTTGACTCCACATACACAGGGCGGGACCTGACGTTGGACAAGCTGTACCCATGAAGGGGGCTGAAATGTGGAGCTAAATCCTGATGGGCCATACACACTATAAGATTTTCTGAAGACATTTTCCTTTAGACTTACCAAAAACCATATAATATGAGGTCAAACCTAAACACTTTCAATTTGTATGCAATCTGGCAGGCCCTTGCACTACATAGAAAAGGTAAATCTGAAGGAAATCTCACCACAAAAGTTGGATAGTGTGTATCCAGCTTGAGACACAGTTCACACATTGCTGGTTATGTGCATGGCTGTTCACTTGTTGGCTGCAAATACCCGTGTGACACTGCTGAGTGCTTCCTTCTTTCTCAAATATATATATATATATATATATATAGAGAGAGAGAGAGAGAGAGAGAGAGAGAGAGAGAGAGAGAGAGAGAGAGAGAGAGAAGAGAGAGAGAGATATATATGAAGCACCCTTGTCCCTGGGGTCCGCTATATATATATGTATATATACACATATACATAGATATATACATAGATATGTATATATATATAAAATATACAAAAAATTGGCAAGAGACATTGGTCCATATTGGGAGGGAATTATCCCAATATTCCGGAATTTCATGTACCCCCATTATCATCATACAGAAAAGGCAGAACCCTATGGGATAGGTTAGTGAAGACAGATCAGTATGTTGAACCCAGTCCCATTGTGACATTTCTAGGACCAAAAAATACAGGTTCATATCCATGTTTGAGCTGCATTCAATGCAACTCAATGATAAAAGGAAACAATTTTTCATATCCACACAAGGGATATGACATAAAAATCAAGGATCACTTTACATGTCAATCTTCATATGTTGTATATATTATCAAATGCCCTTGTGGCTTATATTATGTCGGGGAAACAACTCAAAAAGTTAAAGATCGTATTGCCCGCCATAAATACTCAATTAGGGACAAATTAACCCAGTTGCCATTAGCGAGACACTTTTTAGAGAAAGGACACTCAGTGTCCCAATTGAGGTTTATGGTTATAGATAGCATACAAAGAAATAGAAGGGGAGGAAATCGTGAATTACAACTTAGAAAGCGTGCGGTCCAGTGGATTCATTTCTTGGAAACTTTACAACCGAAGGGGTTAAATTCGGAACTTGATTTATATTTATTTTTATAAACATTTTTTTTTGGTCTTTAATACGCCAGTGAATGTGTCTTACACCTTTAACAGTGACAACTATATTCAACACCTGAACATATGATTCATGGTGTCATTTCAATAATTAAAATGTATGTTTTTTTGAGCTATCATATTGATAAATATTCCTGCTTTTTTACCATTAGGACAGAATATACTGGATACTACTAATTGTATGGGGGGAAGGATCCAATCCTTGTAACCTTGTTTCAGTCTAATGATCAATTGGAGACACCTGTGTGAATTAATTAATGATTGATGACTTGGTGGATTCTTAATTGATATTGAGCATATGTAAGCTTTTGTATTTGTATGAAGCCCCGTTCACACGTACCGATTGTCGGCCGCAAATATTCGGCCGCTGACCGATCGGCCGATTGTAGGCTTGTTAGTATGATGCTTCCGACAGCCGACAGCGCATTTTCAGCCGAACAGAATCTGTCGTGCAAGCATTAAAATTTTTGTTGGCCGTCACCAGAACGGCCGATTGTTCGCCAGTCAGTACAGAATTCGGCCGACAATCAGCAGATTTGCAAGACTGGGCATGCTCAGAAAAAAAAAAACACACGGAAAGTTAACCATCACATGACATCACTTCTGCAGTCGGCTGTTGTTGGCCGACAAAATTCGTGTGCAGTCTTTTGCAGTTTTCAACCGACAGGACAGCCCTGGACAAAAGACGGCCGATCGTTCGGCCGACGATCGCTACGTGTGTACGGGCTTTAGATGTATTTCTGTATGAGGAAGGACATTAACCTTAGAGTCCGAAACGTTACTAAATGAAATACTCTGCAATTGTACTGGTATGTACTTTTTGGATGTTTTTCCAATAAAATAAAGAATATTTGTGCAGCAATCCCTGTGGACTTTTCTCTTTATATATATATGGCCTGTGGGATGGCTTGATTGCTTTGCACACGAATCTATGAACCAACGCTATTTTGCTGCTCACCGCATCTGTGATATAAATATATATATATATATATATATATATAGATATGTATGTATATATATATATATATATATATATATATATATGATACTCTGTTTCTTTTTTTTTGGGGGGGGTATTTTTTTAATTTTTATTTTATTCTTAGGGCTCTTTCACACTAGGGAGTCCATTGGTGGACTCCGTTTTTCTCAGCGGGGGATCGATCCGCTGATCCCCCACTGAGCAGGAGGATGACAGCTGTGTCTCCGCGCTGTGTGCATAGACGCAGCTGTCAGGTCCAGATGCCTTTCTATGGGAGAATCGGATGGGAACGGACCGTCGGTCTGTTCTCATCCGATCCCATCCAATCTGATCCGCTGGACGGATGGAAAATAGGGTTTCCATCCGTCCAGATTTGACGGATCGGATGTCAGCGGACATGTATCCGCTGACATCCGATGCCCCACAGAGATGCATGAGGTGACCGTTCAGATCCGCCAAAAAAACTGACATGCGGATCTGAACGGTCCGCCTGTGTGAAAGGGGCCTTATTGTTTCCCTGCTTCTTTCCTTGTTGCACACTCACACTGCAAGGGTGGTAATTAGGGATGATCGAATGGTTCGGGTCCACCATCGGTTTGACCCGAACATTGGGTGTTCGAGGTTCGGCCGAATTTAGAACTTTTTGCCCAAAAAGTTCGGAATTCAGCAACCAGAACCGCCCAAAATGCAATGCTTCAGGAAATGGGCTTTAAAAGCCCGTGATTGGACCAGAACCATTAGCAAAAGCCAATTGAGGGGGCAGGAGAATGCTAGGAATGTGATTGGAGTGACTAGGGGGTCCCTAGACCAATCATTAGTGAATACGCCCCCCAGTATATAAGATCGCCCCCGCCATATTCCTAGCATTGTTATACTGGACATGGAAGAGAATGGAAGCAGTTCTGTTAATTTTACTTTAAAAGTGTCATTTAGCTATTTTTAGTGTGAGGAAAGGGATATCTAGTGTAGTTAGAGTGCTCCTTTACACTTAAGTTAGCTTCAAAAATTGAGTTTCTGTAGGGAAAGTGTTAAGTGTAAGGGGACCGTAGTGTAGTGTAGGGTTAACTGGCAGTGACTGCTATGGCAGGGTGACAAAACCCTTCCATAGCAGGGTGACCGCTATAGAGAAATGATAATTTCTCTGAATAGCTTCGTAACTGGAATATGGCTTCTCACCAGCCAAGCATTTTTTATGCTGCAGGGGCTGCCACTGCCAGTGCTTTTTTGAGGACATGTTTGATGTCAGACATGATATCTGAACATGTGTATAGGGGGTATATATAGACATATATGTCTGAATATATACCCCTAGACATATATAGGTGTGATAGTAGCAGAAATAAATGCTTGCGCTAATGAAATCATTTACAGGAATATATTTCTGCTACTATCACACCTATATATGTCTAGGGGTATATATTCAGACATATATGTCTATATATACCCCCTATACACATGTTCAGATGTTTTGCCTGCCTCAAAAGAACCCAAAAAAATGCCAAAAAAACGCTAGCATCAAAAAAAAAATGCCCAGGTGTGTTTTTGCTGGCATTTTTTGGGGGGTTTTGGAGGCAGGCAAAACATCTGAACATGTGTATAGGGGGCATATATAGACATATATGTCTGAATATATACCCCTAGACATATATAGGTGTGATAGTAGCAGAAATAAATGCTTGCGCTAATGAAATCATTTACAGGAATATATTTCTGCTACTATCACACCTATATATGTCTAGGGGTATATATTCAGACATATATGTCTATATATACCCCCTATACACATGTTCAGATGTTTTGCCTGCCTCAAAAGAACCCAAAAAAATGCCAAAAAAACGCTAGCATCAAAAAAAAAAATGCCCAGGTGTGTTTTTGCTGGCATTTTTTGGGGGGTTTTGGAGGCAGGCAAAACATCTGAACATGTGTATAGGAGGTATATATAGACATATATGTCTGAATATATACCCCTAGACATATATAGGTGTGATAGTAGCAGAAATAAATGCTTGCGCTAATGAAATCATTTACAGGAATATATTTCTGCTACTATCACACCTATATATGTCTAGGGGTATATATTCAGACATATATGTCTATATATACCCCCTATACACATGTTCAGATGTTTTGCCTGCCTCAAAAGAACCCAAAAAAATGCCAAAAAAAACGCTAGCATCAAAAAAAAAAAAATGCCCAGGTGTGTTTTTGCTGGCATTTTTTGGGGGGTTTTGGAGGCAGGCAAAACATCTGAACATGTGTATAGGGGGCATATATAGACATATATGTCTGAATATATACCCCTAGACATATATAGGTGTGATAGTAGCAGAAATAAATGCTTGCGCTAATGAAATCATTTACAGGAATATATTTCTGCTACTATCACACCTATATATGTCTAGGGGTATATATTCAGACATATATGTCTATATATACCCCCTATACACATGTTCAGATGTTTTGCCTGCCTCAAAAGAACCCAAAAAAATGCCAAAAAAACGCTAGCGTCAAAAAAAAAAAATGCCCAGGTGTGTTTTTGCTGGCATTTTTTGGGGGGTTTTGGAGGCAGGCAAAACATCAGAACTTGTGCACAGTACCACTATACACATGTTCAGATGTTTTTCCTGACTGCAAAGAACCCCAAAAAATGCCTGCTATTAAACCAGGAGAGAAGCTAACTACCTCTGTTTAAAGTGTTCTAATACAAACAATCCTTTTTTTTTTCTGGTTCTGGACATGCTACAGAGCTGAAACTTCACAGGTACACCTTTTAGACCCCCCAGACACCAAATCACACAAAAAAGTTCTTAAAAATTGTAATTTTTGATAAAAAAAAAGCCAATTATTGAAAAAATAAAAAAAAAAAAAAAAGAGAGATTTTTTTTTATTTTTACTTTTGATTTCAGATCTGGGGGGTCTAAAAAGTGTACATGTGAAGTTTCAGCTCTGTAGCATGTCCAGAACCAGAAAAAAAAAGATTGTTTGTATTAGAACACTTTCTTTCAGGACAGGTAGTTAGTTTCTCTCCCGGTTTAATAGCAGGCATTTTTTGGGGTTCTTTGCAGTCAGGAAAAACATCTGAACTTGTGTTCTGATGTTTTGCCTGCCTCCAAAAACTCCCAAAAAATGCCAGCAAAAACACACCTGGGCATTTTTTTTTTGACGCTAGCGTTTTTTTGGCATTTTTTGGGGTTCTTTTGAGGCAGGCAAAACATCTGAACTTGTCTATAGTGGTGTATATACACACATACATATATTTATATACACACCTAGACATATATAGGTGTGATAGTAGCAGAAATATATGCTTGCGCTAATGAAATCATTTACACTAATATATTTCTGCTACTATGACACCTATATATGTCTAGGTGTGTATAAACATATAAGTATGTGTGTATATATACCACTATAGACAAGTTCAGATGTTTTGCCTGCCTCAAAAGAACCCAAAAAAATGCCAAAAAAAACGCTAGCGTCCAAAAAAAAACGCCCAGGTGTGTTTTTGCTGCCATTTTTTGGGGGTTTTTGGGGACAGGCAAAACATCTGAACTTGTGCACAGTACCACTATACACAAGTTCAGATGTTTTTCCTGACTGAAAAGAACCCAAAAAAATGCCAAAAAAAACACTAGCGTCCAAAAAAAATGCCCAGGTGTGTTTTTGCTGCCATTTTTTGGGGGTTTTTGGAGGCAGGCAAAACATCAGAACTTGTGCACAGTACCACTATACACAAGTTCAGATGTTTTTCCTGACTGCAAAGAACCCCAAAAAATGCCTGCTATTAAACCGGGAGAGAAGCTAACTACATGTCCTGAAAGAAAGTGTTCTAATACAAACAATCTTTTTTTTCTGGTTCTGGACATGCTACAGAGCTGAAAATGACAATTTTTAAGAACTTTTTTTTGTGTGATTTGGTGTCTGGGAGGTCTAAAAGGTGTTAAAGTTAAAGGAGGGTCCCGACCCACATCCCTGTTCTACTGAAAAATTATCTTTTTTTTTTTTTTCATGGTTCTGGACATGCTACAGAGCTGAAACTTCACATGCACACCTTTTAGACCCCCCCCCCCCCCCCAGATACTAAATCCAAAGTCAAAATCAAAAATCTTTTTTTTTTTTTTTTTTTAATTTTTTCAATAATTGGCTTTTTTTTAAAAAATGACCATTTTTAAGAACTTTTTTGTGTGATTTGGTGTCTGGGGGGTCTAAAAGGTGTACCTGTGAAGTTTCAGCTCTGTAGCATGTCCAGAACCAGAAAAAAAGATCATATAGGTGTTAAAGTTAACCACTTCCATACCGAGTCATGTAATATGACGTCGGCAAAGTGGTTGTAAGGATCCGGGGGCGCGCAGCGTGGCGATCGGGGGTGAGGCTCGTCCCTCGGACATAGCCCATCCCTGATCAAGGTAAACAGCCAATAGAAATTGGCTGTTTACCATGTGATCGGCTGTGTCAATCACAGCCGATCACATGAGCGGCTCCAGCACGAGCCGCTCGTTCTCTCTGCAATGCGCGCCCCCGGGGGCGCGCAGAGCAGCGATTGGGGACGAGGCTCGTCCCTCGGACAGAGTCGATCCCCGATCTAGGTAAAGAGCCAATGAAATTTGCTCTTTACCACGTGACCGGCTGTGTCCAATCACAGCCGGTCACAAATGTCAACAGAGAACACGGTAACTAGCTGTCACCGTGTTCTCCTCCTCACACACTGATCCTGTGTGAGGAAGAGAGTGTGGTAACAGCTAGTTACCAAGTACAGTGCACCCCAAACACACTGATTGCCCCCCCCCCCCCCCAATAAAGAGCACCTGTCACTAGCCCATCAAAGTACCCGAGTACCTGTCACCAGCCCATCAGGTACTCAGATGACAGGTACTCGGGTACTCTGATGGGCTGGTGACAGGTATTCGGGTTCTCTGATGACAGGTACTCGAGTACTCTGATGACGGGTACTCGGGTACTCTGATGACAGGTACTCGGGTACTCTGATGACGGGTACGCAGGTACTCTGATGACGGGTACTCGGGTACTCTGATGACAGGTACTCGGGTACTCTGATGACGGGTACTCGGGTACTCTGATGACAGGTACTCGGGTACTCTGATGACGGGTACTCGGGTACTCTGATGACGGGTACTCGGGTACTCTGATGACAGGTACTCGGGTACTTTGATGACAGGTACTCGGGTACTCTGATGACAGGTACTCAGGTACTCTGATGACAGGTACTCGGGTACTTTGATGACAGGTACTCGGGTACTCTGATGACAGGTACTCGGGTACTTTGATGACAGGTACTCGGGTACTCTGATGACGGGTACTCGGGTACTCTGATGATAGGTACTCGGGTACTCTGATGACGGGTACTCGGGTACTCTGATGACAGGTACTCGGGTACTCTGATGACGGGTACTCGGGTACTTTGAGTACCTGTCAACGGAGTACCCATCATCAGAGTACCTGAGTACCTGTCACCTACCCATCAGAGTACCCGAGTACCTTCCACCTGCTCTTCAGAGTACCTGACGCCTGAAGTACCCGAGTACTTGCCGCCTGCTCATCAGTACCCATCACTACTCATCAGTACTCATCAGTACCTATCACGTATCAGTACTGATCATCAGTACCCATCAGTACAGTATCACCTATCAGTATCAGTACTACTCATCAGTACCTATCACCTGCCTGTCACCTGCCCATCAGAGTACCCGAGTACCTGTCACCTGCCTATCGGAGTACCCGAGTACCTGCCACCTGCTCATCAGTACCAGAGTACCTGTCACCTGCCCAACAAAGTACCCGAGTACCTGTCACCCTTCATACAGCCACCATGTCCAAGTCCAAAATGGTTTATATAAGTCCTCCGTTTAAACCTAAATACCGGTGTTATGGCAGCAGATAGCTGCCATAACCCTGGTATTTTTTTAAACGGTGGACGGTTGGCTTTCCGATAAGGGTGGTCCCAGCGGCGGATTCGCCGCGGGATCACCCTTCCGGGATGGCGGAAGAGGTGCCCCCCCCCCTCCCGCCGTGTTCCGGTCCTTTTCCCCGCTTACCGGACCCGCCGGCAGCGGGGAAAACGATCCGGTCCCAGATCCTCACAGACAGGATGTCGAGTGAGGGCAAGCTTGCCCTCACTTGACTCTATGGTCTTGGAGGACCGGAGCTACGGAAAATGTTGTTGCCTAGCAACCGGTTTAAAGGTCCTTTTTTTTTTTTTCATTTTATATAATAATTTTTTTTTTTTTTCTATCTTTTAGTGTACTTGTGAGATCTGAGGACTTTTTGACCCCAGATCTCACAAAAAAGAGGTCCTGTCGTGCCTATTTCTATTACGAGGAATGTTTACATTCCTTTTAATAGAAATAAAAATGATCAATTTTTTTTTTTTAAACGGTGTAAAAATAAAAAATAATAAATAAAATAAATAGTAAAAAAAAAAAAATTAAAGCACCCTGTCCCCGTTAGCTCGTGTGCAGAAGCGAACGCATACGGAAACCCCGCCCACATATGTAAACGGTGTTCAAACCACACATGTGTGGTATCGCCGCGATCGTTAGAGCAAGGGGAATAATTTGAGCCCTAGACCTCCTCTGTAACTCAAAGATGGCAACCTGTAGAAGTTTTTAAATTGTCGCCTATGGGGATTTTTAAGTACCAAAGTTTGTCGCCATTCCGTGAGCGTGCGCAATTTTGAAACATGACATGTTGGGTATCTATTTACTCGGCGTAACATTATCTTTCACATTATGGAAAAAAATTGGGCTAACTTTACTGGTTTCTTATTTTTTAATTAAAAAAAGTGAATTTTTTCCAAAAAAATTGCGTTTGGAAGACCACTGCGCAAATACGGTGTGATAAAAAATATTGAAATAATATCCATTTTATTCTCTAGGGTCTCTGCTAAAAAAAATATATAATGTTTGGGGGTTCTAAGCAGTTTTCTAGCAAAACAACTGATTTTAGCTTGTAAACACCAAATGTCAAAAATAGGCCTAGGCAAGTGGCTAGGATGCATGATGATGCTCCTTGGATGTTAGGCCCCTCTATATGGCTAGGCTGTGAAAAAGTCTCACACATGTGGTATTGCCATACTCAGGAGGAGTGGCAGAATGTATTTTGGGGTGTAATTTTTGCTATTTACATGCTATGTGTTAGAAATATCCTATAAATTGACAACTTTGTGTAAAAAAAAAAAAGGTTTTCATTTGTTTCCCACATTTTCCAAAAACTTGTGGAAAAAAATGACACGTTCAAACGACCCATAATGCCTCATAGAATATACGTTGGAGTGTTTGCTTTCCAAAATGGGGTCATTTTGTGGACTTTTCCGTTGTATTGGTGCTCTAGGGCCTTGAAAAGTGTGATAGGTAGTAAGAAAGTTTTATGTGTATTTATGCTCCTAGAACGCCTGAAGGTGCTTCTTGGACGTGGAGTCTCTTTTTGTGGCCAGGCTGTGTAAAAGTCTCACACATGTGGTATCACCATACTCGGAAGGAGTAGCAGAATGTATTTTTGGGTGTAATTTTTGCTGTGTACATGCTATGTGTTAGAAATAGCTTATAAATTGACAAC
Source organism: Pelophylax lessonae (assembly GCF_965119305.1). Lineage (NCBI taxonomy): Eukaryota > Metazoa > Chordata > Amphibia > Anura > Ranidae > Pelophylax > Pelophylax lessonae. The sequence continues at coordinate 333,912,425 of NC_138772.1, read as the reverse complement.
TTTGTGGGAAAAAAAAAGAAAAAAAAAATTTCTTCATTTTCCCAAGAATTGTGGGGAAAAAATTACAACTTCAAAAAACCCACCATGCCTCTTACTAAATACCTTGGACTGTCTACTTTACAAAAAGGGGTCATTTGGGCGGTATTTATACTGTCCTGACATTTCAGGGCCTCAAGAAAGGAGATAGGCAGTCAGTACATCTGGTGTGATCAATTTTCAGTAATTGGTACCATAGCTTCTAGACTCAATAACTTTCACACAGACTAAATAATATACACTAATTTGGGTTAATTTTACCAGAGACATGTAGCAGTATACATTTTGGCCCAAATGTATGAAGAAAAATAATTTTTTTGCAAAATTTTATAATTGAAACTAAAAAAAAGTGTTTTTTTTTCCAAAATTTTTGATCTTTTTTTGCATATATCACGAAAAAAAAACCCCCAGTTGTGATCAAATACCACCAAAAGAAAGCTCTATTTGTGTGAAAAAAATGATAAAAATTTTGTTTGGTTACAGTGTAGCATGACTGAGCAATTGTCATTCAAAGTGTGAGAGTGCTGAAAGCTGAAAATTGGTCTGGGCAGGAAGGGTGTCTAACTGCTCTGTATGGAAGCGGTTAAAGGAGGGTCCCGACCCACATCCCTGTTCTACTGAAAAATTATCTTTTTTTTTTTCATGGTTCTGGACATGCTACAGAGCTGAAACTTCACATGCACACCTTTTAGACCCCCCAGATACTAAATCCAAAATCAAAAAATCTCTTTTTTTTTTTTTTAAATTTTTTCAATAATTGGCTTTTTTATCAAAAATTACAATTTTTAAGAACTTTTTTTGTGTGATTAATAGTTAATGGGGCATGACCCAGAACCCTGGGCACTTTTTAGGGGCGTTTATTGGGTTTTAGGGCTTAAAAATTGTGTATTTTGATTACCGAAGTTCGGGTCCCATTGATTTCAATGGGGTTCTGAAATCCGGGCCGAACTTTTGGGAAGTTCGGATGTTCTGGCCGAACCAAACTTTTCAAAAGTTCGATCATCCTTAGTGGTAATCAATAACGCATACTCAGACTGGTTTGGGGTGGTAAGTAGGGTCCCCCAGGGATCAGTCCTGGGACCAATCTTGTTCAATTTATTCATAAATAGCTTTGAGGATGGGATCAGTAGCTCAATATCAGTTTTTGCGGATGACACAAAATTGGACAGGGCAATACCTTCACAACATGAGGCAGATATCCTACAGAATGACCTGAACCAAATAAAAGAGTGGGCAACTACATGGCAAAAGAGGTTTAATGGAGAGAAGTATAAGGTTTTAAACTTGGGGGCTAAAAGCATAAAATCAAAATACACTTTAGGGGGGGAACCTTTGGGGGAATCAAAAATGGAGAAAGATCTGGGAGTCTTAGTAGAGGATAGACTAAGCAATAGCATGCAATGTCAAGCTGCAGCTGCCAAAGCTGGCAGAATATTAGCATGCAAAAGGAAGAGGATGTATTCCAGAGATAAGACTATAATCCTTCCACTTTATAAAACTCTGGTCCGACCACATCTGGAGTATTCTGTCCAGTTCTGGTCACCATTCCTCAGAAGGGATGTGTTGGAGCTGGAGAGAGTCCAGAGAAGGGCAACTACAATCACTTGATTTATTCTCCCTGGAGAAGAGACGCCTGAGAGGGGACATGATAGCAATTTACAAATACCTCAATGGTGATCTCAGCATAGAAAAAAAGCTATTCAGTCGCAAGGATTGCATGAGGATACGAGGACATACAATGCGATTAGAGGAGAAGCGTTTTAACCTCAGGCAACGTAGGGGGTTCTTCACTGTTTGGGCTACAAGACTGTGGAATTCTCTACCACAAGAGGTAGTTACTGCAGGAAGTATGGCAACTTTCAAAAGACTCTTAGACAAAAAAAAAAAAAAAAAAAAAAAAAAAAAAAAAAAAAAGACTCTTAGACGTACATCTCAAGGCTCAGAACATTAAGGGGTATGAGAGATGATTACGGCCACACACACCTACACAGGTTGAACTGGATGGACTGTTGTCTTTATTCAACCTCAACTACTATTTTGCGATTCGGCACAATTTAACGGACAATTGCGCGGTTGTGCGCCGCTGTACCCAAATTAAATTGACGTTCTTTTTTTCCCACAAACAGAGCTTTCTTTTGGTGGTATTTGATCACCTCTGCGATTTTTATTTTTTGCTCTATAAACAGAAAAAGAGCGACAATTTAAAAAAAATAACAATATTTTTCACATTTTTTTATATGAAATTCTCAAACAAAAAAATTTAAAAATCTAAATTTTTTAACATTTTAGGCCAATTTGTTTTCTGCTACATATTTTTGGTAAAAAAATCTAAATAAGCATATTTTGATTGGTTTGCGCAAAAGTTATTGCGTTTGCTAACTACGGGAAAGATTTATGTCATTTTTATTGTTTTTTTTTTTAAACTAGTAATGGCGGCGATCTGCGATTTTTTTTTTTTGTTGGACTGCAACATTGTGACAGACAGATCGGACCCCTGACTGACATTTATGACACTTTTGGGGGTACCAGTGACATTACCATAACAGGTAAATAAATTAACTTATAATAAAGTCATAAAAGTGCAAGTGCCAAAGGTCAGTATCTATATATTGGGCTCAATAATGAATGCCCCCGAAAGTGCTTTAAGTGGTAAGAATAAATGTGCAAACATCCAATGAAAGTGCGTTTTATTTTTCACAAATAGTGCATAAATAAATAAATAGTGCGGGTATTTATTAAAATTAATATAATATAAACAGGTAAAAAATTATTGTCCATAAAACTTCCAAGCTATGTAGTGCCAAAAAAGTGGTGCTAGTGCAAGAATAGATGGTGAAAAACACTAAAAGCCGTGAAAAAAATGGTTAGCGCCATCACCAACCTTTTTGCACTTTATTCATCTATTTGACCCCTCTCTAGGGGTTGGTTGGCGGCAGCTTCATACCTGCACTTTTTATACCTCTTACACATCTTATACACTCCATAGCGCTGGTCACCCCCCCCCCCCTTTTTATAGACCAGTGACATTACTACAGTAATCAGTGCTATAAATATGCACTGTTACTGTAAAAATGACACTGGCAGGGAAGGGGTTAACTTTATTGGTGATCAAGGGGTTAAGTGGTTGTAATCACGCCTCCCTAGGGGCGTGATTCTAACTATCAGTGGGCGTGACTAGTGAAGTAATAACAGAGACATGCGATCCTACATAGCACTTCAGGGAGAATGACAGATGGCGGTGTTTACATCAGCCGTCTGTCTTTCTCCCTCTCCTGAGGGAGATTGCAAGTGGTCGGCGGACAACGGAGCAGCCGGTCACACGCGCAGGCTAGGCAGGGAACGAGCGGCGGCGGGAGCACACCGGCGGTATATAGTCGCGCGGCGGTCGGCAAGTGGTTAACAATCTTTGTTGCAGATTCCTACCTTTTGTTATTCGGAAAAAATCACTGCTTGTTCCTCTGTGGGTCTAATGGGAGTGATTTCATAATTATCAATCAGCTGTGCACCTGCAGACCACTTATGAGGAAAGATGCTGGGCCTGCATCTCTTTAGACCAGGGCTCGACAAACCCCGGGCGCCAGGTCGCATTTGCGACTAGAATTAGCGACCTGGTGCCTGGGGTGCCCTGCAGGAAGTGTCCCGTCCCTTTTGCGCCCCCACCTCCTCCCCGAGTGCACGGACTTCCGCGCCGTCCGAAAATTGAGGCCCCGGCTTTTCGGCCTTCTTCTGTGAGATGAGAGAGGCTTCCAATGGGGAACTGGCGCCCTCTTGTGGTGGCTGGGAGTAATGACTGTTGTAATTACTGTTTCCACTGCCTGTTATCAATGCATTCCCATCTCCTTCCCAAGAGGAGATGAGAGGGAAGTTTTTGCAGGCTTCATCTCCCTGTCCAGTTACCTTTGCTTAAAGGTAAGTGGACAGGGAGTGTGGTTATTATTATTAATTTATTTTTTAAATTAAAAAAAAATAAATAATAATAATAATTTTTTTCTTTTTTTTTTTAATTATTAAAAAAAAAATTAAAAAAAAAATTATTTTTTTTCCAATTATTATTAGAAAAAAAAATTATATATATATATATATATATATATATATATATATATATAAAATCTTTTTTTTTTTTCCTCATTGCCATGCCACAGCCACAGCCGAAGGCCCCTTTTCACACGGGCTGTCTGATCAGGTCCGCCTGTCAGTTTTTTCAGGCAGACCCGATCTGACCCTTCATTCTCCTCTTTGGAGCAGTAATCTGCCGCCATCTGATCCTGTCCGCCAAAAACAGACAGATGGTGGTTCTATTTTCTATCCATCCCATGGATCGGATCAGATGGCATCGGATGGAAACAGACAGACAGTCTGTTTCCATCCAATTGCGCTATAGAGGAGAGTGGGGTTCTAGTCGTATTTATGTGTAAATTTAGTATCTGTTTTATTAAATAAAGCTTGGTTGTTATTTTAAAAAATAAAAAACTGGCTCCTAACTTTTTTAGCTGGCTCCTAGATTTCAGGCAAATTTGTCAAGCCCTGCTTTAGACAAGTTCCTATTGGGAGTATCTCACCAAAAATGACATTTTTGTTGCAAGGGATGCCTGAAATCTGACTTGTATCTTAGGCAGACTTCTGGGAAAATTGGTGAGCCAATCACATAAGCAGTAAATGATGTTACTGGGGTGTGGTCAATACACATTCTGTTTACAGAACAATTTCAGGTAGCCTTATTGCATTGCACTTTTGGAAAATTACAGCGCTGCAGATTGAAAAGGAAAGGTAAAGTTTAATAACATTTAATTCAATGTGACTTGTGTCGCAATTGTATATGCTATATTATTTTTTCTTTATTTGCTATTTTTTCCCCACTAAAGTACAGTTACCCTTTAAGTAAAAAAAAAAAAAAAAATTGTACAAAAAAAATAGGATGTTCAATCCAAGTGCCTAAAACCCTAAAAAATGTTTAGGCCCCGGCCTCCCCCACATACATGCACATACCAACCTAAATGCACAGGTTGTAGCACCTACGTACTGCAAATAATGATTGCGCCACAACATGTTGCAGACGCCAGAGTGAGAGCAGTAATTCTAGGCCTATTGTATACGGCTAACTGTAAATTGATGAGCTGCCGAGTATGGAAAATATAAGGTACTGAAATTTGTCCCTGTTTCACGGGCTCATGCAATTTTAGGGTTTGACATGTCGGTCATCAAATGACTTGGCGCAACCTCATCTTTTATATTTTACTAAAAAAAAGGGTAATTTTTTTGTGTTTGCGCACCCTAAAATAAAAGAGAAGTATGGGGTCTGCTTTTTTTTAGAAACATACTTACCTAGGTGGATGCAGGCTCTAAGACTGTGAACCAAGGGATCAAACACTGCTGATTGCTGGGTTTGCAGGGCTTCCTGAGCAGAGAACTGGTGACTGTTAGTCACTGATGTCTGCTCTGCCCCCTCTTGCGCTCACTGGAGCGCTGGGCTGTGGAGGGGATGGAAGCGGCCAGCTCAGGCTCTCAGCTGTGTGGCTGAGCCAGTTGCCAGTTTAGGCATGTGGGCAGATCCCAATTTAATTGCTATGATCTTGCCCTAGTCTGGAAGTCTGGACCAGCTCTCTTGCATCAGCCAACAGCGGGCTTCAGCCTGCTGTCTGCTGAAAACGGGTCACAGGAGTGCAGAACGAACTGTGCTCCTGTGATCCACAGGAGAAGTACAGCCAAATGAGCTTTGGCTGTACTTCTCTTTTAACTGTAGTGTATTTATTACTGAAATTTTGTGTTTCCTAAACTGTTGCGCTAACATCTTGTGACACAAAAAATTGGAGCTGCAACTATTATATATATATATATATATATATATATATATATATATATACAGTGGGTACGGAAAGTATTCAGACCCCCTTAAATTTTTCACTCTTTGTTATATTGCAGCCATTTGCTAAAATCATTTAAGTTCATTCTTCTTCCTCATGAATGTACACATAGCACCCCATACTGACAGAAAAACACAGAATTGTTGACATTGTTGCAGATTTATTAAAAAAGAAAAACTGAAATATCACATGGTCCTAAGTATTCAGACCCTTTTCTAAGTATTTAGTAGAAGCCCCCTTTTGATCTAATACAGCCAGGAGTCTTTTTGGGAAAGATGCAACAAGTCTTTCACACCTGGATTTGGGGATCCTCTGCCATTCCTCCTTGCAGATCCTCTCCAGTTCTGTCAGGTTGGATGGTAAACGTTGGTGGACAGCCATTTTTAGGTCTCTCCAGAGATGCTCAATTGGGTTTAAGTCAGTAAGTTCATTCTTCTTCCTCATGAATGTACACACAGCTCCCCATATTGACGGAAAAACACAGAATTGTTGACATTGTTGCAGATTTATTAAAAAAGAAAACTGAAATATCACATGGTCCTAAGTATTCAGACCCTTTGCTGTGACACTTATATATTTAACTCAGGTGCTTTCCATTTCTTCTGATCATCCTTGAGATGGTTCTACACCTTCATTTGAGTCCAGCTGTGTTTGATTATACTGATTGGACTTGATTAGGAAAGCCACACACCTGTCTATATAAGACCTTCCAGATCACAATGCATGTCAGAGCAAATGAGAATCATGAGGTCAAAGGAACTGCCTGAAGAGCTCAGAGACAGAATTGTGGCAAGGCACAGATCTGGCCAAGGTTACAAAAAGATTTCTGCTGCACTTAAGGTTCCTAAGAGCACAGTGGCCTCCATAATCCTCAAATGGAAGACGTTTGGGAAGACCAGAACCCTTCCTAGAGCTGGCCGTCCGGCCAAACTGAGCTATCGGGGGAGAAGAGCCTTGGTGAGAGAGGTAAAGAAGAACCCAAAGATCACTGTGGCTGAGCTCCAGAGATGCAGTCAGGAGATGGGAGAAAGTTGTAGAAAGTCAACCATCACTGCCCTCCACCAGTCGGGGCTTTATGGCAGAGTGGCCTGACGGAAGCCTCTCCTCAGTGTAAGACACATGAAAGCCCGCATGGAGTTTGCTAAAAAACACCTGAAGGACTCCAAGATGGTGAGAAATAAGATTCTCTGGTCTGATGAGACCAAAATAGAACTTTTTGGCCTTAATTCTAAGCGGTATGTGTGGAGAAAACCAGGCACTGCTCATCACCTGTCCAATACAGTCCCAACAGTGAAGCATGGTGGTGGCAGCATCATGCTGTGGGGGTGTTTTTCAGCTGCAGGGACAGGACGACTGGTTGCAATTGAGGGAAAGATGAATGTGGCCAAGTACAGGGATATCCTGGACAAAAACCTTCTCCAGAGTGCTCTGGACCTCAGACTGGGCCGAAGGTTTACCTTCCAACAAGACAATGACCCTAAGCACACAGCTAAAATAACGAAGGAGTGGCTTCACAACAACTCCGTGACTGTTCTTGAATGGCCCAGCCAGAGCCCTGACTTAAACCCAATTGAGCATCTCTGGAGAGACCTAAAAATGGCTGTCCACCAACGTTTACCATCCAACCTGACAGAACTGGAGAGGATCTGCAAGGAGGAATGGCAGAGGATCCCCAAATCCAGGTGTGAAAGACTTGTTGCATCTTTCCCAAAAAGACTCCTGGCTGTATTAGATCAAAAGGGGGCTTCTACTAAATACTTAGAAAAGGGTCTGAATACTTAGGACCATGTGATATTTCAGTTTTTCTTTTTTAATAAATCTGCAACAATGTCAACAATTCTGTGTTTTTCTGTCAGTATGGGGTGCTATGTGTACATTCATGAGGAAGAAGAATGAACTTAAATGATTTTAGCAAATGGTTGCAATATAACAAAGAGTGAAAAATTTAAGGGGGTCTGAATACTTTCCGTACCCACTATATATATATATATATATATATATATATATATATATACAGTATCTCACAAAAATGAGTACCCCCCCCCCCTAACATTTTTGTAAATATTTTATTATATCTTTTCATGTAACAACACTGAAAAAATTACACTTTGCTACAATGTAAAGTAGTGAGTGTCCAGCTTGTATAACAATGTAAATTTCCTGTCCCCTCAAAATAACTGAACGCACAGCCATTAATGTCTAAAACACTGGTAACAAAAGTGAGTATACCCCCTTTCACAAGTGAAAATGTCCAAATTTGGCCCCAAAGTGTTAATATTTTGTGTGACCACTATTATTTTTCAGCACTGCCTTAACCCTCTTGAGCATGGAGTTCACCAGAGTTTCACAGGTTGCCACTGGAGTCCTCTTCCACTTCTCCATGACAACATCACAGAGCTTGTTATGGGGGAAGGGGGTTGGGACTTTAAATGAGACTCCTGACCACCGGAGTCTCCATCCCTGTTTGCATGAAAGCAAGAAAATAGAAGCAAAGTTGGGACTTTAAATGGGGTGGGACCAGACCATAATAGATATATATGTAATGAAAGGGACACAGGATAATGTAAAATCGTATGTTTATTGCAAGTCTATAGACCAGATACTAATATAGCCAAATGTTCACTGAAACCGTGTAGCCCATGGTAATGGGGTACACCTAAATGAAACAAAGGTAAGTATACAAGGTCCAAGACAGAGGTACATGGTAATACATTATTATCCTGGTACATACAAATAGGTACATAGAGCATAAACAAGGGGTCATAAATACACAGTATAACAACAATAACTTTTAAAAGCTGACATAGCCTGTGTTGAACTCAACGCGTTTCGTGAAAAAATATCACTTCGTCAGGAGTAGGCATGTTGCAAGGTCTAAAGAGAATATACATGAATAAGTAAAATGAAATAAAATGGAAATAAAAATAATAAGCGAGTAGAACCACATAACCCTGTTAGGGGGGTAGAGCTTACACTGGGGTGGCGTGAAGTCCAGGGGATAGGTCTCACCCGGGAACTGAGGGGGCAAAGCCTGCGTGCGCCGCACAGTCATACCAATAAGAGCCGCCACCCGGCCTCCCAGCCTAGACCCCGCCCAACAAGGTCGGGGGGAGGGAAGGAAAGGAGGCGGAACAGGAAGCGGACGGAGCCCATCGCAGTTCCCGGGGAAGACACAACCCCGGAACACACATAAATCCAGAGGGCTTGTACATAACATAGTCATAGTAATATTGGTAATTTTGTAAGGAAAAAATAAAAATAATTAAATTGACAAAACGTGTATATAGGACCAAATTATAAGACCAGATATTGAAGGTATGCATGCAGCTAACAAAAATTGTTGTAATAAAACATAAAAATAGCGCTGGTAAACCACACCTCCATCCCTAAATCAATTGTTATGGGGGAAGGGGGTTGGGACTTTAAATGAGACTCCTGACCACCGGAGTCTCCATCCCTGTTTGCATGAAAGCAAGAAAATAGAAGCAAAGTTGGGACTTTAAATGGGGTGGGACCAGACCATAATAGATATATATGTAATGAAAGGGACACAGGATAATGTAAAATCGTATGTTTATTGCAAGTCTATAGACCAGATACTAATATAGCCAAATGTTCACTGAAACCGTGTAGCCCATGGTAATGGGGTACACCTAAATGAAACAAAGGTAAGTATACAAGGTCCAAGACAGAGGTACATGGTAATACATTATTATCCTGGTACATACAAATAGGTACATAGAGCATAAACAAGGGGTCATAAATACACAGTATAACAACAATAACTTTTAAAAGCTGACATAGCCTGTGTTGAACTTTGTTATCATCACTGGCTACACTTTCCTTGTTCTCTTGGCTCCTCTGGATCTCATTAACAGCTCCCTTGTACAACCATTACTATTATTATTAGTATTACTTTCTTACATCTATATTACCCCTATTTATCCTACAGATGGATACTTTACCATCAGTGGAGGCTATATTACGACCCCTTCTGGAGGATCTCACTTCACTTAGCACTTATTGGTATGACTGTGCGGCGCACGCAGGCTTTGCCCCCTCAGTTCCCGGGTGAGACCTATCCCCTGGACTTCACGCCACCCCAGTGTAAGCTCTACCCCCCTAACAGGGTTATGTGGTTCTACTCGCTTATTATTTTTATTTCCATTTTATTTCATTTTACTTATTCATGTATATTCTCTTTAGACCTTGCAACATGCCTACTCCTGACGAAGTGATATTTTTTCACGAAACGCGTTGAGTTCAACACAGGCTATGTCAGCTTTTAAAAGTTATTGTTGTTATACTGTGTATTTATGACCCCTTGTTTATGCTCTATGTACCTATTTGTATGTACCAGGATAATAATGTATTACCATGTACCTCTGTCTTGGACCTTGTATACTTACCTTTGTTTCATTTAGGTGTACCCCATTACCATGGGCTACACGGTTTCAGTGAACATTTGGCTATATTAGTATCTGGTCTATAGACTTGCAATAAACATACGATTTTACATTATCCTGTGTCCCTTTCATTACATATATATCTATTATGGTCTGGTCCCACCCCATTTAAAGTCCCAACTTTGCTTCTATTTTCTTGCTTTCATGCAAACAGGGATGGAGACTCCGGTGGTCAGGAGTCTCATTTAAAGTCCCAACCCCCTTCCCCCATAACAATTGATTTAGGGATGGAGGTGTGGTTTACCAGCGCTATTTTTATGTTTTATTACAACAATTTTTGTTAGCTGCATGCATACCTTCAATATCTGGTCTTATAATTTGGTCCTATATACACGTTTTGTCAATTTAATTATTTTTATTTTTTCCTTACAAAATTACCAATATTACTATGACTATGTTATGTACAAGCCCTCTGGATTTATGTGTGTTCCGGGGTTGTGTCTTCCCCGGGAACTGCGATGGGCTCCGTCCGCTTCCTGTTCCGCCTCCTTTCCTTCCCTCCCCCCGACCTTGTTGGGCGGGGTCTAGGCTGGGAGGCCGGGTGGCGGCCGCAGCTCATCGGCGCCACGCATTCCCGTGCGGGATATGACGTCACAATGTGGCGCCCAGGTCCTGTCACGTGGCTGTCCATCTTGCGCATAAATGCGGAGGCTCCACTGACGTCTCTGTCGGTTTGGTGGCTTCATACTATTGTGCAGCAGTGTGACGCTGGGTGCAATCCCTGCCTTTGCGCCTGCCCAGGTACCTATCACTCTATTTTGGTTTCCTACACTTATCTCTTTGTACACCCTTTTGGCATACTTCCTTGGTTTTGCCCATCTACAATCTCACATGGATACTCTTTGGGGATCTTACATTGGATATCTCCCTTTCATTATTATCTTATTTGCTCCCACTTTTTCTTTATCACACCCTTTATTATCTGGTGGTCCACTATGATATATACTATTCTTAACACCATAGGTGGTTTACTTATATATTCCCATATTACTTGGTGGCTCTCTGCATTACTTTGTAATCATCACTGGCTACACTTTCCTTGTTCTCTTGGCTCCTCTGGATCTCATTAACAGCTCCCTTGTACAACCATTACTATTATTATTAGTATTACTTTCTTACATCTATATTACCCCTATTTATCCTACAGATGGATACTTTACCATCAGTGGAGGCTATATTACGACCCCTTCTGGAGGATCTCACTTCACTTAGCACTTATTGGTATGACTGTGCGGCGCACGCAGGCTTTGCCCCCTCAGTTCCCGGGTGAGACCTATCCCCTGGACTTCACGCCACCCCAGTGTAAGCTCTACCCCCCTAACAGGGTTATGTGGTTCTACTCGCTTATTATTTTTATTTCCATTTTATTTCATTTTACTTATTCATGTATATTCTCTTTAGACCTTGCAACATGCCTACTCCTGACGAAGTGATATTTTTTCACGAAACGCGTTGAGTTCAACACAGGCTATGTCAGCTTTTAAAAGTTATTGTTGTTATACTGTGTATTTATGACCCCTTGTTTATGCTCTATGTACCTATTTGTATGTACCAGGATAATAATGTATTACCATGTACCTCTGTCTTGGACCTTGTATACTTACCTTTGTTTCATTTAGGTGTACCCCATTACCATGGGCTACACGGTTTCAGTGAACATTTGGCTATATTAGTATCTGGTCTATAGACTTGCAATAAACATACGATTTTACATTATCCTGTGTCCCTTTCATTACATATATATCTATTATGGTCTGGTCCCACCCCATTTAAAGTCCCAACTTTGCTTCTATTTTCTTGTTAACATCACAGAGCTGGTGGATGTTAGAGACCTTGCGCTCCTCCACTTTGAGGATGCCCCACAGATGCTCAATAGGGTTTAGGTCTAGAGACATGCTTGGGCAGTCCATCACTTTTACCCTCAGCTTCTTTAGCAAGGCAGTGGTCGCCTTGGAGGTGTGTTTGGGGTCATTATCATGTTGGAATACTGCCCTGCGGCCCAGTCTCCAAAGGGAGGGGGTCATGCACTGCTTCAGTATGTCCCAGTACATGTTGGAATTCATGGTTCCCTCAATGAGCTGTAGCTCCCCAGTGCCGGCAGCACTCATGCAGCCCCATGACACTCCCACCACCATGCTTGATTGTAGGCAAGACACACTTGCCTTTGTACTCCTACCTGGCTGCCACCACACACGCTTGACGCCTTCTGAACCAAATAAGTTTATCTTGTTCTCATCAGACCACAGGACATGGTTCCAGTAATCCATGTCCTTAGTCTGCTTTTCTTCAGCAAACGGTTTGCCGGCTTTCTTGTGCATCATCTTTAGTAGAGGCTTCCTTCAGGGATGACAGCCATGCAGACCAATTTGATGCAGTGTGCGGCGTATGGTCTGAGCACTGACAGGCTGACCCTCCACCTCTTCAACCTCTCCAGCAATGCTGGCAGCACTCATATGTCTATTTCCCAAAGACAACCTCTGGATATGACGCTGAGCACGTGCACTCAACTTCTTTGGTCAACTATGGCAAGGCCTGTTCTGAGTGGAACCTGTCCTATTAAACTGCTGTATGGTCTTGGCCACCATGCCGCAGCTCAGTTTCAGGGTCTTGGCAATCTTCTTATAGCCTAGGCCATCTTTATGTAGAGCAACAATTCTTTTTTTCAGATCCTCAGAGAGTTCTTTGCCATGAGGTGCCATGTTGAATTTCCAGTGACCAATATGAGAGAGTGAGAGCGATAACACCAAATTTAACACACCTGCTCCCCATTCACACCCGAGACCTTGTAACACTAACGAGTCACATGACATTGGGGAGGGAAAATGGCTAATTGGGCCCAAATCGGACATTTTCACCTAGGGGTGTACTCACTCTTGTTGCCAGTGGTTTAGACATTAATGGCTGTGTGTTGAGTTATTTTGATGGGACAGGAAATTTACACTGTTATGCAAGCTGTACACTCACTACTTTACATTGTAGCAAAGTGTCATTTCTTCAGTGTCTTCACATGAAAAGGTATAATAAAATATTTACAAAAATGTAAGTATATATATATATATATATATATATATATATATGTTTGAGTTTGTATGTAATCTTCACGCCTGAAGATATTTGGACATGTGTGCAAAAAAAAATGCAAAAAGAGCTCTGGTAGCGAAAGGGTTAAAGGCTAGCTAAGCTTGAACAAATTGTGTACAATCTTTAATTGGTGTATATCCTTGTATAAACTTTCTGCAACCACTCCCCTGACGGAAGTCACTCAACTTTGAGTAATACTGCTGCCTACAGGAGGATTAAACACTGATAAGAAATGAAGGTCAAAGCAGGATAGCCCTTCCTACTACCAGCATGCCTCTGTTTCTTTTGCTAGTGCAAACAGCATGCCTCTGTTTTTTTTTCTAGTGCCCTAGGAAGATGGAAGTCTTTTTATTCAGCTGGGCTGTGATAAATACTGACCTATTTTTGCTAGAACCATTTTTTTTATATTCTACAACAATTTTACTTCTTCAATTACGACTCTCTCCATAGCCATTAGAGGTGCAGCTCTTCGGTACAGCTTCGGTGTCAAAAGCCTGACTTTTGGAGTGCTAGGTATGGACCCACTGGACTGGACATTGCAATGATAGTGACTGCTCGCACTAGGGTACACTTATGACACTTACCAGATCCCAGTCTGTTAAAGCATTAGCTGTGGAGCACTATACAGATCCAGAACTGCTAAAATTGCCTTAGTAATTGCCATGTCTCTGGGCTGAGCATCTGAAGCTCTCTCATTTGCTTTTGTTACTGTGCACCTTTAAATATCCCCACTTACTACAAGTTTCCACAGTAGAAAGGGTAAAGGCTGTGGGACTAAGATGTGGGCAGGGTAGTAGGTGTGTAGGAAAAGGTTAGAGAGCGGTTGTCATGTGCTCCACGTTTCCCTCCTTGTTGGATGCCAGGCGAGTGTCACATGAGAGGCCTACCCCAGGGTGGGTTCTTCTGGCTATAGTAAGCACTTTTTACAGCGTCACTGCTATACCCATGGGGTATCTTTTCTTTGTGCCAGTTTACCAATGCCCAGGAACCAGGCTGAGGCTGCTGTGGTGGAAAACTCAAACTTAAGGCGGGACTCTGCTCTTAGAGATGAACGTACACCATGTGCACACACTGCAACTATTCTCCAGTTTACTCTTGGGTCCCTTTGACAATGCACACCTTCTCTGTAACTTGCATTCAGGAGGAACATGCTGAGCCCCGCCCACATCTACCTATCCAGCATTTTCCACTACTTTTTCTAGTAGCGAAGTTGGCCCTGCCGTGCACCCTGCGCGGGCTCCATATGTGCACTTAACTTGACTCTTGAACTTCCAGACCTCTGAACAGGATGGAAACCTCTGTGGTGCAAATCTGCTCTCAAAGCTATGGGAGACAGACCACTGGTGGAAGGAGTGCCGACAACGTATCCCTCGCTGCTAAAGGCCATTCCACCTATAGCAGGTACACACTACAGACAGGCTGCTGTTAAACTTCTGTGTCCCAAAGTAACCACTTGTGTCTTTACACTGCTTTGACTCGACACCAATGTCTTCATACCCTAGTGTGTTTAATACCCACTCTGTAGACTGAGTGCCAGTTACTTGCATTACACCCCTTTTAGTAACTTCAGACCAGGTAAGGAAGACGTTTCAGAAAGCTTTACTCAGAAAAATGCAAAAAGGCAATTAAAAAGTCCAACGTTCAAAAACACACTTCTTCCCTATTTACCTATTCCTATCTACAGGCTGCTTGCTGCTCCGGAATACCTGTCAAGGTAGTGTGCGTGTAACACAGAGGCATTCTTCCAGTGCGGGCGTCTTCAGGAGGAATCTCAGGTTCTGATGACTTTACATCAAGATAGTGATGAGTGACATTCTTCTGCTTGTCATTTGTGTTGTTCTCTGTCTCATTCCCTTATGGGCATCTTGTCTGATGGGGGCCCTGGACCTCTCTGGATCTCCCAGCTCTCTAATCCTGGGCTCTCTGCTATGGGGACTCTCTTGGGTACAGACCCCTGTCCCTTATATATTACATAGAACCTGCCAAGAGAACAAAGGACCGAAAAACAAGGAAAGACATTAACTCCTTGTTAGCTCAATCTCGTCAGGAGGCAATTACAAGATGATATACAGCCCTTCAGTCCTAACTCCCTCTGTATAGTGAATTCCCCCTCGCTGGCCAGGAGATGCAGCGACACATAGCAACTCAAGCTTAGCGTAGACACATCTAGTTTATTTCAAGTTTCGCTCACACATTTAAAGGAAATTTGGGCGGCAAAACCCCGTTTAAACCAGTTACAATTCATGGGTCAACTTATTAGAACATATCTCACAGAAACAATACATGAAAAGGCTTTTGTTTCCCTAACACAGCGCTGAAAATGTGTGGTGTAGTGTGTCTGAAAGTTCGTGTTTTGTGGAGAAGCCGCTCCGTCTGTGTTCAGCTATCTGATGTGTTAATGTAAGCAATTGTCAATTGTGTTTAGGTGTTGTCTGTCGTCTATATGCAAAATATCCAACTGCCAAGTGTCCAGGGTGTATGAATGAAAAGGTGTTTAACATGTAAACACCTATCACTGTCTGTCGTCTATATGCAAAATACAACTGTCAAGTGTCCAGGGTGTATGAATGAGGTGTGTTAGTCTGACTCGTTAATATGTAATTGCAAGTGACCACATTCCATTGAAGAGTGGGCATGAGCTGAAATGTATTATGAAATATAATATTTCATTAAGGCGCATTGATACACTCTTTCACTCCTACCCTCCTGTCTGGCAAAGCACCTAACTGGCTTTGTCAACCCGCTTACATAGAGCTGATGTCAGTTGCTAGGGTGGGTGAAGTGTTGTGTGCTCTGCCTTCTCTTTCCCACCACACAGCATCTTCCCTCTGATGCCCCTGCCTTGAAAAAGCCACAAGGAACTTTGATCCATTGCTGATGCCTGTCTACAGTGACACTGGTCACCTCCAGTCATTCAACCTTTACCTGCTACAAACTCTCAGGGTTTTGTGAGCACCTGATTTCTTGCCCCATACCTAGAGCCTTACGTTTCTGATTCTAGATATGGGGTGACAGTCACACTATACTGGATGGCACTAGGCCGTACTCTACAAATGACTCTGGTGTGCTTGCAGAAATCATACTGATGCTGCCAACATCTGCAGCCTGGAATCCATAGCAACTGTCCCTGATTTTGAGGGGCTGTCCCTAATATGGAACAAAGTCCCTCTGTCCCTCTTTCCTCCTCATTTTCCCCTCATTTTGGTCTGATCTATATCATTGTATATAAAATGCACTTTTTATCTTTTAAAAAGTGTAAACCTTTGATCCACATTCTAAATTGCTGCATTTGTACATTTCAAAAACCAGTAAAAAGGAATAGTGGTGGTAAAAAAAAAAGAAAAAAAAAAAAAAAGCACTTGTGGGTTTACCTAATATTTTTTGTTTGTTAAATTCCCCTTTCAGGGGGTGTGGCATGGATGTGTGTCTATTGCTTACTTATGCTAATAAGTGTCACTCGTTCCCATCTCAAAAAGTTGGGAGGTATGGGAATACTGTTGCGGTCAAGTCCTAGAGTCTATATTCTAAATCTTTCTCAGCTCTGCCAGGTGTGGCTGGTTCCTCTGCCCTGTTGAGATTTTTATTATAGTCATGCAAAACGTTATAGCCCAAATAACCTGGCAATTTATTCACCCTGACCACAGGTCAAAAGCTTGCTACCTAGCCTTCTCTCACGGATTCTGCATCTGATCTACCCATGGCTTTGGAAGCCCCTGAGCCATCAGGGACTGAGACTATGCCTGATTCTGAGTTGCTCCAGCCTCTACTTGATGAACTTGCCTCAGAGGAGTTGGTCAGCCATGACTCCCAATTTAAAAGAGACCATTTGGCTCCTAAAAATGCAGTATTCACCAATCTAAGATAGGTAGTAAAATCAAAATTAAAACAGCGCTAGTATGTACACAAAAATCACCCAGTAGGAGGGCGAAACGCGTTGACACACTTCCGGTACGGCTCTGACGCATCGTCATTTCTGGTTACACTTCCTGGATCGGCCGTGGAACGCGCGTGAATAACGGCGTCCACAAGAATTTGTAACTTATACACTGCTCATTTTTTATCCCCGTTTGTATGTTTTCTCCACTTGGAGTATTTTAATAAATTGTTTAAAAACGTACTTCACCATATGCAGCCCTTCTTTTTCAATTTGGGGTACATGGAGGTGACTAGGACCAGCTCTATATAAGAAAACACCTGGGACTACACGGCATCCTACAGGAGAACTCTTTGTGCAATATCCCATTGATCTCAGGCCATTTTTATCTGCAGTTCTGGTGAGTGGGGAACCGAGAGGGGTCACCGTCACCTGGAGCACCTTATATTTTAATTTCTGCACTGGAGCACTTTGGATTATATTGATCACTTTAATGAAAGGACTTTTTTTACTTCAATTGATTCACATACTTGCATATATTTATAGCACTATTTGCACATCATAATATTAATGTTTTAGGTTTTTTTGTATACATGCTAGCGCTGTTTTAATTTTGATTTTACTACCTATCTAAGTTTTTACTTAGCGCAACAGCAGCTGCATCACATTTTGATCATACATTTTTATTTTATCACCTTTATTTATTCCTTGATAAAGAGTGCGGGTTTAAATTAATATTTTTATATATATACATATATATATATCAAATCTAAAGCTAGACGAATAGCCTGTTGCATTTACCGGTGCTGTTTCAAGTCTTAGGTCCATTAATCATTTCCCAGTGCACCCTCTTTTCCAAGTCTTTCTCTACAGAGATTGGATATACGCTGACAAGATGTTCACTCCCCCAAGCACTTAGCCTTCTACCCATGTGAAGAGGCGTTTGTCAAACCCCACTGTGGAACCCAAGTGTCCCACCTTAACATAGTAACAGCCATACACCTGATGCACCTGTCTTTAGGGGCCCTTAAAATAAACAGTTGGAAGCCTTTGTTGGAGCTTTGTACACACTTACAGTCATTACCCCCCTCTTGACTGTAACCTTGCTGACTGTTCAAAGTTTCTTAAAAGAGACCCCTCAAACTTTCTCCCAGAAATCTGAGCTCAATGTCTGCTAAACCCTCAGACAAACCTTCCTGAACATGGACGTGTGCTCACATGGGGGCATATTTGTTAATCATTGTGGATACTTGGACAGCTTGCATCTCAGGTACATGGAGGTGGTCTCTAAGGGCTACAGGCTCAGATTTTGTTCTCTGTACCCTCTCTAGTGTCTCACCTCCAATCTTTCTGTGTCACTACACATATTAGCAGATCTCAATGGAGCCTTCTTAGGTCTTCTGAATCGAAGTGTCATTGCCCCAGTTCCAGTGGCAAAAAAATTTCAGGGGTTTTACTCCAACTTGTTCATGGTTCCCAAACCCAGAGGGAGCATCCACCCCATCCTGGATCTAAAAATGGTGAATGTCTTCAGAAATTCTGTTTGGAATCTACGAAGTCTGTTATCATCTCTCTTAATCAGAGAGACTTACTAGCTTGCATACTAGACCCTGGCCTGGTATGGGTTTTAAAATGGTACTTCAGGCATAACCCCCAAAAAATGCATGATTGGCCAGTGATTGTGGGGGTCTGCAGGTGGGGGCTTATCGGAAACTGGAATCCCACTTTAATCATAAGGAGGGCCCCAGATACTGCCCCCTCCCCCCCATGTGAATAAGTAAGGGGTACAAAATATGAAGTAACACCTAGAAATAAAGACACCCAAAACACAGACAAGTGCTTTATTACAAAAAAAAAAAGAAAAATCCCTAGAAAAAGTCCCTCAATCTAAATCTAATGTCAATCATAATGCACACTGAAAAACAAAATGATTCCCAAGTGCACACGACCAATCCTGATGGTACCAGTAACCAAATGAGAGCTACCCATGCTGTCATCAGTTATATAAGCGGAAGGCCAGCAATACATAATTTACCAAATGTGGATATATTTAAGCAATGGTGTAACCTCTCTGATCCCCAGCCATTTGCTTACATGGCTGGGGATTCCTGGCTTTGTAAACAAATGAAGAAATGTAAAATAAAGAATGAGCAGCAGCAGAGAGACCCTATCATAAAGGCTGGGGGTGGTACTGGGAACTCGGGTGCCAAAATCTATAGAATTAAGCATTTCAACCAAGGCTATAATAAAAATGAAAAAACTCCATGCAGTGGCCTTAGCGACATATCAAATCCAAGCCCAAGGGCTACAAGGTAAAAGTGCTGATATCCTAACCAACATACATAGAAAAATATGGCATACAGTATACTAGTACTTGACAAGCCTGATCACAGCATAGTATTCCAGGCAGCTTTGGATTTCCTTATGCTTTGCTTTCATGTAATTGATCTGGTCCCTGATTTTTCAAGGAGACAACTTAGATTAGAAATATCTTTTACAGTTAGGGACAAAATAGATTTTTGACCTAAACACTATGTTTTACCCAAATGAATGATTTTTTTTTTTTTTTAATTTTAGACTTTTTTTCTTTTTTTTAAGGGGTGTTTTGTAAAGGTTTTGGACTTCAACCTAACCTGATCATATATTCTTTAAGTGTCTTTTAATACAAACATTGAATGATGCAGTACCCCCATTTGTCCACAAGATGGAGCTTTTGCTTTTATTGTTTTACTATGCATTCATAGTATGTTCTTTATTATTGGAACATAATGCTGGCCATGTACTAGCCGAAAAATCATTTGAAAATCTGTCATAGGGTCCGTTCGTTCGTTTTTCATCCAGTTAATGGGCACAAATAGAAAATCAAGTAAAATTAGGGGGGGACCAGCGCAATGGATTATTCACAGAGACTTTATTTTGCAAAGTAGGAAGCAGCCACCAACCAACCCCTAAGAATTAGGGGTCAAGTGTTATAAAGAAAGGGAGAGTAGTTGGAATCGGCGCTACCTATTAAATATATAGTAACAACAGTGATGTGTCCAGACCATAGGGTATCACTTAAAACTATGTGCAAAGTAAAGTGCCAGTGCAAAGGTGTATATAATCAAAGAATAAAACCGTGCGGGTAAAAATATATATGGCTGAATAGTTTAAAAAAACACCACAAAGTGCTGGTGAAAGTATTTAATGTGAAGTGACAGAATATAATAATAATATATAACCAATAATTGATGATTAAAATTGTTGGATAAAAATAGCTCAGAAACAACTGTGCTTAGAAAAAAGGTGAAAGTGGTTGTGGTGAACTTCAAGTGCTTGTGTTCCAACTTTCCACTAGAGGTCGCACTCACCCTTCAGCAAAGGTACCAATAGTGGCTGTAAGGATATCCACAGGGGGTTGATGGCAAACTCCCAGATCTGGCTCCTGAAAATCCTTACGGATAGGCCGATCCCATCTGGGTGTTTAAGCATAAAAACCCCATAGTGCAGTATGTAATGATAAAACTTCAAAAGAGATTATAGTGACTCACGGTGAAGCAGTAGCTGATCGACTCAGAGTGTAAATTGCA
Source organism: Pelophylax lessonae (assembly GCF_965119305.1). NCBI lineage: Eukaryota > Metazoa > Chordata > Amphibia > Anura > Ranidae > Pelophylax > Pelophylax lessonae. Next base: position 333,891,538 of record NC_138772.1, on the reverse strand, counting down.
GCGCCGGGGAGCTTCCGCGTTCCAACAACGGCAGACTGCAGACCGGAAGTGACGTTGACGCAAGGTACCGCCCTACGCGTTTCATCATTGGACGTCTACTGGAGCGGTCAAATAGAAAATCGGTTTGAACTTTTCAGAGCCGAAAAATCGAAGGAACAGTTTCAAAAATTCAGCCGAACGAACGTCAAATTGAAAGGTTAATGTGTTTCTCGCCCAAACTGTTTGCACAAGGCATATGTGACATAATAAGAAAAAACAGATTCATTTATGTGCATTGAGCGATTTATCGTTCAAAATTTGGCCATTACATGATAACAGGATTGTCTGCTCTCACGGCCGAGTGTTCGTTTTTCAAAAATTAGTTTGAACAATTTTTTGTATAGTGTATGGCCAGCTTAAGAGGTATAAAGGTGGCACTGCCATTTTTTTACCACATGGTGCATACTTCCACACGTCTTACTCAAGCTACTGCTTTAGTGAAACTAGTTCATTTGTAACCGATTCTGTAGCATTTGTATGAACACAAGTATTTACATTGTCTCAATCTGCATAAACTGTAGTTTATGGATATATTCTGCTGTTTGATATACAAGTTCCTAAACTAGGAGTGAATTTTTGATAGAACACGTCTGCTTAGCTCTTATTGAGGCTTTACTTGGATATAACTTCTACAATGAGGAATCTCAATAAAGAAGGTTTATGAGGAAGCAAATGCATTACCTGTTGCTAATGATATCTGCCGAGTAGACTGCATTCGATTCGATCCCTAATGGGGTTTTGTCAAGGCATGGACTTTGCAGAGAATTTATTTCTAATATAAAGAGGTTTATTAGGAAGCAAAGCACAGATTTACAGAATGAATGAAGCAGAAGTTGGGAGGTTCTTGCACTTCAGGCCCTCATGTACAGCTTTCTTCTCCAGGAAAGACTATAGTTTGCAGCACAATAATGACATCACCAAACCACACTTCAAATCACAAGGTGAGACTATAAGTCAGAGGCAGCAGTGCCTTAAATCGCTTTAAGTCGTGCGATAAATGCCTTATCTTTTAAAAAGTGTAAACCTTTGATCCACATTCTAAATTGCTGCATTTGTAAATTCCAAAAGGCAGTATAAATGAATAGTAGTGGTAAAAAAAAGCACTTATGGGTTTAACCAATCGTTTTTTTTTTGCATGATTCTCCTTTAAGTGGGGCGTGGCAATGGGTTTATCCTATGCCTACATACGTTTGCTAACAGGTGTCCCTCATTCCCATCTCAGAAAGTCGGGAGGTATGCATATGTGTGGAATAGATATAGGAATTTACAACTTTGGATAGTAGATAGAAGTAGAGTTGAGTGAAGGATAAACAAGCAACTTTAGATCTGAGTTGACATGAGTGGTGACGTCCAACATGTGGCCCACTGTGCTCCAGACCTTTACTCAAGTAAGGAAAATGGCGGGTTGCATACTGAGTATCAGCAGATCCTCTGGATCCCCATCAGCTGCGGTGATGGAACATCCTGCTGTCAGTGACAGCCACAGTCCTGCAATAACACAGAAGCTGAATGGATCAGCCCCAGGGCTTCTGCTCCTGATACAGAGTGCTATGTAGGTATGCTGGTAGCAGAGAAAGTGATGTGATTGAATAGTGTTTTCACACTGGAGCAGAGCTGGATCTTAGCCTGTATGGGTATTTGACAGGTGCCCAGTGTACCAAAAAAAAAAAAAATCTATTTAAAAATCCATAGCCTTCCAAAAACAGACAATCCAGCAGTCACTATGAGCTTTGGGTACTTTAAATATAGGTATAATAAAAAATTAATTAAAAAAAAAAACTGCATTTCTGCATCTCTACTGATGCTGATTCGTCAGTTATCAGATTGCCAGTGATTACAGGGGCAGGTCTGACATTTAAGAAGTCCTGCCTCTAGCAAGATGGCTGTCTTCACACAGTGACACAGAGTGGAATAAAATGTTGGAGGTTAGAATAGAGAAAAAAAAAAACAGCTGTGGCTAGCATTTTTGTATGTGTTTTTGTTGTGACCCTGATGGGATATTTTTGTGTTTTACACATATTTTAATAACAGGGTATCAACATATCAAAGTTTATACATTAATATAATAATTACTGAATTAAAGTATCAGTTGGTGCTACAGCCTAAATCATTTTTTTAATTTTTGGATAGAGCTGAGAGGGTTTCAAAACCTGTTTCAGAATTGTATGTTGTGTCCACCTTTGAAAGATTCCCCCACTCACTTTCTATTCTGGTGATGGGTGCAGAAATGTATTCAAGCAGGACCCAGACAATACTCTTCTTAAAACATAGTAAAGTTTTGCTTTAGGTTCCAAATACACGGTCCCATGAATGTGAATAGTTTGCTGCGTTCAGAGGTGGCTAAACCTAATTAGCAGTGGCCAGTTTGTGGGTGGCCAGAACTATGTAGAACCTCCTTGGATGTAAATTGTTTGCATCCAGGGCCAGGCAGAGGCTCTATTCGCATTGTGATTAAGTAACATGTGAAAAGTGGTGGAACTGGTCATTGATTTGTACAAATTGCCACTGACAGTGGCTGCTGGTCGAACAAAGAGTGTGCAGGCAGCAATTTGTGCCACTGACAAGAATCTACTTATTCTCGCTTGTGACTGCCCCTGTGTAGCCATATGTATGTAGTATGCAGATGGCATACCCATCTGTAAGCCCATGCCAAGGGGCATTCTTCTTCCATGTGTGATAAACAGGTGATCCATGCAGACCTATGCAAACAGCCTGTTCAAACCAATGACGGGTTGTTGTCTGCTTAGACCCTAATAGATCTTCACGTGCATCCCAGACAGTAGATCTGTACAGGTCGGATAAATGGATCAGAAAGCGGTCTGTCTAATCCATGCATTGGACCCACACGGATGTATACTCAAGGATGCATGTGGATGTCCATGAAGCCGACAGCCTGTTGATTACAACGGTCTGCCTACATCAGTTTGCATAGATCACCTGTGCATCTCGTGGACTAAGATGGCCTTTTACAGAGGTGTACTTCCTGTATTTCTCAGCACTGAGGACACCATTGATCAGAAAATGTTAAGGACCGTAGACACAGTGGTCGGCAAGGAAACTTAATGCAACAGATGAGACAAATTATGCTTACATCCCTTCGACATCGGAAGATTTCCAGCAGTGCCATCAGCATAGAACTGGCGGAAACCAGTGGGACCCAGGAATACCCTTCCACTGTCCAGAGAAGTCTGGTACACCCGTGTGAAGGAAGCCTCAAAGAGGCGTTATACTTGTCAACACAGACCATTGATTGGCATTTAATTTTCCTAGACTGAAATATAAATTTAATGATGATGTTTACCCTTTTAAGGAGGTCCCTTCATAACTTTGAATTTTGTGCTTTGTAACTTTGTGTGCCTCTGGTCAGCAGGCATCAGTTTTGTTTTTTTTTTTTTGTATCTTTTTTCAAGCCCTGCATAGTGTTTTACCAGCAGAGTAAGGCCTCTTTCACACGGGGTGGACCATATTGCGATCCGCTCTGGCACTTTTTTTTTTTACGGACACGGATGACACTTGTGTCATCCAGTCCGTATGTTCGCATATCATCCCATCCGTTTGCGGATGATATATGGACATAATGTATGTCTATGGGATTGCGGATGTCAGCGGATGACACCGCTGACATCCGATTTTGCTTCCTTTCCATTTTTTAAACAGAAGATAAATAGGGTTCTGTTCCGTTCCAAAAAAAAACGGAACAGAACTGAAAGGACGCAAATCGGATTTCAGAGGATGGTCATCTGCTGACATCCGCAATCCCATTGACATGCATTATGTCCGTATATCACCCGCAAATGGATGGGGTGATATACGGACATACGGAACGCCCTAAGGCTTCTTTCACACGGTCCGCTTCCGTAGGCGGATCCGTGCTGCTCAGCGGATACACTGATCCCCGCTGAGCAGGTAGCTGACATCTCCCTCTCCACTCTGTGTGCTGAGAGGGAGGTGTCAGAGCCCCATGCATCTCTATGGGGAATCGGATGAGAGTGGACTGCCTGTCCACTCTCATCCAATCCCATCCGATCAGATCCCCTGGACGGATGGAAAATAGGGTTTCCATCTGTCTGGATTTCATGGACAGGATCGGATGCAGATGGCAGCGGGTGTCAGCGGACATGTCTCCGCTGATATCCGCTGCTCTATAGGGATGCATGGAGGATCCGATCAGATCAGCCTAAAAAAACTGACAGGCGGATCTGATTGGATCGCTCGTGTGAAAAGACCCTAATGGGCCATACACACTATAAGATTTTCTGAAGACTTTTTCCTTTAGATTTACCAAAACCATATAATATGAGGTCTAACCTAAACACTTTCAATTTGTATGCAATCTGGCAGGCCCTTGCACTACATAGAAAAGGTAAATCTGAAGCAAAAAGTCTTCAGAAAATCTTATAGTGTGTATGGCCCTTTAGGCAGATTTGTGTGACAAATTAGTGCTAGACAATACTACCTCACCAGGTGATCACAGTGAATTGACAGTGATCTTCAGCTGGATGTTGGCCTGTTTGATCTCAAACATGACCATAGAACTAAACCAGTACAGCTGTTAGGACTTCTCAGACACTATTGGCTGTATGCTCTCTAATAGTGAAGTTAGGAGCAGAATGACAGCACTGAAGCTTGAACCTTTACTAGGTCAGTCCAGTTTATTTATGTAGCAGAAAAAAACGCAGCAGATATTAGTCCTCATGGGATTGCAGACCGCACATAGCACCCCAGACAACAACAATAAGAAAAGAAAAAAAGGAAAGGAAAGTTAATAAAATAAACAATAAGTCAAAAATATTGGAAAATGTTAGGCTGCGGCTTTTTATTGGGGTTAAATCATATCAATTAAACTATAAAATATTATTTTAAATTAATACCATAAACCAAATCAAAAGTTTTTATATAAATACCAAACACCAAAAGCTGAGTCACCAAGGCTCAATCTAAACGTAACCAGTCCATCCACAAATATGGGTGGCAATACCCCCAACAAAAGATAGCCGCAACTAGGTGAAGAAGGCCAAGACAGCTCAGCTTGACTAATGCCTTGTACACACGCAACGATTGTTGGCCGACCGATCGGCCATCTTTTGTCCAGTGTTGTTGTGTTGGTTGAAATGTGCTCTAGACTGCACACTTTTTCTCGGCCAACAACAACCAACTTCAGAAGTGATGTCATGTTCTGGTTTACTTTCCGTGTGTTTTTTCTTCTCTGAGCATGCCCAGTCTTGCTCATCTGACTTTTGTCGGCCGAAATCTGTACTGACTGACGGAAAATCGGCCGTTCTGTTGACGGCCATCAAAAATTTTATAGCATGCACACCAGATTTTGCTCGGCCGAAAAGTCGCAGTCGGTTGTCGGAAGCATCATACTAACAAGCTTACAATTGGCCGATCGTACGTTGGCCGAAAATTCACGGCCAACAATCGTTGCGTGTGCACGAGGCATAAGGATACATCTGCTGACTGGATCTCAGAAGTGAATATATTTTAAGGCGAGTCAGATGCACAATTGGTTACCAGGTTTTCCCTCCAAAAGTCCAGGATCATTCCAATCTGAAGGATACTAACAGATCTACCCAGTGGCAGCTAATAGGAAAATCCATGCTTGGATAGCAATAACAAGGGTGACCTGAAACAGATAAAAATGAATCAGAAAGTGCCCCATATAAAATCCCCAGCAACTGCCTTAATTTAACCTAAATTATTCTAAAAAGGAGCGCCATGGGTTCACAATCCCATGGGGCCACTCTGTGATTCTTGTGGCCCTAACAATACAACTTTATTTAAATACACAAGAGATTTTATAATATTTTCATCATAATGAACAGTCACCATTTTGTGCGAAGATCGCAGAAGATATTCTCACCTCACGGTGCAGCTGATTTCAGCATCCACCCAATAATATTTATGATGGTAAGGGAAATTAAGCCTCTGTATCCTCTCATATTGATTAGGAATAATGTTGTGATCATCCAGCCTCCATAAGACAGGGAATCATTTAATGTCTAGTGTCTGGACCCAAAGAGGAATATACCCACTAGTTGCTCCTTGTTTATTGCATCAATGTAATTAGCTGTCGGGTTTAAATAGGACCATAGTTTTTATCGGACTCTCAGATACATCAGAACTTTAACAATATAAAAAAATGACAGATCGGTTTCAAATTGAGTTTCGAATGGTTTCAAATGGAGTCTATTGGGTTGGGTCAACCACTGGCTTGTGTGCAAGTGCATTACATAAAAAGAGTCAGAAATCTTTTTCCAGTTCATGAACCAAGAAACCATCTCTCCTTTGTCATGATTGGTGGTTAACAGGTAATTCTGCATATAAAGCAGGCAACACGCTGCTTCCAGTAGTGCATTATAACATTCGTACTAAAACAATCACATTATACAACAGGCAGAGTTTATAGATAGGTGCTTTATCATTTAGCCTACGCCAGGCATGTCCGAAGTCTTTAATACGCTTTAATTCGGCCAGACAGGTAATTTGGAAAAAAATCTCTTGTTGTGGCCCCTGGATCGTTCAAGGCTGTGGGACTACACGTATACCATATTAGTTATTTTGCCATTCATTTTCTACATCCTCTTATATAGGCTACTGTTTTGAATGACTTATACTCAAAATGATGGTTCACCCTGGCCCGCTGCATCCAATTCTGTTTTTTCCTGTTACTTGTGAATACACTATTGTTAACAACCACCGCCCGCCCCTGCCAGCTTTATATCCCTTGCATAATATGGCCTCAGACTTAGCCTGATTAGGGAGCACTAAAAAACACAAATAAATCCGGCGCTAGTATGACAGGACTAGCTCCCTCTCCATAATAATTGGCATAACCCCGGGGGGTCAAGTAGCAGCTGTGTGGGAACAAAAAGCACCAGGAGGGATGTTCAAAAGTATCAGTCACACAAGGGTTAACCACATATAAGCGCTATATGAACCCAACGATAATGATTACTGATGGCAGCAATAGTAGTCATTAATGATGCCAATGTAGTAATTAGAACATTGAAAAGTTGTCAGGACAACCATATGAGAAGCAGGTACTACTCACGCTCCCTTGGCTCCCCTGCATTGGGCCACCGCACATGCCGCTCACCACCAGTGGCTCTATTGCGGTTGAAGCCTTGTTTTGGTCCTCTTTCCCCCAGAGTCTAATGTCATGTCCTGGTCTCCTTCCAGGTCGGCACTCATCGTGGGTGATCGGAGTGGCCACAGACGGCGATCCTCCTTGCCTCCTATATTGGGCATTGTGTGACCCCTTTTCCACTCTTCCCTGTCTGTCCAGGATTGAGGCATTCTGTTATCATCTCCTCACAGCCTGAGCAGGGCACAACTGTCCACACTGCTGCATTGTTCCTGGCTGGTTTTATGCCTTCACACACACTGGATGGTTACCAAGCTGTGAGTTTTTAACCCCTTATTTTGGCTTCACCATTACAGATCCAGCGGAGTCATTGTACAAGGTGTAGTAGGGGTGGTGAGGTGATTGGCGCTGCCTAAAGATATTAAAGTGTAGTAGTATAACACATTCTTAATATCACAGTAAAATATGGTACAATCATATACAGAAACAATAAACCATGTATAAAATACTATAAATATAAAGTGCAATAATGTAAACGGTGGATAAATAAATAAATATATATAAAGAGCTTAGTGAGAAAAAAGTGACCAAATGAAGTGAGCAAGCGGTCAGAAGGAATATCTATCGGTCACTATGAAAATGAACAAAATATAAGTGAAAAAGATAATCAAGTGTATCAACGCAAGTTGATAAATTGAAGAGTAAAGTGATTCCAATGAAAATTGGATACAATAAGAAATGACCAAACACCAGGGGCGTAACTACAGGGGTTGCGATTGCTACCGGGCCCCATGCTCCAGGGGGCCCAGTAGCAAACCAGTGGGTGAACTTCCAGGATTGCAAAAGTCACACTTGCGACCGGGCCCTGGCATTGCACCACTGTGGGGAGGCCCCAAGATTGCAGGAAGGGAGCCCACTGCAGAACTTGTGAAAGGATCCTGCTGCGGGACCGTAATAAAAGGCCATGCAACGAGAATAAAGAGCCCCAGGATTAGTGGGAAGAGCCCTGGGCTTGAAGGGAAGGGCCCCGGCCAGGGATCTGGGGGGGCCCTTCATGGTTTCTTGCATCGGGGCCCTGAAGGCTCTAGTTACGCCTCTGCCAAACACTATGCGTGGTGGTAAATAAATATATATCAGAGAGAAAAAAATAGTTATATATATATATATATATATATATCAGAGAAAAAAGTGATTGAGTGCAATTGGTCCTAGCAAGTATAAAAATTGATAAAAGGACCAGTGAAAAATGAAAAGAAATGACCAAAAATTGTAAATATATAAAAAAAATATATATATATATAAATATATAAAAAAAGTACGCAGGATAACACCTGGCTGAGGGCATACCTTATTATCAACATGCTGGTTACCCCTGCAGGGGTACCGACTTCTGGTGAGTGCGGGAGATATTGAAAGGGGAGCACTGGTTTCCTCACCCGGCACCCAACACCTGGATCACCTCGAGAAGCACCCATCAATCGGATACTTTTTCTCTTAAAAATCACTTTATGAACTTTATAGACTTTTCTGCCAACTTTTTTACAATTTTTTATATATTTACATTTTTTGGTAATTTCTTTTCATTTTTCACTGGTCCTTTTATCAATTTTTATACTTGCTAGGACCAATTGCACTCAACCACTTTTTTCTCTGATATATCTATATATAACTATTTTTTTCTCTCTGATATATATTTATTTACCACCACGCATAGTGTTTGGTCATTTCTTTTCATTTCCACTGGTCCTTTCATCAATTTTTAGGCCCAATTGCACTTGATCACTTTTTCTCTGATATTTATATATTTATTCACTATCACGTACAGTTATATTGTATCCAATTTTCATTGGAATCACTTTACTCTTCAATTTATCAACTTGCGTTGATACACTTGATTATCTTTTTCACTTATATTTTGTTCATTTTCATAGTGACCGACAGATATTCTTTCTGACCACTTGCTCACTTCATTTGGTCACTTTTTGCTCACTAAGCACTTTATATATATATATTTATTTATTTACCCACCGTTTACATTATTGCACTTTATATTTATAGTATTTTATACATGGTTTATAGTTTCTGTATATGATTGTACCATATTTTACTGTGATATTAAGAATGTGTTATACTACTACACTTTAATATCTTTAGGCAGCGCCAATCACCTCACCACCCCTACTACATACTAAATATTGACCTTACAGTCTATATTTTTGAGGTAGGCTGCAGCCAATTTATTTCTACATAACCTCCACCCTACATACATTGTACAAGGTGTACTGCTGATTTATACATACATGGAACTGATTTTGAAGAACATTTTTCAATATTCTATTTACTACATCTTGTCATCATTAATGACTATTATTGCTGCCATAATTAGTCATCATCAGTGGGTTCATATAGCGCTTATATGTGGTTAACCCTTGTGTGACTGATTAGGGAGCACACATGCCCTGAATTGAGATGAATACATTGTAAAATCTAAGTTAATGTCAGTTGGTCTAAATCTATTATAAATATATTTGGACACAACATTTATACTTGGTGTTATGTTCCTGTTCATATTTTTTGAATGTGTAGCACTGCCCCCTAGAGGACTGCTGAGAATTACACTTTCTGGATTCCCCTGGGTTACCCTTAGCAACTGATAGCAGATAATTAGCATTGAAAGTCCTTGACTCATTCAATAATCAATCCAGGGGATGTTGGTTTTTTTTGTGTTTTTTATTTGGAACTGGGATAGGAGAAGGGATGAGTGGGATACTCCAACTATGAACTATGCACAATCTTGAGGACAACTAGCTGTAGTGTGCGGCAAGGCCGCTGCTTCACCTTGCCACTGAAGTAAAGATAGATAATGTGTTCCCACTTGAATTACTCTTCAGAGTTCTAACTTGGCACCCCCTTTCTCACTTGCTGTTTGCGCTGACACCTGTCCACTGACTTTCCACTGGAGTGGTCCCCTTCCTGGGCAGACCCCTGGCAAGCTTCCCGGTACTCACGGACACTGTTTTTCCCAGGGTTGCTCTGCCTCCAACTCCACTAGTCAGCATACACTGGACCTCCTGGCTCAGCTCCCCACTCCTGGCTCTCAAGGCCGACCGCCTGTGACCACCATCCGCTGCAGCAGGAGGAGAGACAAATGTCACCCTCCTTCTGGGACCTGGCTTCCCGCCCAAAGACACCCTGTCACATGTGCCCTTGGCTTTTATAACATATCCCAGGATTCACCACTGTTTGTGCCAACCCACTGGGATAGTTACAAAAGCCTGGGTGTCACTGGCTAGGCTCTCCTATTGGATACAGTGGGGACACTCCCTCAGACCAGATTAATCACACATGGACACATGAAACAGGCCTAACTAACAATCAGGCTCCCCTGATAAGCAGATGGGGACACTAGGCTTTACCTACCTAGCACCTACCTAGGAGGGTGCTACAAATGTAAAAGTTGACAGACAACCTTTATTACCAATACTATGTAATGTACTTTACAATGTTCCTGACATATATTTCAGCTTCCTGGATTTTTTTTTTTTTTTTCATCTGGCCTTCAGATTTGAAAGGCAGAGTGATTTAACACTTGTTTAGATTTGTCATCCATGTGACGAAATTAAAAGTATGCTGTTTGCAATAAACTTTGCATAAAATAGTTAATTTGTATTTAATTTTAATGGTCCAAAGAATGTCAGGCAAAATGGTCGACCCTCACCCATGTTCACTTGATCAAATCTGGCCCTCTTTGAAAAAAGTTTGGACACCCGTGACCTAGGCAAATTATTAGTAAGAACTCATCTGGAATATGCAGTTCAGTTTTTTGCACCAGTTCACAAAAAGGATATTGGGGAACTGGAGAAAGTGCAGAGAAGGGCAACCAAATGGATAAGAGGTATGGAGGAGCTCAGCTATGAGGATAGATTAGAGGAACTGAATGTATTCTCTCTTGAGAAGAGGAGATTGAGGGGGGATATGATCAACATGTATAAATACATAAGTGGTCCAAAAAGCAAAGTTGGTGCTGAGTTATTCAGTTTAGGGTCATCACAGGGGACAAGGGGGCACTCTTTATGTCTAGAGGAAAAGAGATTTCATCTCTAAATATGGAAAGGTTTCTTCACAGTAAGAGCTGTGAAAATGAGAAATAGACTCCCTCAAGAGCTGGTTCTGGCTAGCTCAGTTGATTGCTTTAAATAAGGCCTGGATTATTTCCTAAATGTACATGATATTACTGGATACTAACATTTATAGGTAAAGTTGATCTAGGGAATATCTGATTGCCTCTCGTGGGATCAGGAAGGAATTTTTCCCCTGCTGGAGCAAACTGGATCATGCTTTGCTGTTTTTTTTTTTTTTGCCTTCCTCTGAAACAGCTGTGGGTTTCTGGCCACCAATCATTACTGCAGAGAGTTTGTTTTCAATAAGCAGTGATCTAAGAGGATTACACTATCTAAAAACCTATGATAGCTCTACTGCTCAAACCTCAGGCCTCTTCAGGAAATGGTGATGTGGGAATAACCCATATAAAAATGGGCACCATCTTGAGATACCTGTTGGAAAAGGCTATCTTGTGTTTGAAAATGTGAAATGATTCTTAGCAGCACTTGCTATGATGTGAAAAAATACTAATACGTGCCTAAATAATTCACAAATAACATGCTATGAATGCCAATAAATATAAACATGTTACTAAATATAAACAATGTTACGCATAAGTGTCAAAATGTTAAAGTGACATAGTGCAAAGAGTCTTTTGTGCAATCTTGAGTTGTTTTGGTGCCTGATTCCCAGAGTATCCCCTATAGAGAATATTCTACCATGTGCTGAAATGTTTACACACCGCAGTCACAAGATGTCAAATACTCTCTTACTATACAGCAAGGAAAGTCATGAAGGCTTATAGGTACTTAATGAGACATGTATCGATGTTCCTGAGAGTTTCCTGGTGCAGATTCTTACTCCTACTTGCTGTGATCCTGATGTTTCTCCCAAAGTTTAAAGTGTAACTCCACTTTTGTTGAGAAAAAAACATTCTCCCCTGGGTGATCTATGTACATTACAAGGATTTTAACAAACTTTGTTGCAGATTCCTACCTTTTGTTATTCTGAAGAAATCATTGTTTGTTCCTCTGTGCTGAGTGGGTCAAATGGGAGTGGTTTCATAATTATCTATCAGCTGTGGCAGCTACAGGGCTCTAATGAGGAAAGCTGCTGGGCCTTTGTCCCTTTAGACGTGTTTCCTATTGGGAATATCTCACCAAAAATGACATTTTTATTGCAGGGGATGCCAGAAATTTGACTTGTATCTTAGGCAGACTTCTAGGAAAATCAGTGAGCCAATCACACAAGCAGGAAATGTTTCTGGGGTGTGGTCAGTACACATTCTGTGTACAGAACAGCTCCAGGTAGCCATATTGCATTGCAATTTCAGAAAATACATCAGCTGCAGATTGAAAAGGAAAGGTAATTTTTAATAGCATTCAATCACAATATGATCTGTGTCGCAATTGTGTACGCCATATCGTTTTCTTCTTTATTTGCTATTTTTTGTCCCCACGAAAGTGGAGTTACCGTTTATATGAAAATAAGGAGGGGCAGTACAAGAAGCTAATTATGCATTCTGCATGCACATGTGCTGACAAGGTACAGGCTGTAAAAAGAGAGAGCAGTGTGAGCAGATGGACAACCTTATCAGTATACTGCTGCTCCTTCAATATTCTGTTAGAGGCTGGGGGTGCAGTGATGACTAGGGATGATCGAACTTTTGAAAAGTTTGGTTCGACCAGAACACCCGAATTTCAGGAAAGTTCGGTTCGGATTCCAGAACCCCATTGAAATCAATGGGACCCGAACTTCTGGAATCAAAAAACACCATTTTGAAGCCCTAAAACCCAATAAATGCCCCTAAAAAGTGCCTAGGGTTCTGGGTCATGCCCCATTAACTATTAATCACACAAAAAAAAGTTCTTAAAAATTGTCATTTTTTATAAAAAAGCCAATTATTGAAAAAAAAAAAAGAGAGATTTTTGGATTTAGTATCTGGGGGGTCTAAAAAGTGTACATGTGAAGTTTCAGCTCTGTAGCATGTCCAGAACCATGAAAAAAAAAAAAGATAATTTTTCAGTAGAACAGGGATGTGGGACCCTCCTTTAACACCTATATGATCTTTTTTTCTGGTTCTGGACATGCTACAGAGCTGAAACTTCACAGGTACACCTTTTAAACCCCCCCAGACACAAAATCACACAAACAAAAGTTCTTAAAAATTGTCATTTTTGATAAAAAAAGCCAATTATTGAAAAATTAAAAAAAAAAAAAAAAAAAAAAGATTTTTTGATTTTTACTTTGGATTTAGTATCTGGTGGGTCTAAAAAGTGTACATTTGAAGTTTCAGCTCTGTAGCATGTCCATAACCATAAAAAAAAAGATTGTTTGTATTAGAAAACTTTCAGCACAGGAGGTTGGCTTCGCTGCTGTAACACCTTGCCGGTTTAATAGCAGGCATTTTTTTGGGTTCTTTGCAGTCAGGAAAAACATCTGAACTTGTGTATAGTGGTACACCACTATACTCAAGTTCAGATGTTTTGCCTGCCTCCAAAAACCCCCAAAAAATGCCAGCAAAAACACACCTGGGCATTTTTTTTGACGCTAGCGTTTTTTTTTGGCATTTTTCTGGGGTTCTTTTGAGGCAGGCAAAACATCTGAACTTGTGTATAGTTGTGTATATAAACACATACATATATTTATATACACACCTAGACATATATAGGTGTGATAGTAGCAGAAATATATGCTTGCGCTAATGAGCATATATTTCTGCTACTATCACACCTATATATGTCTAGGTGTGTATATAAATATATGGATGTGTGTATATACACCACTATACACAAGTTCAGATGTTTTGCCTGCCTCCAAAACCCTGGGCATTTTTTTTTTGACGCTAGCGTTTTTTTGGCATTTTTTTGGGTTCTTTTGAGGCAGGCAAAACATCTGAACTTGTGTATAGTGGTATATATACACACATAATTATATGTATATAGACACCTAGCCATATATAGGTGTGATAGTAGCAGAAATATATTACTGTAAATGATTTCATTAGTGCAAGCATTTATTTCTGCTACTATCACACCTATATATGTCTAGGGGTATATATACAGACATATATGTGTATATATACCCCCTATACACATGTTCAGATGTCATGTCTGACATCAAACATGTCCTCAAAAAAGCACTGGCAGTGGCAGCCCCTGCAGCATAAAAAATGCTTGGCTGGTGAGAAGCCATATTCCAGTTCCGAAGCAACTCAGAGAAATGATCATTTCTCTATAGCGGTCACCCTGCTATGGAAGGGTTTTGTCACCCTGCCATAGCAGTCACTGCCAGTTAACCCTACACTACACTACGGTCCCTTTACACTTAACACTTTCCCTACAGAAACTAAATTTTTGAAGCTAACTTAAGTGTAAAGGAGCACTCTAACTACACTAGATATCCCTTTCCTCACACTAATAAATAGCTAAATGACACTTTTAAAGTAAAATTAACAGAACTGCTTCCACTCTCTTCCATGTCCAGTATAACAATGCTAGGAATATGGCGGGGGCGATCTTATATACTGGGGGCGTATTCACTAATGATTGGTCTAGGGACCCCCTAGTCACTCCAATCACATTCCTAGCATTCTCCTGCCCCCTCAATTGGCTTTTGCTAATGGTCCTGGTCCAATCACGGGCTTTTAAAGCCCATTTCCTGAAGCATTGCATTTTGGTCGGTTCTGGTTGCCGAATTCTGAACTTTTTGGGCAAAAAGTTCTAAATTCGGCCGAACCTCGAACACCCAATGTTCGGGCCGAACCGATGGTCGACCCGAACCGTTCGATCATCCCTAGTGATGACAACATTTCTGTTGTCTGGCTTGGCTGGTTGGACAGAAAAACTAATTCTTTGACAGGTAAGACTGATCACATTATTTTTTTTTTCAATTGTGTATTTAGCTGTTTTCATGTAGTTTAGATGCTGCAACTTCAGGTCTGAATGGGGGAAACAGATTAGAATGCAAGAAAGTTAGATGATTGACACTGGAGTTCACTGAGGCAAAAGGCAAAAACTACTGATCAAAGGGTCCCATATAAAAATGTAAAAGTGGACACTCTGCTCTCCTAGTGACTTCTCTGCAAGGCAACCAGTATTTTCCACTACTGGCCAGTTTCCTACTGCACAGCTGATAATATTGCTTCTTTCTTCATTGGTGGCCAACAGACTTCTGCAAATCTACTTACATTGCCCCCTTTGCACTGGTAGCTAGTGTACTTCTGAATATTATTCTTTTTACACTGGTGACCTTGTGTTTTCAATTAAAGTGTCTTTGATGAGAGTCACTTTTGTTGGCGGGGCCTGTAAAACCCAGCTTACCTTAGAGAGGTTTAGAAATCCCTCTCTCATCTCCCTAGGCCCCTCTTATGTGTAAGTCACCCTGTGTCTATTAGGGGCACAGGGTGACTAAGAAAATGATGGACAGCTACCTAATGGACACTGAGAATGACTGCAAGCCAGGCCTTCTCATCTACATCAGTGTCTGACCTCACAAATGCGCTTCTAGAAGAATGGTCAAATATTCCCATAGACATGCTCCTAAACCTTGTGGACAGCCTTCCTAGAAGAGTTGAAGCTGATAGAGTGGGCCAACTTAATACTGAACCCTATGGACTAAGACTGGAATGCCATTAAAGTTCATGTGTGTAAAAAGGCAGGCGTCCCAACACTTTTGTTAATGTATGTGCCTGTTCCATCGCACATTTCTAAACAATTACCAAATCAATATACTGTTGGTAAATCGTGTTAACCCATATATTTCTTTCCTTTTGTTAGAATATAAGAAATAGAAATATATTTCTGTCTGTTTCATTTCACATTTGTAAGACATTAACAGATATTAACAAATTGATATATAGTTGGTGAATTCCTAACTTTAATTTCTATATTTGTAATAAATATAAATGTAAGCAACAAAAATATGTTTGTGTCTGTTCCATTCCACATTTCCAAATAATTAAAGTAGTTGCAAAGGCAGAAGGTTTTTTATCTTTTTTTTTTTTGTATTCACATTTTATTCATTTTTCAGTAAGCATATTAAAAATTCAAATCCAAAAAAATCAATGATCACATATACACATTGCTTGCAAACTTACAATTTTAGTGACCCCCCCCCCCCCTCCCCAAAATGAAAAGAAAAGGAGAGAAAAAAAAAATTCCATCACAGAATTCCTCTCACTTATGCTATATATCTCCTAACCTTACCCAGACCTCTAAGGTCTAGGTAGTCTTATTCCTAATCTATATCGCCTATCAGCCTCAAACACCCAGCATCTTCGTGTAATCTTCAGTTTTTTTAAACTTCTTCCAATCTCCCCATATGTCCAAATATTTCCCACAAGAATCCTCTGCTGCAGAAATCGTTTCTTCCTTGGATCTCACCCAATCCACCCTTACGGCCCAATCCCTCATACTCTGGGCTTCCGGTAATCGTCAGAATACCAGTATCAGGCTTTTGGCTGTATTCAATAAATGAGGCACTAACGTGTTTTTATATACCGTCACCTTTTTCTCCGTGCTGTGAAACAAACATGTCCAAGGTTCCACCTGGATACAGTCTCCTGTATGTCCTGGTAATCCCTTCCCAAAAAATGTATATCTTTGTGCACTCCCACCACAAATGCGCAAATGTTCCAGGGGCTGCACATCCCATCCAACAAGTTAGTGATATCTCTGCGCCGAACCTCTGGGCCCTCTGTGGGGTAAGGCAGTGGTCCTCAACTCCGGTCCTCGGGGCCCACTAACAGGCCAGATTTTAGGTATTACCTTGTGGAGATGCAGACTAGAATACTGCAATCACTGAGCAGCAAATGAGATAACCTGTGATGTAATTTAGTTATCTTGCAAACCTGGCCTGTTAGAGGGCTCCGAGGACCAGGGTTGAGGACCCTGGGGTAAGGTACCACCTAGCAAATAGTTTATAGCACATCTCTGTTTTCCCTAAATCAACCGATGAGTAACAAGCTAATCTTAAAACTTTCTTCCTCTTTCCTTCATCTTGAAGGGATCCTAATTCCTGTTCCCATTTCCCTAAATATTGTGGGTATACGGTTTCTAATTCACTAGTAAAATCTAAGTAAAATCCTATATGTTTTTGATATGCTATGTTTAATGCAAGCGGGGGAGCTAAACTGTTTCTCGAATGGTCTCATATTATTCCTTCCCTGAAAAGGCTGCGGTAGGGAGTGCACAAAATGCTGAAATTGTGTGTATCTCCATTTATCAAGTGGCATATTCCCTCAAGTCAGAAGGTTTTTTATCTTAATGTATATGCATTAGGATAAAAAACCTTCCGGGTGTAGCAGCCTCCCCAGGACCCCTTAATACTTACCTGAGGTCCCTCTCTGTCCAGCGATGTCCACGAGTCCCTTGGCCATCCGGGACTCTCTCTCCTGATTGGCTGAGACATAGCCATTGGCTCCCGTGGCTATCAATCAAAGTCAGTTAGCCAATCAGGGAAAAGTGGGGGCGGGGCCAACCGGCAGCTCCCTGTCTGAATGGACACATGGAGCTGCAGCTTGGCTTGGGTGCCCCCATAGCAAGCTGCTTGCTGTGGGGGCACTCGTCAGGAGGGAGGGGCCAGGAGCAGCAACAAGAGATCCGAGAAGAGGAGGATCTGGGCTGCCCTGTGCAAAACCAACTGCACAGAGGAGGTAAGTATAACAGGTTTGTTTTTTTTTAAAAACGAGACTTTACAATCACTTTAACAAATCAATATATTGTTGGTAAATTGTTAATCCATGTAATTCCTACTCTTGATACAAGTATTAATATAAGAAATAGAAATATATTTGTGTCTGTTCATTCCCACATGTCTAAAAAAAACAAATCAATATATTGTTGGTAAATTGTTAACTCCTGCATGTCCTATATGTATTATAAGTATAAATATACAAGGTTTCATTCCACATTTGTAAGCCATTAACACATCAATATATAGTTGATGAATTGTTAACTCATGTAATGTTTGATATTGTTCTACTTATGTTCACACAGGCTGTGTATTGTACAGCCGCCGGAAATAGGCACAGACAAGATAAAGTTACACTTTGTTTCTTGAGCCTTGTAGTGACTGTGTCCAGGTGCTGAGATGGAATGGACATCGTTGCTTACACTGACGACAAAAGTGCTTGGATCTCCTAGCACTAACCAGGAAACACATCAATCAGTTTGGCAACAATGGTTGTAGAACCTGTCTGAAGAGCTGCATTCCCAGGTACAAATCTACCTTGGCTCACAGATTAACCAGCTCCACCTGCTGGACCATCAACCCATCATCACTTTGGACTCCTAAACCACAGATTCATGAGCTGCAGTGACAGTAGATTTCCTTTTTCTTTGGAACCCATAGCGATGGCTATTTTATCTTCTTTGTTCACTATAACCTAACAGATAACTAGCCAATCAAACTCCATATTGCTCTGCACGTTTCTAATATCCTATGACATCAGAACCAACCAATCTCTTATTATTCCTCCATGCATACAAATTCCACCCATACCATTAAAATCTAACAATACCATTAAAAAGTATTTGATACAAAATGTGTAAACTTTGAATTTGATATCTAACTGTCATATGTTTGTATTTATTATTATTGAAGTAACACTAAACTCTGGTTTTAAAAAAGAGAATGAAAATGCAGAGTGGGTCAAACTGTACCCGCTCTGCATGTATGGGGCTGTGACATGACAGCATTAAAAGAAAAAATAATAATAATTATACAATTGGAAACAGCTAATTGGTCAGTAACAAATTAAATTTGATTGGTCAGTTAAATTAATAATTTAATTGGACATGAATTTTTACTTAACTGTAATTGGTCAAAACTGACAAAATTAGCCACCTTGAAGACAGACGTTTGCCTATAAAAAGAAGGAGAATCCGTTAGATTATTGAGTCAGCCGGAACAGAGGAAGAGGATTCGTCTCTTCCTCCCGCCCTGGATTCTTGTCGCTGTCAACTCTTGAATTTTCTTTTTAAATGTTTTTTTCTGGGATTGTTTGTTTAACATTTTATGGGTAGTTTGAGCTTTTTGGCTGAACTACAATTGTAAGTTATTAATTGTTGGGAATAAAATTGGTTAGTTCGAGCTTTTTGGCTGAACTACAATTGTAAGTTATTAATTGTTGGGAATAAAATTGGTTAGTTTGAGCTTTTTGGCTGTACTACAATTGTAAGTTATTAATTGTTGGGAATAAAATTGGTTAGTTCGAGCTTTTTGGCTGAACTACAATTGTAAGTTATTAATTGTTGGGAATAAAATTGGTTAGTTCGAGCTTTTTGGCTGAACTACAATTGTAAGTTATTAATTGTTGGGAATAAAATTGGTTAGTTCGAGCTTTTTGGCTGAACTACAATTGTAAGTTATTAATTGTTGGGAATAAAATTGGTTAGTTTGAGCTTTTTGGCTGAATTAAAAGTTATACATGTTTTATATTGAATTTAATACATGGCCACGGCCGATTACACCAATTGCAAGTCCATAAGTCCTATGTGTTTTTTATTTAATAAATGTATAGGTTTTTTTTGTACTGTTCTGCCTACAGCACCATTCTATTCAACTATGTACTGTCTTCTTAACTCTACAAAGTACCTTCTATTGCTCTCCTCCATATTTCTAAATATCTTTTTTTTTTTTTTGCTGTTGTGATCCAACTTCCTATTAGAGGGTTTGTTCTCCATGGACCCATTCTGTGTTGGAATGTTGCCATCCTCCCTTACTCTCTCCTAAGATAGAGCAGGGATCCTCAAACTACGGCCCTCCAGCTGTTGTGGAACCACACATCCCATGAGGCATTGTAAAACTCTGACATTCACAGACATGACTAGGCATGATGGGAATTGTAGTTCCTAAACAACTGGAGGGCCATAGTTTGAAGACCCCTGCGAGAATTGACTACAGGATTTGAAGTTTGTATAGAGTAATGCTCGTTCCAAGCAAAGGAAAAAAGTCAGAAAAGGAGAGGTTAGGGAACTCATAGAGGAAGAAAAACTCAGTAAGAAACAATTTCATGACAAAATAATTTCTAGTGCCACCATGTAGTGGATGTGTATGGATTATTTTGGGAGGATACGGATATCGTTTATTGTCACTTTAAAGACTTGAGCTCCGGAAGGTTTTTATCCATTCCTGACCAGGCCATTTTTTTTTGCGATACAGCACTGCGTTACTTTAACTGACAATTGCACGGTCGTACGACGCTGTACCCAAATAACATTCTTGTCCTTTTTTCTCCCACAAATAGAGCTTTCCTTTGCTGATATTTGATCACCTCTGTGGTTTTTATTTGTTGTGCTATAAACAAAAAAAGACTGACAATTTTGAAAAGAAAACAATATTTTCTACTTTCTATAAAACATATTCAATAAAAAATGTAGTTTATTAAATATCAATTTAGGCCAATATGTATTCTAATAAAAACTCAAAATACTGTGCTAGAACAGAACGGAAGGTGATAATAAAAGTCCAATAAACAAATATTTTTGAGCTGCTAGCACAACATCCTATTGGTGAGGAACTGTACAATATATTCAGATAAAATAGCAGCGCTCAAAATGTATAATTTCGAAAAAGACGTCCTCCAGTGAGATGCGACAGACACTGTGGAACGAGATCAATAGGTCCACCACCGAGGGAAGCCAAACATTCAGCCTCTTACCAGAAACAAATGGTTATACGGCCATCAAAACAGATATGTTGCTATTGCCTGGTCAATGGATCCGATGATATAAACCAGCTCAGATCTCAAAGCATATTCAAAAAAAGATGAAAAGGCAATCATTGTGCAAACATCTTTCACAAGTTTATTAAAACAATAAAAAGCTGCAAACAGGGTACTCACACTTTCTCTTGTGTCATGAGCATAAAAAGTGGCCAGAATGTGGTAGAGACTTGTTTCCAACCGAGAAAATGGCTGACCTCCAATAGTATAAGGCACCAGCGTCATGTGGCTAAACTCCTCCCAACATGTTTCGTCATAATTTACATCATCAGGGGCGTCATAAATATGTATTCTGCTACACATTTTTGGTGAAAAAAAACTCAACAACCCTATATTGATTGGTTATTGCATCTGCAAATTATGGGATTTTTTTTTCACTAGTATTGGCAGCCATCGGCGACTTATAGCAGGACTGCGATATTGCGGCAGACAAATCAGATACCTAACTGACACTTTTTGAGGACACTGACACTAATACAATGATCAGGGCTAAAAAAATATGCACTGTCACCGTACTAATGACACTGGCAGGGAAGGGGTTAGCATCAGGGGCAGTCAAAGGGTTAACTGAGTGCCTAGGTTGTGCCTACTCGTTGTGGGGGAGGTTCTTTGACTAGGGGAAGGCAAAGATCCATGTTCCTGATTAGCAGAAACACAGGCTCTGTGCCTTCCCTTCTAAAAGAACAACAAAATGCCTTGATTACATAGGCACATTGTCGCTCTGCCTGGGCCCTGTGTAAATCGGTGGGTGCCAATGGACATCAAGTCCACAATATGCGCTGCTGGGCTCCCGCTGTGCAAAATCACAGGTACGTGATCTGGCCACCTTGGCGCAGTAAATGTACGTCGGGCGGTCCCCAAGTGGGTAACCAGTCACAAAGCTCACTTATTGTTAAGAAAAATACCTAGTGCGAAATTCAATTATTATTGGTTGCTACTGGCAGCTAAATATGATTGATGTTTACATGATTTTAGCCTTGTCAATTTGTGGCCAGCAATGTAGCATCATTACAAGATTTCCAGTGTCTAAACACTACATATACCCTATACACTATGGATGTCCTTCTGGTGGGTATCGCTTTCATCAATATTTTCCGATGGTCACCATTCTGCCCTGTGAGAAAGTATGCATTCAATCAAGAAGCCTTTCTCTACAGAAAAGAAACCAAGTATATGTCCCACAAGCCTGTGGCATCAAATGGGGGTCTCTGGCATGCATTCTTAGCCATTGCTAATGGCTGGCCTCACACATCTGCTAAAAAAGTTATGTGCATTAACCACTTCTGGACCAGAAGGTTTTGCCCCCCTAATGACCAGGCCATTTTTTGCAATTCGGCATTGCGTTACTTTAACTGATAATTGCATGCCTGTACCCTAATAAAATTGATGTCTTTTTTTTCCAACAAATAGAGTATTCTTTTGGTGGTATTTGATCACCTGTGCGACTTTTATTTTTTGCGCTATAAACAAAAAAAGAGCGACAATTCTGAAAAGAAAACAATATTTTTTCACTTTTTGCTATATAACATTCCCAAAAAAAATTTAAAATCACATTTTAGGCCAATTTATATTCTGCTACACATTTTTTAAAAAAAAAATCCCAATAAGTGTATTTTGATTGGTTTGCGCAAAAGTTATCGCGTCTACAAACTAGGGGAAAGATTTATGTAATTTTTATTTATTTATTTTTTTACTAGTAATGGTGGTGAACAGCAATTTTTACTGCGACATTGCGGCAGACAGATCGGACCCCTAACTGCCATTTTTGACACTTTTGGGGGGACCAGTGACATTACTACAGTAATCAGTGCTAACAATATGCACTGTTACTGTAATAATGACACTGGCAGGGAAGGGGTTAACCCAGGGGTGGTTAAAGGGTTAAGTGTGAGCCTAGGGGAGTGTTTTCTAACTGTATGGGGGAGGGACTTGTGGAATCAACACAGAGACCTGTGATCCTACATAGGAGGATCAAACCAAATCCAAGCCAAACCATCAGATGAAGAAGTTCTTCAGCAGGCTGATGGTCTGCTGCTTGTTAATCATGGTGAAGGAGAGGGGTCAGTTTGACTGCACCTGGGACTGACAGACACTCTCCCTGGACAAGGTTTACTTTGCCGAGCTGGCCAATAACCTCACAGGCTGCAGACATAACACCCAACCAATCACCAGTGCCCACAACTTTCAATTACACCCTCATCTTATGAGAGATAGCCAAATCTATTTATAAACTATTTTCAGTCAGCATGGGCTCAAGGGGCAGCTGCTTTGGGCCCACAACAATGACTGGGCCCAGGGTAGCTGCGCCTTTTGCCCTGCATTAAAGAGGGCCCTGCATCCGATTACTGTACATTGTGAGAATTACTGAAAATCAGCTGGTAAAAATAGCTGGAATCTGTACATGGAGTGGTACGTTCATTTCCAACTCTTGTGCAATAAGGCCCCATTCACACCTCAGCATTTTGTAGCTTAATGCTTGAAGTTCCAAAACAATGGAGGAGAAAAAATAAAATGATTCACTATGGAGGTGGTTCACAACGCCTGAAGTGGGCGATCTCGGCCCCTCCCTCTGGAATGCTCGGAACAGGGGAAGAGAGCTCTGTTGGATCACGTAAGCGCCCAGCGGCTCTGTACCAAAGCTATTTGGCACAATAATATTGCACATGCACACACAATGTACTTTATATAATACTGTATTAGAGTGGATTATAGGGTTTTACAACCACTTTGACTCGCAATGGGGAATCCGGACAGACAGGGAGGGAGAGGGGATGAGAAGACAGGGGGCACAGGAACTGGCAAATACATGTTACATGATAAGACCTACCCTGAAAATAAGCCCTACTGTGTCTTTTGTTGCCAAAATGAATATGAGAACCTGCCTTATTTTCAGGGAAACACGGTAGTATTAGTAGTAGCAGTAGTATCAATCATTAGGCCAGTTTTCAGCATTCAGCGTTGTCACAATTTGAAAAACAATTGCGCAGTCATGCAACACTGTACCCAAACAAAATTTTTATCATTTTGTTTACACAACTAGAGCTTTTTTGTGGTGGTATTTAATCACCACTAGGTTTTATTTTTTGCTAAACAAACAAAAAAAGACTGAACATTTTGGGGGGGAAAAAATTTTTTTTTCTTTGTATTTGTTATAAAATTTTGCAAATAAATAATTGTTCTTCATATATTAAGAGCCGGTTCACATTGCAGCGACCCGACTTGCCGGGGCGACCTGTGAGGTCGCGGTGCGCAGCTCGCACCGCGACCTCGGAGCGGCCGGCACGGACTTCATATCATTGAAGTCAATGCAGGTCGCTCCAGGTCGCCCAAAGAAGCTCAGGACCCTTTTTCTAAGTCGGAGCGACTTGTGTCGCTCCTATTAGAACGGGTCCTGTGCTAATCTATGGCAGGCGACTTGTGAGGCGACCAGGTCGCCTGACAAGTCGCCCCAGTGTGAACCGGCTCTAAAAGCAAAAATGTATTCTGCTACATTTCTTTGGTGAAAATAATCCAAATCAGTGTGTATTATTTAGTCTGTAGGAAAGATATAGAGTCCACAAACTAAGATATATATGTGAAAATCTACTGACATGTATCGTCATCTCATTTCGTGAGGCCCAAATATGCCAAGGACAGCACAGATATCCCCCAAATTACCTCTTTTTTGAAATGTAGACAGTCCAAGATATTTAGTATGAGGCATGGCCAGTTTTTTGAATTTATCGAAAAAATAGGAAGAAATGTAAAAAAAAAAAAAAAGAAATGTTCACAACTTTTTTTTTTACATACTGTCACTAGAGCAGTACAGCATCATCATATAACTGGTGTGGCGGTGAGCAGGGACACTGACTAGTGACAGTACGAAAAACAAAAATGTTATATATTTTTAATTATTTAAAAAAAAAATGTAAATGTAATTTTTTTTTTTTTTTTTTTTTTAACACACTGTGACCAAAGCAATATAATGTTATCACAGTATAGTAACATTGTACTACTCTGGGATAGTAATCAGGATTTTTTTTTTGTCTTTCTTTACACATTATAAGCAGTGAACTTCATTGCTATAGGCAAGCATTTTTCTGAAAAAAATCGATTCATTCCCTTTGTTTTCTGTTTGTGATTAGCTGTGATTGGCCACAACTAATAACATGGAACAAATAGGCTGTGATTGGCCTTGTCTGTATGATGTGATCATTGTGACCAATCACATCTAACAACACAACTGTAACAATGAATGGCATTAATCCAGTGGACACAGCCGGTGACAGATCTTGCCTGCAAGGCCGCATGCGAGGCTCGTTCCGGGAGGATGTCATATGATATCCACCTGGAATTATGAAAGTCCCGTTCACCCGCCAAATTGCTATAGGCTGGGCAAGAACTGGTTAAAGATAAAATCAGGGCACAAAACTTTAATTTAAATATACTCTACTTCAACCACTTGCCTAATGGGCACTTTCACCCCCTTCCTGCCCAGGCCAATTTTCAGCTTTCAGTGCTGTCGCACTTTAAGTGACAATTGCGCGGTCATGCAACATTGTACCCAAAAAAAACCCCAAACATTTTTCATAGTTTTTATTACCTGTTTCCAAAATTGTAATAAAAACTATGAAAAATGTTTGGGGTTTTTATTACAATTTTGGAAACAGGTCATTTTTTTCCTTCACTGATATGCGCTGATAAGGCTGCACTGACGGGCACTGATAGGTGGCACTGGGCACTGATTGATGGCACTAATGGGCACTGATAGGCGGCACTGATGGGCACTGATAGGTACTGGTACGCAGCACTGATGGGCACTGTTAGGCAGCACTACTAGATGACACTGATGAGGAGGCACTGATTGGCAGCACTGGTGGGCACTGTTGGGGCTGCACTGATCATCAGGACACTGATAATCAGTGCCCAGATTATCAGTGCCGATGTCTCTTTAACACAAGCTGGTTATTGGCTCTCTTTTTTTCTCCTCACGCTGTCAGTGTGAGGAAAGAAAAGCCAATAACTGGATTTTGTTGACATCCGTGATTAGCTGGACACAGCTGATCACATGGAATAGAGCCGCTGTGATTGGCCCTTTACCCCGATCTGTGATCAGCTGAGTCTGAAGGACTCAGCGACCACAGAGCAAGCTGCAGGGGCTGCGCGGGAAGAACGATCACGAGAGGACGTCCGTGTATGCCTTCCCAGCAAAGTAAGCCCACGCTGTAGTCGTCTTTCGGCTATAGCACAGATGGGAAGAGGTTACCTACAAAGTATATAAATCCAATTTGTGTGCACCAAATGCCTTTGCAAACCCATATTTAACATTATAAACGTACCAATATCAATCATCACTGTACTGTACATGGCCTGTACATAGAGCAGAGATGTGAGAGGGACTCAACAGGCTCCACCCACTTCAGACTGTCTGCAAAAAACTACAGGAGGACAGATACAAGACCAGCCACCCTGCACAAGGAGAGAGAGCAGCAGTGACAGGTCTTTATTACAAAATTTTACACTGGATTACTGCACAGATCTGGAATACACAAATACAGAAAGCACCCTAACATTCAAAAAAAATACACACACTTCTTGTATTTAGATCATTTTTGCTTATTCTGCAGTTCAGCTTCAAGTGTTACCTCATACAGTACTTTGCTTTAGTAGAGCTACCCCCAGAGGGGCACTGTAGATTACCCCAGGTTCTCCCTTGTTAGCACAGTTCCAGGCATGCTGACAATACAGGCTCAGTCTAGGGGATGTCTTTTTAGATTTTATTGCTGAATAACTTGAAACAAGTTAGGGATAAAGTGGGTTCAATATACTCCAAAATTGTATTATAATCAACAGGAGGGCAAACTTAGTATTACAAATCCTTATACTAGTAGGCACACATGAAAGTCTGAAACCCAGGTATTAGTCACAGTGTCCCAGGAGCTTCCACAGATAGTTTCTAATGGCACTTTTCCACTGCAAGTACTGGCTCGTACCGGCTCGGCTCTACTCGGCCCTGCTTGGCCCGGTTTGCTTTTCCACTGCTGGTACCGCATGGTACGGTGTTGGAACAGTTTGGTACGGTACGGTATAGATTTGCTTTTCCACTAAAGTAGTAGTAAAGTTAAGTGGGTGGGATAACAACGGGGTGGGTGGGATTCTCTGACCAATCAGTGGCTAGTAGTGACTGCATGCAAAGGATTGTGGGATATGGTACCAGTTTGGTACCTGTTGGAACCACAATCGAGTAGGTACTGTTTTTTCAGAGCCGTACCGTACCGTTCGGTTCCATGCAGTGGAAAAGCAAACCTATACCGTACCGTACCGAACCCTTCCGACGCTATACCATGCGGTACCAGCAGTGGAAAAGCACAAAACCGTTCCGAACCGTTACGGTTCCATGCAGTGGAAAAGCGACTTTAGTGAGGGAGATAAAGAACCTTCTCCAGGCCAGGATTCCACGACAGTACCCTCTAGCAAAAATCCCTTTAGTAATCTTCTCCAGGCCCTCAGCCTAGCACCTGATGAGACCCTATAGCAATTTTTCAGCATGCTCTATCTGCCTCCAAGCATACCTCCCAACTTTTTTAAATGGGAACAAAGGACACCTATTACCAAAGTATGTAGGCATAGGACACACCCCCTGCCCCCTTAAAAGTGGATAATACAAAAAAATTATTAATTAAACCAGTGTTTCTCAACTCCGGTCCTCAGGGCACACTAACAGGCCAGGTTTGCAAGAAAACTGAAATGCATCACAGGTGAGATCATTTTCTGCTCAGTGATTGGAAGTATTGTAGTCCGCATCTCCCCAAGGTAATACCTAAAATCTGACCTGTTAGTGTGCCCTGAGGACTGGAGTTGAGAAACACTGAGTTAAACCCACAAGTACTTTTTTTTTAACCACTACTATTTCTTCATGCTGCCTTTTGAAATGTAGAAATGCAGCAATTTAGAAATTGGATGAAAGTTTTGACACTGGGAAACACTTTTTGAAAAATAAAAAATGCATTTTATATACAACTATATAGATCAGTTTAAAATAAGGAGGAAAGAGGGGTAGAGGGACTTTGTTCCAAATTAGGGACAGTCCCTCGAAATCGGGGACAGTTAGGAGCTATGCTTCCAAGTCTGTAGCCCCAGGAGAACTGGAACCATCATGACAGAGGAAAACTGTCACGGAAAGGCCTCCCAAACGTTTATCACCTCCCCAGTCATCTTCTGGGCACCCTCTTCCAAGGATTGGCTGAGGCATGATAAATATGTATAGCTGAGTATTTGATCCTCCCAACCCTTTATTCTTCTCCCAGAAGCAGGTAGAATAAATCAAACACCCAGCCTAGGATCCCTGACGAGACAGAAACAACAGATCAATGCTCCACTGACTATAGAGGGGCCGAAAACTAAATTCAGCCTAACAACTTAACTAGAGCAGGGCACAACTTTTTCTTTTTTTAGATTTTATTAAAGTGGAGAAAGCTTATCATTTTTATATTGTCTATATTGCTGTGTCTCCGTTGGGGAGACTTTGCGGTCACATAGTTTCTCTTAAAGAGAAAGTTAAGAGTTTACTTGACTTTTATTCCCCTCTCAGAAATAATCCTCTAATAAAAATGTCTAGGCATTTTGTCATGTGAACAGAACTATAAGTAATGCAGAGTAACATTAAGCCCTTCTGTATTATTTCAGCCCTTTTTTAAGCATTTATTTATCAAACACAGCAAGACTGTTAGTCCCCGTTCACACTGGGGCGACCTGTCAGGCGACCAGGTCGCCGGACAGGTCGCCTTCCATAGAGAAGCTGCGGACCCGCTCTAATAGGAGCGACACAAGTCGCTCCGACTTAGAAAAAGGGTCCGGAGCTTCTTTGGGGCGACCCGGAGCGACCTGCAAAGACTTCAATGTTATGAAGTCCGTGCCGGCCGCTCCAAGGTCGCGGTGCGAGCAGCGTGCCGCGACCTATGAGGTCGCCCCAGCAAGCAGCGTCGCCCCAGTGTGAACGGGGCCTTAACATAGCTTTATTTTATTTATTTTTTTGTTTAATAAATGTTTATTGAAACCAAATAAAACAAGTACAGATTAAACATTCCTTGTTACAGAGCAAGAGCAGTAGGCAAATAATGAGAGAAAATCAGGCATATACACATCAAATCGAGATGTATCTAACTTTGAAGGAGAGCGGCAGGTTAGAGTGATACTGCAGAATGTATAATGTGTAACAACAGAAGCTCTCTTATAAAGGCGTGTGCCATATGTAAAGGTAATTAATCAAAATTGGCACATTAAAAGATAGATAGCAAAGAAGAAGAGAGGTGAAGGAAGGGAAATAGAGAAAAGAGAATAGGGCAGTTGAGTGAAGGAAAGAGGGGGGATAGGGTAGGGGGAAAAAGAGAAATAAAAGGGGGGTAGGAAAGGGACGGGGGGGGGGGTGGCAGGCCATGGGTTTATCAGCAAGTAAA
Source organism: Pelophylax lessonae (assembly GCF_965119305.1). Taxonomy (NCBI): domain Eukaryota; kingdom Metazoa; phylum Chordata; class Amphibia; order Anura; family Ranidae; genus Pelophylax; species Pelophylax lessonae. Next base: position 333,862,149 of record NC_138772.1, on the reverse strand, counting down.
ATTAAATCACAGGACATCTTTCAGGGAGGGGGCTATAACAGACAAGCATAATAAATCAGTCACCATGCATCAGCCTACAAATAAGTAAATGAAACTACTTAGTGGGGGCAGTAGGGGCAGAGGTGGAAGTGGAGCATTCCGCGGGTCTGTCCGAGAGGATGTAGGTGTATTGAGAAGTGGTTTTGAATGTAGTCCAGGACCACCAGGTCGATGTGTGCAGATCCAGCTTATCCTTGATCAAGAAAGAGAGTTCCTCCATTTGGCAAGTTTCTTTAACTTTCCGCAGCCAAAGTTTAGTTGTAGGGACAGTGGATGTACCCCAGAAAACGGGGATGAGGGCTTTCGCTGAATTTAGCAAGTGGGGGGGTGATGGAGCGTTTGTATTTTTTCAGAGGTTTAGGAGTGCAGTGTAGTAATATTGTCCATAGATCCAGAGGAAGGGCATCACCCGTGATCAAAGAGATGAGAGTCAAAATGTCTCGCTAAAACGGCCGGATCAAGGGGCAACACCACCAGATGTGAGCAAGTGAGGCAACGTCCCCACAACCCCTTCAGCATAATGGGGAGTTGGCAGGCAACATGATGTGAAGCATAACTGGTGTAAAATACCATCGGGATAGAAGCTTATGATTCGATTTGGCTACTTTGGAAGAAATTGACGAAATATGGGCAAGAGCAAGTAGTTTGTCCTTCTGGGCATCTGAAATTGTAGTGTGGAGGTCAGACTCCCATTTCTGCAAAAAAGATGGGTATTGCTGTTCCTTTAGAGCAATGAGAGCTTTGTAGAATTGTGATACAGCGTGTAGCGGAGGACAGGTAGATTTAAGAATTTCTTCAACAGGGTTCAGCTCCGATAAACCCCGAAGTGGACGTGGAAAGGATCAGAGAAATTTTTTTTAATTGACTGTATCTCCAGACATCCATGGTGGAAGCCAGGTAGAACCAAGTATTGGGTGCAGGGGCCGTGGACCGCTCGCATGGATAACATGGTGGAGTAGTAGAAGGCCTCCAGGTGACAAGTCTTGAAAGCCGGAGTCCAGTGGTCCCCGGCACTAAATAATTGTGTTTCAAAAAGGGGCATTAAAGGCGAGTTGTAGGACCAGGAATGTTTTTTGTGGAGAGAGTCCCAGGAGTTCAGAGTAAAAACTGTTAAGGGTGACGTGACAGGAGAGAGAGTCCTGGCAGAGCGGGGGATCCAAGGCATCGTGGAAAGTTCAGTACCACAGAGGTCAGACTCAAGGCGCATCCATAGTTTGTCAGCGGCTCACATAGCTTTATATCATAGCCATATGCCTGCAAAAAATTAAAAAAAAAGTGATACATCTCTACAATACATGCACATTTCCCCATGTTTTATCCCTTAAAATCCCTACAAATACGGAAAAATACCTTTTAGCCTAGGTTCACACTCGCATGATTTCAAACCAGCATTTCAGTTCGACTTCGGGGGCGATTTGATAGACATCTGTGCGGATTCCTGCACAGGTGTCTATTGAAATTGCCCCCTGAAGTCACCAAAAGTAGTGCAGAAACTACTTTTTGGAATCGGTGCGGTGCTGCAAAGTCAGCGTCGCACCGATTCAGACGATGCCATTGCCGGCAATAGGCTCCAATCTGGCATGCGATTTGACATGTCAATTCGCATGTCTAATCGGCTCAATGTGAACGTGGTCTTAATCTGCCAGAAATGCACACTGCTCTTAGATCCGGTTGTGAGCAGACAACACAGCTTTTTTGTGGACTCATTGGTGTCAGCCCTGCCCAGTTTTCATTTGCAAAACTATTTTAATTCTCCCCCTGTCCCATTGTCTACTCGTTCTGTAGTCCCAAGATAAAAATTGGGGGAACACATTACCCTTCTTCAGATAACACAGAAAGTGTGCGCAAGACAAACTTAATTTCTGCCATGGTCTAAGGGTTATTTTTTTTTTTTGCACTTACTGAACAAGATATAAAAGAACACTTCAATGGTATCTTTAACAGACAAAAGCAAGAAGAGAAGTTATTTTGTAAGGTTTAAAATGAATATAGGTCCACTTTGCTGAGGGGCTTGTTTTTGTCCTTAATGGATGGAGCATATTAGTAGGCACAAGGACTGTATATCTTATTAAAGCTGATAAAAGATGAGGCATATATGGGCAGTCTTTTGATTTAATCACATGGGTACACTGGTATTAATAGTGGGTTTGGAAGATGAGAACTGAGGCCCCTTTAGTACCAGCATCAGGCAACGCGCAGACCTACAGTAACTGCTTTCTGTAAAATGCACTTAAAGCTGCAAAATTTCCTGCACAATGGTAGCATTTCCCTAGTATGTAACACGTGACAAAATAAGCACTCTAGTTTATTCTTTCAGTTTTACATCTGTGCACTTCACCCTCATTCCTTCTGTCATATTTATTTCCTCTGTACACCTGCATGTATTATCTACAGATTGTGCTTTGTATCCTATGCAGCTCTCTGTCTACCATAATCAAGATGACTATAGTCTAACTGAATACTGAGATGTATATATATATATATATATATATATATATATATATATATATAAAAAAAATATATATATAAATAAATAAAAAAAAAAATATATATATATATATGTATATATATATATATATATATATATATATATATATATATATATATATATAAACAGTATCTCACAAAAATGAGTACACCTCTCACATTTTTGTAAATATTTTATTGTATGTTTTCATGTGAGAACACTGAAGAAATTACAATGTAAAGTGGTGAGTGTACAGCTTGTATAACAGTGTAAATTTGCTGTCCCCTCAAAATGACTCAACACACAGCCATTATTATCTAAACTGCTGGCAAGATCTCAGGCGTGAATGGGGAGACGGTGTGTTAAATTTGGTGTTATCACTCTCACTCTCTCATACTTGTCACTGGAAGTTTAACATGGCACCTCGTGGCAAAGAACTCTCTGAGGATCTGAAAAAAAGAATTGTTGCTCTACATAAAGATGGCCTAGGCTATAAGAAAATTATCAAGACCCTGAAACTGAGATGTAGCTCGGGCCAAGACCATACAATGGTTTAACAGGACAGGTTCCACTCAGAACAGGCCTCGCCATGGTCGACCAAAGGAGTTGAGTGCACATGCTCAGCGTCATATTGAGAGGTTGTCCTTGGGAAATAGATGTATGAGTGCTGCCAGCATTGCTTCAGAGCTTGAAGGGGTGGGGGGTCAGCCTGTCAGTGCTCAGACCATACACCGCACACTGCATTGTCTTCTGCAAACTGTTCATGGGCTTTCTTGTGCATCATCTTTAGAAGAGGTTTCCTTCTGGGACGAAAGCCATGACCAATCTGATGCAGTGTGAGTACTGACAGGCTTCAATCTCTTCAGCAATGTTGGCAGCACTCATATGTCTTTTTCCCAAAGACAACCTCTGGATATGACACTGAGCACGCGCACTCAACCTTTTTGGTCGACCATGGCGAGGCCTGTTCTGAGTGGAACCTGTCCTGTTAAACCGCTGTATGGTCTTGGCCACCGTGCTGCATCTCAGTTTCAGGACCTTGGTAATCTTCTTATAGCCTAGAGACCATCTTTATGTAGAGCAGAAATTCTTTTTTTTTTCAGATCCTCAGAGAGTTCTTTGCCATGAGGTGCCATGTTGAACTTCCAGTGACCAGTATGAGAGAGTGAGAGCGATAACACCAAATTTAACACACCTGCTCCACATTCACATCTGAGACTTTGAAACACTAACAAGTCACATGACACTGGGGAGGGAAAATAGCTAATTGGGCCCAATTTGGACATTTTCACTTAGGGGTGTACTCACTTTTGTTGCCTGCGGTTTAGACAATAATGGCTGTGTGTTGAGTTATTTTGAGGGGACAGCAAATTTACACTGTTATACAAGCTGTACACTCACTACTTTACATTGTAGCAAAGTGTCATTTCTTCAGTGTTGTCACATAAAAAGATATAATGTATTTACAAAAATGTGAGGGGTATACTCACTTTTGTGAGATACTGTTTGTAAAGTTTTTTTTTGTTCAACTAAGCGAGCTGAATGAAAACTGTACTAATTATGTGATGTTAGTACAGCGATCTTCCTGCTCTGCTTTTGTATTTTGACAGTTGGACCATCCTGTTAAAAGATCGGTGACACATATATGATAAATATCATGGACACTGTTATATGGTGGACTAGAAAATAATTTATTGCAAAAATCCTGCTTCTGTTTTATACTTATACTATAAGAAATATGCTGTGATAATTAATTATTTTGGAAGTATAGAATGCATTGAGTTGCTGCCGTGTAATTGGCTGATTAGCAATTTGTGATACCAAGCAATCGAACAGGTATACCTAATAAAGTGGCCAGTGAGTGTATTCTTACTGTATATATTGTACTGTTTCAGCTGTAAGGTCCATCCATAAGCACCCCCTGGTCCAAACCTCATCAGTCTGGTCTTCTTTTCTTGATCCTGTCTTCCTTATAAAAAGCTCAATAGATTTTCGTTGAAAATTCTTGCCATATTCTGTCTTCTTACTCACCTATCAGTTTAAGAAAGAATTCCAGGAATTTATGATTTTAAATAGTTATAGTGGTCCAGCTTGGACCAATTTAACTCTTCATATACCATATCTGTGGGATCCCTGTAGAAGCTTGAATTTACTGTAGTAGATCCCTGTGCCACCCTGCTGCCCTGCTGCATTGTGAACACAGGTGGTCAGCTGCTGGGCATGGGTGGCATTCAAAAATTGCCTTGCATTTTCTCAATGAATACAAAGCATTCTTTGAATGAACGAGGTGGAGAGTGTGATATTACCAACCCGCCTCTCCACTTTGTCCAATCAGAGAATGCATTGCATTCAACGAGATAATGAAAAATGATTTCTAAAGGGCACCTGTGCCAAATAGATGGCCTCCTCTGTTCAGAATGCAGCAGGGCAGCCGCATGGGACCTGGAAGCTAGTGGAGATTACGGGCTGTAAAAATATCCATATCTGGAATTCATCTTTAAAAGGGAAGTATGGGATATATAAAAGAAAAAAAACCTTATACTCACCTAGGTGGATACAGCATCAATCTGTCCCCCACTGCCTCTGCACTGAGAACTTTGCAATTAAACACCACTGATTACTCAGTTCTCCCCTCCGCTCTGAGCAGAGAGCTGTGAGTTTGGCCACCGACCCACTACTCTGCCCCTCCAGCACTCACTAGAGCACTGGGCTGGGGAGAAGAGGGAGCAGCTGGCTCAGTCTCCTAGCGGCGCAGCTGAGAGGCTGAGCCAGCTGCCAGTCCAAGCATCTAGGTGGATCCCAACTGTAAAGTCTGGAACTTTCCCTAGCCTGAATCAGCTGAGTAACCTCAGCTGGCGGCTGGCTTTAACCCGGTGTCAGCTGACAACAGGTCACAGGAATGCAAAACAAACTGCACTCCTGTAATCCACAGGACAAGTAGGACCAAAAAAGCTTTGTCCCTAGTTCTCCTTTAATAAGTGTTTTTTTTTTTTGGATTGGAATCTGAATATATTAACACTTTCCTGCCAACAGTACGCATATATGTGTCCTCACTGGACTGGGCTTTTTTCCATGGGGCGGCATATATGTGTATCAGTCTTTGTGCTGGTAGTGCGTCGCACATCGCGATCCTAGCACAGAGACCAGGGTTTCACCGGGAGCCCCGGGTCCGGTACTAACTATCGGGACCTGGATCCCCTGGTTCCCTGTCAACTGATTGCTGTGATAGCCTCTGATTGGCTATCACAGTGATTAGGCACTGTGAAGCCAGCCCCTGTGCTTTCTCTCTCTCTCTAAATGGAGAGGAGAGATACATTGTATCTCTCCTTGCAGAGAGAAATAAACATAACTGTGTAAAAATAATTTAAAAATAAAAAATACCTAGATCAATACCTAGGTCAGTGCCAGGGTTAGTGTTTGGGTGAAGTCAGGGTCAGTATATTTTGGGCAGGTTTTTTTTTTTTTTTAAGCATTTTTCATTGTCAGTGGGGTTGATTTACTAAAACTGGAAAGTGCAAAATCTGGTGCAGCTCTGCATAGAAACCAATCAGCTTCCAGGTTTTCTTGTCAAAGTTTGATTGAACAGGCTGAAGTTTGGAGCTGATTGGTTACCATGCACAGCAATATGCACACCATTGTTTCTGGGCTTTACTACGGGTACATACAACAACAGTGGACAAAAATAATGGGACAGAACCCAGCAAAGTAGTTCTAATCAACGGGTAAACAGCAGTCTCTGCTTCAAAACTTTATTGAATACAAAATACTACAAAAAGCAAAACCCAAATTGGCTTGCACACTTCGAGGTAAAAATGACAAACGTTGTCAACTCTAAAATACGCCAGGGGTCACTCACACGATATGCCGGCAGATATATAGAGAATAAAGATAAATAGCGAACAACTAACATACTCATATGTGGAATCGCTGCAATCCTCGGGAGCAGGAGGATTTATTATGGGTTGTTCTTTGGTGGTAAGTTTTGGTAGTAGCAAGAAATATACAGCTACATTTAACAATATTTTATTTTTATTACTATTTTGTGCCAGTTTTCCTTTGATAATCCATTACCATTTACCACCAAATAAAAGCCCACTTTGTCCTGAAAACAACAACGTATAATCCACCTGGATGCAAGTAGTTATGATGATATGTTATTGTATATGTGTTTACTAACACATGTCAAAGTTGCAAAACTGTGCTTAGGCATTAACATTTGTTTTACTCTTAGGCCGGAAGTGATTAAAATAACGATAAACGTGTTTTTTTGCAATAATATAATATTTATGTATTTTCCCATTATACCCCACAAACTGCATAATTGAATGCTTATTTATTCCTTAGAAGCTTTCTGGAGCATTTGTTTTATTTATTACACTTGTATTATTGCCCAATTAAGGACTGCTGGATTTTATACACTTTCGGGTCCCCCTTGGTTACCGTTGGCAACATTGACATTCACAGTCTATCACTATACTTCTTGCCTCAGTCAATATTTAATCCAGGGGTATGTAGTTGTTCTGTTTTAATTGTATAAATTAGGGATGGGAGAAGGGATTAGTGGGATACTCCAGATTAACTATGCACAAGGTTTGGAGGACATCTATCTGTTGGTACAGCCAGGCTGTTGATCCACCTTGCCACTTAAGTGAATTTAGGATTAAGTCTCTTTACAGATGACTTGATGAACTAAAGATATCTTCAGGACACTCTCCTAGTGTCCCCTTTCTTGACCACTGACACCCGTCCACTGACTATCCTACTTTGGGATGGCCCCCCTTAGGTCAGGCTCCTTGACATGATCCCCTGTACTCACAATACGGTTTTTCCAGGGTCTCCAGTGTCTCCCCCTCAGTCAGCTTTCCTGGACCTCTGGGTTCAGCTCCGTTCCTTTGGCCCTCAGGGCGATCTCGTGCCACTGCCACTGCTACAGAGGGGGAGGCATCCACCAACCTCCCTCCGGGACTCTGCTCACCAGCCAAAGACCCCGCAGCACATGTGCTCCTGGCTTTTCTACAGTATCCCAGAATGCACTGAGACAGCCTGTCCCCGCCAATCACCAGGACTGTATCAAACCTATGTATCCATTGGTCAGGTTTTCTCCCACTGCCAACATGACTCCCTATTGGACCAGCGTGAAACACTCTCTAGACTCAATGAATCACATACTGAACACACTGAGCAGACCTCACTAACAGATCCTGCTCTCTGCTAGACAGAAAGCACTATAGATTTGCCTGCTGCTCCTCTGACAGGCAGACAGAGCCAAAAACTATACTCTCTCACTAGCACCTACATAGGTGGGTATAATATACTAATGAAAATATTCCAGTAAATAGGGCTACCTGATCTGTAAAGCAACCCAATCAAACAGCTCAGTCCAATAAGGAATCAGTAGTTCTTGCAATCCCAATATTTCATGTGGTTTTATGGGCAGAGAGATTTCAGATCTTAATGTAGACCTGAGCAGCAAGAAATGTGGTTACATGTTGGTGACTCAGCCAATCGTCATTAACATGTTACTTCTATTGGAAAAAAAATAGTTCTTGAGAAGGAGATATACTGAAATGTTGAATTTTTTCCTGGCATTCATCATTTAGAAATAGTCATCTGTAATTACTTATGTACACAAGGATAATCTAAAGAAAAACAGTAACAGTGACTAATCAATGGGCCGAATAGCATTGAGGGAAGCCATCTGTAAATACTTTCTTTGACTTGCTTTCATTCAGCAAAAGAACAATATAAGAGATCTATTGCTCTAATTTTCTAACTAAATATGTTTAAAATGTAGTCAGTCAGTCAGTGAGAAGTATCGTCTATATTTTCTCTATGCTACCAAAATGAATTGCTAAAATTGTACATCATTTGGTTTTCAAAGAGGAGTTGAACTGTAGGTGGATATAAAAGACACACGTTAGTTCAGCTCTGTATTCAATAATAATTCATTAGGTGTAATTTTTTTTAAACCAGTTGGTTTAGGTTCCTTGGATTTAACTTGGTATCAGCCTGCTCCGGATCCTGTACAGCAGAGCTCAGACTGGGGGAGGTAGAAGAAGCATAAGTGGCCAATTAGCTGTGCAGAAGAATGCTGATAGGAGGAGAAAGCAGCGCAACAGAGAGAACAGCTGATAAATCTACTGCATCTCCTTTCACTGTCCAGTCACAGACTGGGGGAGAGGCAACCTGCAAGTATTACTGTTGTGACTAAGAGGTGTACATTTCAAGACTGGATGGACAGAAGTGCAAATTCTTTGGCAGTTAAAAGTGTGTTTAGCTGGAGTTCGGCTTTAAATTCCATAGACATTTCCAAGTCTGACAAAGACCTCAAAGGAAGACACAGGACTTGGTTTACTAAAACCAAGAAAATTAACAAGAGTAGGGATACATGGCTAATGAGGTGGATTTACTAAATGTGAACTGTTCACAATGCAATGCCTTTCACACCTGGGCGTTTTTGTTGCAGGCGTTTATTGGGCATTTTTTGTGCGTCTTTGGAGGCAGGCATGACATCTGAACTTCTGTATAGGGGTATATATATACACAAACGCCCAGGTGTGAAAGGAGCGGAACTCCATCCCTGCGCTACTAAAAATTCTAAGAAAAATTATATATTTTTTCTGGTTCTGGACATGCTACAGAGCTGAAACTTCACAGGTACACTTTTTAGATCCCCCAGACACTAAATCCAAAGAAATCTCATTTTTTTTCCAATAATTTTTTCAATAATTGGCTCTCTATCAAAAACGACAATTTTTAAGAACTTTTTTTTGTGTGAAAAATAGTCCCTGGGACATGAACCAGAACCCTAGGCACTTTTTAGGGGCATTTATTGGGTTTTAGGGCTTCAAAATTGTGTTTTTTTATTCCATATATATATACACACATATTTATATATATATATATATATATATACATACACATATATATATATATATATAAATACCCCTATACAGAAGTTCAGATGTCATGCCTGCCTCCAAAGACGCACAGAAAACGCCCAATAAACGCCTGAAACAAAAACGCCCAGGTGTGAAAGGAGCGGAGCCCCATCCCTGCGCTACTGAAATTCTAAGAAAAATTATCTTTTTTTTCTGGCGGTCACCCTGACATGGAAGCAGGGCAGCCATCAGAAATTTTGGGGCCCCTTACACAGCTTTAGGCTTGGGTCCCTCTGGGCCTGACCACCAACATTCCAAAGGGCCCGCCCTCTGGCTGTCCCACTGAATCGCCTACTGGCCATCCCACCAAGTCCTTCAGTGCACCCACTTCTATTTTAACACTCTTATAACTTAATAAATTCAAATGAATACAATCCATCAAAGAGACATCCCCATATATTCAGCAAAGGGACATCCCAATCCAAAAAAGAGACGGCCTCATATATTCAGCAAAGAGACATCCCTATCCAGCAAAAAAACAGCCTCATATATTCAGCAAAGAGACATCCTAATCAAGTAAAGAGATGGCCTCATAAATTCAGCTAAGAGATATCCCAATCCAGCAAAGTATCAGCCTCCTATTTTCAGCAAAGAGACATCCCTTCAGCTGAATCGGCTTACTCTTCAGCCGCTATGTTTCAGCAATTGCTAGTTACTACAGCTGCAACTACTCGGTCTCCTTGGTTGGGGCCTGGGCAGCTGGGCCCCTTGGAACGCCTGGGCCCCTTACATGTGTATGGGCTGTCCCCCCCTGATGGCTGCCCTGCATGGAAGAGTTCGGTCACCCTGGCATAGCAGAGTCAGTTCACCCTAAACTACGGTCACCCTGACACTTAACACTTTCCCTACAGAAACTAGATTATTGAATCTAACTATAGTGGTATATAGTACCCTAACTACACTGCATATCCCTTTCCTCACACTAATAATTGCAAAATGACACTGGAGCAGCAGGAGTACCAGAAATGCTTCCACTCTATTGCACAGCCTCTCTATTACAGTGCTAGAGTTTTGGCGGGGCTATGTTATATACTGGGGGGCGTATGGGGGGCGTATTCACTCCTGATTAGCCTCTGGACCCCCTAGTCACTCCAATCTGCTTTTACTGATGTTTCTGGGCCAATCACGGGCTTTTAAAGCCCTGTTCCTGTCCCATGGCATTTTGGGCGGTTCTGGTGGCCGAATTCCAAACTTTTACCGCAAAAAGTTCGGAATTCGGCCGAATTTCGAACAGCCAATGTTCGGGTTGAACCGATGGTCGACCTGAACAGTTCGATCATCCCTAGCTGTATTCACTTCAATCAACCTATCATGTACAAGGAAAATGTTTTAAAATAAGATTTTTACTTGCACATATTTGGATGATTGAATTATACACAGATTCAATGCATTTACTAAGCTCAGTGAACTGCTTTAGTAATGAGTCTCTCTGAATTTGGTATTCCATTAGAAAAACAATGTGGACTTTTATAGTTAGTATGGATTATGGCAGGAATACACGATAAGAAAATCGTACGGAAATTTTGTTCAGCGAACGATCGGCCGATTTTCTACTCGTTGATGCCCAGCAATCAATACCCGATATCGATATCATGAACGAAAAAGACCGAACAAATTGAAAAATTCTGTTGTATCGTTTGCGAACAAATGATTTTCTATTTGTTGGTGTGAAGGTCGTCAGTAGAAAATCTATAGAACATTATCACACATGAGCGGAAATAGTTGGCGACCTGAAAGCAGTGTTCAAGAACGAAGTTTCGTAAACACTAATGAAAAATTCCAAATAAACAAGGCAAAAGAAATGTCAGCAAAAATATATATGTGCTGGAAGGAAGGGCTTGGCTACAAGGTCACACGCACACTACATCACTTCCACTTGTACATGAAACGTCAATACTATGTATGAAATCGATTGCTCTTTGAAAGATTTTTTTCGATTGTTAATGTTGGTGACAATTTCGTTCGTTGGTCGGCGATCGAACGATTGGTCAATGTTCGAACTGTGCATTCCTGCTATTAGTCATAGTCAGCCTGACATGAACTCTAATGGTGAAGACATTTCACAACTTATCCAAGCTGCTTCTTCAGTTCTAATGTGTGTCAGGCCATACCCTAGCACTTACAGTATATCTACCAAGGTAATGTAAATTAATCCAAACACCATGGAATGTGTCAAAGCAGATGTTGATTTTCTAAGTGCAGCCTTTGAGGTGCTGTACAAGTAAAGTTAGAACAATTTTTCCAGTTACCACCATTTTTAAAAAGATTTTCTTGGAGATATTCATAAAGAGTGTCTAAAAATTTCTTTGTTCCTCCACACTACAAATGCCAGTGATGGCCCCAAATTCACGTACTTGTTGGAAGCCATATGAACATTCCATCCTCAGTGCAGTTTAGTTGTCAGACAGACAGCACAGCAACCAGAAAGCTTTGTAGATGCATGGACCTTCCTGCTACATGGCGTAAAGATATAGGCACTCTTTTTCTGTACGCCATATTACAGTTGATCCTAATTACCTCCAACTACAGGTAATTATTTTTAAATGTGGTGCAGCCATAGTGCCATTTTGTAAAGGTGGCACTATTAACATTCACCTGAATCTGTCATACACTTTGGTACAATTTCCAAATTTGGTGGCAGGGCTTTTGTGAATCTGAGTCTTTTTGAACAGCCATACTGCCAGAAAAGTGGCATGAATGCCATAATAAATCTCTCCAAGCCTGTTCTATTTAAATAATTCCATGGTGTCAGAGAGTTTGCATAGGTGTTAATCATTCAATTTACTGTATATGCCTGAAGGTGTGAATAGTTGACAAATCACCTGGGTAGAGATGTCAAAGCAGCATTACATGTGGAAGACAGATGGTATTGAAGGCTCCAACCACTGTTTAGGGACAATTGTTCCATTATGACATAGATGATCCCTTTCATGCTTTTTGCAAACCAATTGCCCCCTCTGTCTAAAACGTGCTCCTGTCTTCAATAAAATGTTCCTTTTCCCTGGTGAGCTTCACCCACCCATGATCATTTTTTTCCATCCCTTCTTACTCGGTTTGCTCGGCAGGGTCGCTGATAGGGGGGGACCACCAGTCCTCCTGTAGTACGTCCCAAACAGAAGGGGCGATTACAGAAGGAAGTCTCGTGTGGCTGTCTGCAGCAGCTGAAAGCATATTTCTCTCCCTCCCACTGGCTTTCAGCTGCTGCAGGGAGAGACACAGACACAGGCCATTGTTCCTGTAATTGCTTCCCTGAATCCTTCCCCGTTCTGCCTGTTTCTGATTACCCGTGTGCCCGCCTGACAGTCTAACACCACCCCCCTATGTCCTGTAAAAAAATAACACATTTTCTAGAAAATAAATTTTAAACATTGTAATAAATAATTTTATAAAGTTGTAAAATAAATTAAAATAATGTAAAAAATGATAAAAAAACAATTAAAAAAGGGCAAATTCACACAGGTCCCCTATTATGTTTGTGTCCGCTAAAAATGATTTTAGTGTATGTTTAATGAAAATATTGCTTTGATATATACGGGGGGCCCTGCCAGGTAGGCTGTACGGGGCCCCCGTGATTTTTAACAGCAGCCCTGTTGCTCGGTTATCCTCAATTCACATAGTTATTGGCCCAGCAAAATAATTGTTGTTCTGCTGTAATATGCCGTTCTGCTGCTGCGGACTAGGTCCGTTGTGGCCATTTCCTTTCTGATGTCATGGGGAGCTGGCTTTCACCTCCATGTCTGCGTGCTTACCCCTCCACCCAGGACAAATCCTCCCCCTAAAGTAATTCTGCCTCCCAGCACAAAACTTTGCCCCCCCCCCTGTCCCCAAAATCCCACCAGCTCAAAGGCCCCCTCCTAGCACAAATCCTCTACCCCTAAAATTTCCCTTCCTAGTACACATCTTCATCCCCTCCCACTTCAAATCTCCCCTCCTAGCACAAATCTTTCCCCCACTCCCCCTTCTAATGCAAACCCCCCTAAATCATCACTTACCACCCCCCCCCAATTACCCCTCCTAGGACAATACTTACTCCCTGCCACCCCCCAGATCCCCCCTTCCAAAGCAAATTCCCTCCCCCCACAATCTTCTTGTCTCGCCCCCCCACCTCACATATTACCACAGTGCCCAGGACAGCCGCCCCTCCTGCCCACCCCTTGTCCCAGCCCTGTAGCCAGCTCCTGAAGATGCAGAACAAATTTCACCCTACGGAGTTGTGTTTCACTGTGTTTGCAGCCTCTTGGATTATGCAATATGAATATACCAGGATGCTCAAGAAGCAGGGAACATTAATTCTCATTTAGGTGAAAGAAGAGGCGGGGGCAATGGGGGGGGGGGCTAAAAAATAATTCAATTTTGTAAATGTGGTGGGTAAAGGAACCCAATGAAACAAAGGGGTTGATTTATTAAAGCTGGAGAGTGCAAAATCTGGTGCAGCTCTGCATGGAAACCAATCAGTTTCCAGTCTTTTATTTGTCAAAGCTTAATTGAACAAGCTGAAGTGGCACCAGATTTTGCACTCTCCAGCTTTAGCGAAAAAAACCCCAAAGTGTTTCAGGTAAGTAAAGGTCCCTTTTAAAGTGTAAGAAAACTGACCTGCAGAATTTGCCCTCTTTGTATGTTGGGCCATTCGTTTCAGGAGAGGTTTGTTTTTTCCCCAATGTGCATGTCTTTTCATTCTTCACTACACAGTACTGCATATACCAAGTTACTTTTCTTGTGTTTGGGTGTTGGGTTATTTTGATGCACAAGCTTCTGTCTCAGTTTATTGTCTCAGTTGATAGAAAAATAGCCTAGGCTATATACAGCGCTTGCCCAAAAAAAATTATCTTAATGTATGTGAACAATGTTGAAAACTTATCTTTACCGTATAAGTGAAAATACAAATCAATTGAACATATGAAAATTAATAAAAAGTTCCAAGAAATTGATAAATAGATAAATAAGTATTTTCCGGTGGTGGTCAATATATGTGAATAAATTAAATGTAAAATTCAATAAAGTCTTTTCAAGTGGTGAAATCCACTTGATCCACGTGGATCCACCTGATCACCACTTGAAAAGACTTTATTGAATTTTACATTTAATTTATTCACATATATTGACCACCACCGGAAAAGACTTATTTATCTATTTATCAATTTCTTGGAACTTTTTATTAATTTTCATATGTTCAATTGATTTGTATTTTCACTTATACGGTAAAGATAAGTTTTCAACATTGTTCACATACATTAAGATAATTATTTTTTGCGGCAAGCGCTGTATATAGCCTAGGCTATTTTTCTATCATCCATTTAAACCTACAGCTGCTGCCACACAATATATATTTTTATATTTATATCTCACTAATTACACACATATTTTTATACTTTTAGTTTATATTTAATCAAAACCTTTTCCGAGGCGCGGGGAGATACACTAGTATAGTGTTATCTTTTTTCTATTGTCTCAGTTATATTGCTAGACTTGAAAGACATGGAGATGCAACATTTATTTGTTTTCATACAGTGAAACTATAATCTAAAAGATAAGGACTGAGAAAGATGAGCTTGTGCCTCGTTGAAACCTCAAAATAAAACTTCATCACAGTGCGTTCATCTGTCAAGACCCATGAGTGCCGTCTTTCCTTTTGGATTAATGTACTGTACTTCATGCATTGCTGAGCACCTAGGCCATTTTCTTTCGGATATGTGTGAAGTGGCAACTACTAGATTACATGGTATGACAAAAGTTTTCTGTGTGCTCTGATTCCTCCTTTTTTTTTGTAAAAAAAGAAAAAAAGATTTTATTTAGGAAATACAAGAGTAGTGTAACTACAAAATTTCCAAGATGGGAATCCACAATTACAGTGAACGCCAACAAATTACATCATATTAGTCATGTACATAAATCAATAATGCATGTATATAGAATCAAAAAGAACAATAATTCTGCTGTCACCTTAAATGCTATCGAAAAACACATAGTTCGGCCTAAGCAGTAACTAGTCCTACATCTAAAAACATTAGATAGGTGAATCCACATTAGCCTATTAGTAATCTATCCAACACCAACTCCAATGGGCACATACCTGGTTTTCTCCAGCCATGGGCCCCACAGGTTATCAAATTTGCAGACCCTGCTCTATGCTGATAGATATACTTCTCCCTGATTTTCTTGATCCACAAGGTCAAGCAAGGGAATGGGAACATTGAACAGATACTGTAGGAGAAGAAGACCACATGGAGTAATATAGATTTGTGTTTCTGCCTATTCAGTTCTAAGATTTACACACTCCTGCAAGACAGCACAGCTAGGTGGATGACACCACTTTTACTGTTAAGTCATCTCTCTGCTCAATCTACTCTATCCTTCTATTAGCATGTATTTTGTAGGCATGTTTGCATGCAGCACCTATTGCTGTTTGTGCTATTCCTAGTAAGAGTGCTGCTGTAAAGGGCACTGCAAAAGGCTAATATCAAGTCAAAGTAAGGGCAGCCATAGATGGTTCGAATCTCAGACAGTTCAGGAGGATCCGGCTGAGATTCAAACCATGTATGGGCAGACTTACTGTACCAAGTTGATCGATTAGTCAGCTTGGGTAAAACTAATATGCCGAATTTACTTGCGATTATCGCTAGCAGCTGCTACAAGCCACTAGCAAGAATCACTGTCTTCTCTCGCCCCCACCCCCCTCCCCCGCTGGGAGAATACAATGCCACAGCAGGAGGGATTCAACTGTCAGCACTGTCTGTGTTGATGGGGGAATCGTGCAAATATCTTTCCTGCACCCCGTGGTTGCAGGGAAGAAATTTGCTTTGTCTATGGCCTGCCTAAGGTAATGATACTGATTTCATTAAAAAAATATATTGAATTATTTATCAATAAATACAGAATAACTTGTGTCTGCCTGAATCTCAGATTTTAATCATTTGTTCAACAAAGACATAATAATATGCAACCAAAATTGGATTTATACTTCCTACCTACGCAGCCCATTGTTCTGCTATCCTCTTACCCCATTTAAATGCTTATGAATCTATTTATTAAGAATGCACAAGTGAAATTTGCACTGTGAAAAAATTGTTACATTTGCCGAAGTAAGACTCTATGGGATTCACTCAGCATTTTCGTGCAGGATTCCTCTTAAGTGTTATATGATATTTTTATTAATGGCTGAAAATAAAGATCCTTATCCTTTTATTAAAGCCTTGTGAATTGCACTTCATGTTTGCTATTGCCTATTCCAGTGTTTCTCAACCATTTTTTCAGTCAAGGCACCCTTTAAAATTATGGAAAGCCAGGAGGCACCCATTCTAAAACGTAAAAAGCTATTCTAATAGTTTTACATAGTGCATCAACATCCGCACATGTAGTAAACCCAACATTAGAGGTGATTTATTCTTCCAAATACAATGCACTTTTGCTTGCTGGTACTGACTAGTATTCCAGTGTTTTCTTTTTCCTCAATTTTTCTCCAGCGCTCAGCAATTGTGACCCCAGCGCTGACAGAGAGGGGCAGTTGAGAATCAAAGAATCAAACAAGGATGCTGTGCTGATGGCCGACATCCTCCTTATCAACTGAAGATGTCATTGGATGTTAGGATGCGGTGGCTAGAAGGTCGTAATGGTGCGCAATAAAAACCTGTGCCTTTGTGTAGCTAAAAGGCAGGCTTGATCCACCTGCTGGCTTGTATATGATCTTTGGGCAATTTTTAGGCATTTTTCCAAGGCACCCCTGAAGAAACCTCAAGGCACCCTGGTTGAAAAAGGCTGGGCTATTCTATATTGTGCATAGATGTAATCACACACACCGTGAGCATATAATAAATTCTGTTTTTTGTAGGTAAAAGGCATTGCATGAGTAGACTTATACTTCCTTATGAAAAATCTATTCCTTATCCAAATCTTAACATGGGTTATTTCCCCCGAATGGCCAGGGGAATCCCAGTGATACAGATATCTTCCCTTGCTATGTATACAGAGCAATCCAGACATAACTGTAGAATACAAAATGCTGTTTAAAAAAAATGACTACATTAGTAGACCAAACTACAGATATGCTTTTTATCATCTCTTAGTTTATAACATAAACTTGAAGCATATTTTAGTTATCTTCCAATAGTGTCAAAGCATATATAAACCAACTCTTTAAAATGTTATAAATATTTTATTGGGTATGTTCAAGCTCATCAGCTTATTGTTGCTGCTTCGTTATTGGTGGTAATCTATGGAACTACTTAAAGTGTGGGTGGTTGCCGTCATCCCTAAATGATAGGACAAGATTGTATTGGTTCCTCAAACTAAAAGAAAATGGGATTGTGTAGGCAAAAGATTGATTATAAAACAAGATATATTTATTATACATATTTTTTTTTTATTTTTTTTTTTATTTATGTATAATAAATATATTTTGTTTTATAATCAATCTTTTGCCTACACAATCCCATTTTCTTTTGGTTTGAGGAACCAATACAATATTGTCCTATTGTTGCTGCTTCTGTTCTGCTGGGGAGGTTTCCTTCAGTACCTGTCCCAGAGACACAACAGGAAGTCAAAGAAAATCTCCTCAAAGTGAAGGAAATTCCCATGCCAGTTGTCACCAGAACAGTTGTCCTAATTGAAAAATGTACCCATACTTTTTGTTCTGGTGGTAACTCTAAAATGTTGGATTTCACTCAATTTCTGTCTCAGAGACAACGTTTATCAGGCCAAAAATTGACGGCGTTATATAAGTATCTGTAATAAATAAATAAAGAGGGACATTTCCTGAAAATCTGACAGAAAGTCTAACCCCTCACCACTCTATCCAAAGCCAAACTTATGTCAATCTCATTTTAAAAGTAGATTTCACTATTTTGTAAATTCTCAGCCTTTCCCAATCTTTTCAATACTGAGAAACCCTTGACATAACTTTCCGGTGGCACGGAACCCCTGCTGCAAAAAACATATATCTACTACTCATGATACATTCATATGATGGTCAGTGGGAAGAATGGCTCCTTACACTTGTGGTCATTGGGAAGAATTGCCCCTTATAGCTACCTTCTAGCTAGCTAAAAAGATCAATGGTGTCAGTGGAAACCTATTTGGAGAAGCAGAAATTGCTCATTGCTCAAAGAACCCCAAGCAACCTCTGGAGGAACCCTGGTTTAGGAACCATAATTTAGACAGAAAGAGGTTGATTTACTACGAGGGACGTTCAAGTCAAACCAGGACTTAAGAGTTTATATAATAAAAGAACAAATTTCAAGGAAAACTGCATTTATTTTTCTACATAGTCTTCTGCTACATTTATACACTTATCCCAGCATTTTACTAATGCCTGGAAAGCTTCAGCATAGAATGATTTGTCAGTATGCCTAAACCATCCTATGACAGCCTGCTTCACTTCGTCATCAGTGCTGAAATGCTGATATCCATGGAACTCTTTTAGGGGTCCAAACAGGTGGAAATCACTCAGAACAAGGTCCGGGCTGCAAAGGGGGATGTGACAATGCCTCCCAGCTAATTTGCTATAATGTGCATGTAGTGCAGTATGAGCCTGTGCATTGTCCTGGAGAAACAGGACACCCTTAGGTCCCTTTCATACCAATTGCAATTGGCTGCAGTTGGATGCATTTTGAACTGCACTCCAACTGCACAGACAGCCTAAATTCAAGGCAATGCTTTGGGCATAGTTCACATCACTGCAGTGCAGTTCAGTGCAATTAAAAAGAGTAGAGCATGCAGCATTTTTCTGCACCGCAAATCCAGGGAACGTGCTACAAAACGCACTTAAAATGCACCACGCCCCTTTAAGCCAAGAATGCCAAGCCCAAAAAACTTATAGAAAAATGCACTGCCAACGCAGCGCAAAACACATGCAAAATGCACTGAAGCGTGCCTCAAGCACACTTCAAGTGCACATTAAATGCATGGAAACATGCAGTCAAAAATGTTCAGTTGTGTGCAGTTTCTAGTGTGAATGGGCCCTAAGTTATCAAACCACATGCTGTTGCACACTAGTGGCACTTTTCCACTGCAAGTACCGGCTCGGCTCCACTCAGCCCTGCTTGGCCCTGCTTGGCTCTGTTTGGTTTTCCACTGCGTGGTACCGCATGGTACTGTGTTGAAACGGTTCGGTACGGTTTGGTACGGTTTGCTTTTCCACTAAAGTAAAGTGGGTGGGATAACAATGATTCTCTGACCAATCAGTGGCTAGTAGTGACAAACAGTCAAGGCTGCATGCAAAGGATTGTGGGATATGGAACCCATGCGGCCCTCTTGGAACCACAACTGAGGTGGTACTGTTTAAGCGAGCCGTACCGTTCGGTTCCATGCAGTGGAAAAGCGCCGCCGTACCATACCGAACTGTTTCTACACCGTACCATGCGGTACCATGCATTGGAAAAGCACAAAAGCGAGCCGAACCGTTCAGTTCCATGCAGTGGAAAAGCGCCATAGCACTGTTGTCTGCTCAATTAACGGTCTCTGAACTGGCCCGTGACATGTGCTCCGCCTACCAGTAATAGGATCCACTTGCCACTTACTACTGCGTGTAGTACCACCATGCGAGCATCCTTTTTTATACATTTAAAATGAAAAGCCCCAGTTTGACTCAAATGCCCCTCTTAAAACTGGAGATTGCAACATCTGGTGCAGCTCTGAATTAAAAACCAATCGTTTTTTTTTTTTTTTTTTTTTTTTTTTGTCAAAGCTTAATTGAACAAGCTGAAGTTAGAATCTGATTGGCTATCACGCACAGCTGTACCAGATTTTGCACTCTCCAGTTTTAGCAAATCAACCCCAAAGTGGCTGCACAATGGAGCAAGAGATCAGCAGCACTGAGAAGTGACAAGGGATGAAAGAAAGCAATAAAAAGTGACACTTCTTTATGATTTATTGTGCTTTGGAAATGTAGGTGTCATTCACTTGTACATCTGCTGCTGTCCTGACTTCAGGTGCAGAACTTGACCTTTGATGTGGCAGCTATCTGGCACCCATCTCTCTCTTTTTGTCATCTGTGTATAAAATCTGCTTACACTTGTCACCTGGATGTTTTTTTCTTTTTCCTCTGAATGAATAGGAATCTCTGATGTGCTTGCTTCCTTCTTTTCCCCTTGTATTGTTAGTTCTGTGTAGGAGGAGGGGTCAGTCTCGGATCAGTACTAGAAAGTCTTGCACAACTGACAGCAGGTAATGATGAGACCTGCCTCTCTCATCTAAATAAAGCAAGAGGAGGAGAAACAGGGGCTGTCCAGGAGTCTACCTGTACCTGACACTTGTAAGGGACATTTGGCTCATCAGTCACTGGCAGCTGGCTCCCAGGTATGTCACAATATATCACTGATCACTAATGTCATATATATATATATATATATATATATATATATATATATATATATATATATATATATGTGTGTGTGTGTGTGTGTGTATTATCCATGCATCATTCATTGTCTTTTGTGCTTACAATAGAATGATATAGCATCTTCTGTGTGTGTCCATTTATAGAAGTACACAGAACAGTTTGTGCAGCATGTTTATTAGTGATAGCCATTATAGCGGTTAATAGATACTCTTTCTTTTTCTGAACAGCATACTGCAAACTGGAGCCGATGACTATGTCCAAGATCTCTGGTGACATGTACGATGACTCTGACTGTATCTGTTCCTATGGGATGAAACTCACCTGGGACATCAATGATCCAAAACTCCCGCAGGTGGGTACAGCTGTGTCAGTTCTGCTGTATGCGATCACCTGCGCCTCTGCCATGTACTAAAACAACACGAGCGAGCTGGGAACTCTACCTGTGAAAGTTCAAAGAGTCAGCCTCTCTAAACAGAGTTCTTTTAGGCTAAGCCGAGCCTAGCAAATACTTTCACACTGCATGCACCGTCTATATACCGCCTCTACTACAGAGAGACAGAACTTCTCCACATTCATATATCAAATCACTTCTATGTCATGGAATTCCATACACTGATCTGTTGGTAAAACTTCTGAAAATAAATGCATCCTTCAATAACTATACAGGCTATACATAGCCCTACGCCCTACTATATACATACATAATATATAAATACACACACACACACACACAGATATATATATATTTAAATGTGTATGTATAATAAGGATATATATATATATATATATATATATATATATATATATATATATATATATATATATATATATACTTACTATATGTCTATTATAATGTAGAAAGGGATATGTGTGTGTGTAGTTATTATACTTATGTAGTTATGTTTTTGTACTTTAGTAATATATACACCATATATTTTTAAATGTTATGCATGTATAATAAGGATATCTATCTATCTATCTATCTATCTATCTATCTATCTGTCTATCTATCTATCTATCTATCTAGATCTATCTATCTATCTATCTATCTATCTATCTATCTATCTATCTATCTATCTATCTATCTATCTATCTATCTATCTATCTATCTATCTATCTATCTATCTATCTATCTATCTATCTATCTATCTATCTATCTATCTGTCTATCTGTCTATCTGTCTATCTCTCTCTATCTATCTCTCTATCTATCTATCTGTATATGTGTATATATATATATATATATATATATATATATATATATATATATATATATATATATATGTGTGTGTATGTATATGTATATATCTGTCCATAATGCAGGGATATGTGTGTAGTTTTTACTTATATGTGTAGTTATGTTATGTAACATGCGGTTTTTGTACTTTAGTAATATATACATAATATAGAAACACAGATTTTTACCTAGATATAGAAACACGCAGATTTTTACCTATATATGTAGTTATGTTATGTAACGTGTTTTTTGTGCTTTAGTAATATATATATATATATATATATATATATATATATATATATATATATATATATATATATATATATATATATATATAACTAAAGCACAAAAGCCACATGTTACATAACATAACTACATATATAAGTAAAAAACTACACACATATCCCTGTATTATGTATGTATAGTAAGGACATATAGATAGATAGATAGATAGATAGATAGATAGATAGATAGATAGATAGATAGATAGATAGATAGATAGATAGATAGATAGATAGATAGATAGATAGATAGATAGATAGATAGATAGATAGATAGATAGATAGATAGATAGATAGATAGATAGATATCCTTATTACATAAAAAATATATGATGTGTATATTACTAAAGTACAAAAACACATATCCCTCCCTACATTATGTATGTATAGTAAGGACAGATAGATAGATAGACAGACAGACAGACAGACAGACAGACAGACAGACAGATAGATAGATAGATAGATAGATAGATAGATAGATAGATAGATAGATAGATAGATAGATAGATAGATAGATAGATAGATAGATAGATAGATAGATAGATAGATAGATAGATAGATAGATATCCTTATTACATAAAAAATATATGATGTGTATATTACTAAAGTACAAAAACACATATACCTCCCTACATTATGTATGTATAGTAAGGATATATATATATATATGTGTGTGTGTGTGTGTGTGTGTGTGTGTGTGTGTGGTAGTAGTTTTTTTACTGAAGTTATAAGCTGATTGGCTACCATCGGGAGCTGCACCAGATTTTGCACTCTCCAGTTTAGTAAATCAACCCTATAGGGTTTTTAAACATAACTCATAACTATTAACAGGTTTTTGGGTTTTTTGGGGTTTTTTTTTGCTTGCCTGTGATTGGACGATTGCAGTGAACTCAGATTGGCCGTATTTACTAAGCTAAGAGACTATTCACTTTTGCAAAGTGAAAATACATCTTATAAAATGAAAATGCTATATTCCTTAGTAATTCAACCCCATGTTCACTTAAGAAAGCCGAACAAGTTCAGGTTGAGTTTAAAATCAGTGAACATATACTAGGGTGAAAAGTACTCCTTTAAGGAATTATTTTATTTTTTTGCTACATAAGATCAGCATCATATTCTGGGGAATGGTATGTATAATTAAAATGTCTATAAATGTTTGTTTTATAATTATAGCATAATAAGGATCGCACACATTCAGAACGTGTAAAAACTATTTTTATATCAAAATATGTAAGAAAATGAACACAGGAGCGCCATTGGTTTCTATCTAGCAATTATGAGAGTAAAACATACAAAAGAGGGTATATAAATAACATATAGCTTAGGGGCCAATTCCATAACGCAGTGAAGAAAAGCAACAATGATTTGCATGATATAACTTACAACAACTAATATGATCTGATTAGAGTCATTCAGTTTGTGATGGGTCCGACCTGGAATAATAATGTTCTGTGGTGAATTAGCCAGCAAATGTATTAAAAGCATCAGGAAAAACAAGTTACATAATAGCCGCACATATTTGTAAATTATAAAAACTGTGCAGAAAACTGCTGTGTAGATGAAATACATAAATGTGATACATTTAAGGCTACAGTCAGCATCTCAATATTTTTAGTACTTAAGTGAGTTTTATTAAAATAAAGTTCATAAAGCACATAATATAATATAATATAATATCGTAGAATATCATAGAATATAATATCATAGAATATAATGCAGGAGTGGTGTATTCAGTTTATACTTATCACCAATACAATCAGTAATAATATAATTGTGTTAACTATATAAAATATAATATAAATACATAAATGACTGGCCATACAAATCAAACGATCATTAATTGCCCAGGTTTAGGACATTAAAAAATGGGCTATTGAAGCCTATTAAATTATTCACATAAAAGAGCATGTGTAAAGGAAACAGAATGGAATGACAGCGATCCAGTGACTGGAGTGATAGAGAACACAGCATTGCCCCTGGCAATGGCACACAGACATTACTATTCTCTGTGGGATCACCTTGTCTGCTGCTAATACAATTCACATGTTGAAGTTATCTCTTTAGGATGATGGAGCTGACATCCCACAACATCTGCTTTAGAAAAATTAACTAGCTAAATTAATCTTTTCTAACACTATATTATAACATTATAACACTAAAAGTTCAACAGCTGATCCTATTCAAAAGGAGTGAAATTCAGATGCCTCTAGTAGAAATATAGACTGATTACTATGGGATTCTTTTACTTGATGTTCATTTTTGCAAACTGAACGTTGGTAACTAAGGTGAAGCCGTGTTTCCAAATCTTCAATCATATGCAAAAAAAAAAAAAAAATCATATTTTAGTACCTGATTGGCTATTTCAAGTGAACACATATTTTTCTCTTTTGCTAGCATTCGCTTTGCCAAGTGATCAGCCACTATTTCTTTAGTAAATCAACCCCATATAGCTGACTTTTAAACCAAAGATTAGTGTTTTATTCCAGAATCACTCCACCACATATAGCAGTGATTGCACTATGGAGGAGTAAGGCATAGTAAACAGCCTTCCTTTATTTACTAACCTATGGGGGTAGTTTCTGCTCCTGTTCATCATGTGCACTGGTAGATAGCAACAGCATTTATTAAAAGTTGATTTACTAATACTGTATATATTAACTGCGCTTCTCTTTGCAAACTGGAAGTTAAACTGGCTTTGCAAAGATGTGTTCCTCAGTGGGGTGGATTTACTAAAACCAGATTGTGCAAAATCTGGTGCAGCTCTGCATAGAAACCAATCAGCTTCCAGTTTTTTTTTTTTTTTTTGTGAAAACTTAATTGAACAAGTTGAAGTTAGAGGCTGTTTGGCTACCATGCACAGCTGCACCAGATTTTGCACTCTCTAGTTTAGTAAATAAACCCTACAGTATATTGTCATAAAATATAGGGACTGCTGACTATTAGAAAATGCTACTATTGCGAATCTGTTCCTCCTTTTGAAAGCCAACTTCACAGCACAATCACTGCCCTATGTGACATATATGTATGGGATAAAAGGTCAGATATAGGGGCTGCTCTAACAAAAAAAAAAAAAAGTAGTAATCACTGTCTTCAATGATATCTAAGTCACTAATACAAACACCTATACAGATTTGAAAAATTACTGACTACAACTAAAACAAAAGAGTGAGAATGACAGCCAGGCAATCTGCATTTCCAGAAGGAAATACCAGAAACTGCAGCCTCTATGTTTCTCCCATGACAGGTTTGTTTTAATATGATTAGATGATTCAGTTAAAAGAGATAATTACTAAAGCCATTTATCACTACAAATGTTTGCGGTTACCTATATACTGAGGAACAAGCGATATTCATCATATCAATTTAGAAACAGTGTAGATTGTCGGACGATCAGAGTTTATTGTATCAAAAAGCAGGGTTCAGTCCATGGAGGATAGATATATACTGGACAATAATGAATAATAGAGAAGATCCTGACACTCATTTCTAGTGACCTTGCTCCATTTCCCACCACTGTGATAAGTTTAATAATGCCTCGCCCCTTGCGATCAAATATATGTTAATAGTGATGACCCCGACAATGACACTGACCTGTCACATAACATTCGTCACGTACATCTCTCAGCTTCCCAAACCTGTTATTTTTACACTGAGATTTCATAAACACATTTCTTTTCGGTTCAATTAAAGGGAACTATTTAGAAGCAGAAGAGTATTATCACATTTCCATTACTGAAATAGGGTGCATATATGGATGGCATTCATAACATAGAGTAGAGATAAATGCAATTTATTAAATTCTCTTATACACAAATGTGTAATGATAGAAAAATAAAAAAAGAGAAATGCAGTAGCAATTGTGGCTGTAATAGGAAGAAAAACTGTACCTGGCTGTATAAAAAAATAGATCTTGTACTGTGTACTGTGGGATCGCATATTGCTACCTTTGCTACCAATGCTAAAAATGCTAAATTATTATTATTATTATTACTGCTACTACAACTATTACTACTTCTACTACTATTGCTGCTAAGAAAAATAATAACAACAACAACAACGATAATAATATCTGTAATAAGAACAACATTTATTATTATTATTATTATTATTATTATTATTATTATTATTATTAGTGTCTTCACACATTTGATGGTGATCACCATGCAACAATAACATAATGAGAATATGAATATCAATAATAGGAAGCTCAAATCTTATTATTATTAATCGTGTATTTACACATTTGATTGTAATCACCATGCAACAACAACATAGTGATAAAATTAAAAGCAAATATAGTAAAACGAATAAGAAGATCAACTATTATTATTATTATTATTATTATTATTAATAATAGTAGTATAATAATTGTGTATTTACACATTTGATAGTGATCACCAAGCAACAATAACACAATGATAAAATGAATAGCAAATACAATAGGAATAATAAGAAGAAGAATACATTATTATTATTTTTATTATTGTTAATAGTAATAATAATAATTGTGTCTTTACACATTCAATGGTGTTCCTCATACAGCTCTAACATCATGATAACAATAATGGTAATATTAATAGCAATAAGAAGAACAAATATTATTATTATTAATAATAATTGTGTCTTCACACATTGGATGGTATTTAACATGTGCAAGATGAGGACACACGAAGTGTATAATATTCAGCGGGGCAGAGCCGTGCAGAGACCTTTGGAGGGGCAGTATAAAAGGGGCACATGGAACATGGCTTTAAATAGGGCTGTGCTCAAAATATCAATACAGCAATGTATTGTGACGCATTCCTTCCTGATACGCATATAGATATGGATGAATCTGTATTGATAGGGCAGAAAAATGCTGGGAGGCAGCTTTGAAAAAGAAACAGAACAGAAAAGACTATTTTAAGTTTAAAAGTTAAAAAAATATTTTGTGTCTTAAGTTTTGTCAACCTGAAGACTTTTTCTTCTCTGTTATACAGAATAATAAAGAAGGTACTGTTGGTGGGTACTGCTGTTGCGTACTGCTGGCTGGTACTGCTGGCAGGACCTCCTGGCTGGTACTGCCGGTGGGTACTGCTGTTGCATACTGTTGGCTGGTACTCCTGGCTGGTACTGCTGGCGGGTACTGGTGGCTGGTACTGCCGGTGGGTACTGCTGGCGGGTACTGCTGCTGGGTACTGCTGGCAGGTACTGCTGGTGGGTACTGCTGGCTGGTACTGCTAGTGGGTACTGCTGGCTGCAACTGCTGGCTGGTACTGCTGGCTAGTATTGCTGGCGGGTACTTCTGGTGGGTACTGATGGTGGGTACTGCTGGATGATATGGCTGCTGGGTACCATTGGCGGGTACTGCTGGCTAGTACTTCTGGTGGGTACTGCTGGCTGGTACTGCTGGTGGGTACTGCTGGATGGTACTGTTGGTGGTTACTGCTGGCTGGTACTGCTGGTGGGTACTGCGGGCTGGTACTGCTGGCGGGTACTGCTGCTGGGTACTGCTGGCAGGTACTGCTGGCTGGTACTGCTGGTGGGTACTGCTGGCTGATACTACTGGCAGGTACTGCTGGCTGTTACTGCTGGCTGGTACTGCTGGTGGGTACTGCTGGCTGGTACTGCTGGCTGATACTGCTGGTGGGTACTTCTGGTGGGTATTGCTGATGGGTACTGTTGGATGATATGGCTGGTGGGTACCGCTGGCAGGTACTGCTGGCAAGTACTACTGGCGGGTACTGCTGGATGTTACTGTTAGTGATTACTGCTGGCTGGTACTGCTGGTGGGTACTGCTGGCTGGTACTGCTGGTGGGTACTGCTGGCTGGTACTACTGGCGAGTACTGCTGGTTGGTAAGGCTGGTGGGTACTGCTGGTTGGTACTGCTGGCCAGAAATGCTGGCTCCTCTGAGACACATCAGCGCTACAGTATGAGGAGCGGCACTGGAGGAAGCATGCATGCTTCCTGTATCTCTCCTCTCACAGGTGGAGTGCATTTGATATCACTCCACCTGTGACAGGACAGAGCTGAAACTATACAGGAAGCATCAGCTCTGTTCTGACTCGGAATACAATGACACCGAAATGTCTAGCAGTCGGGTAATCACACGGCACTTGCGGGTGTCAGGGAGCTGCAGCCCAAATGTGGGAGACTCACGTATCTTGTGGGAGATTTGGGATGTCTGCCCTGACAAAAGGGCACTTTGGGCATCAAGAGGCAAAGGGGCAGGTGCTCAAGCAACCTACACCCCCCCCTCTAACGTTCCTGCGGCGGGTTACAATTACTACAGCCTGCTTGCTTTACCACTTAACCTTTAACCTAAGTGGACTGTCCCTACTTAAACCTCATCAACACAGCCTACTCAAAGCAAAAGAAAACTGATACAATCATTGTGAAAAGTGCAGTACCATATAGTAAACTATCATAAATTATGGTTTATCTGCTTTGAAATTGAAAGGAAGATCTGATTGCTTTGCTATGACTGTACATATCTAGTTTTATTGACATTATCTCAATAAATACATTATCTGACAGAGTATTTAGGTTAGACTAGTAATTGTTATATTAAAAGGAATTGGATGACAAGAGAAATCATTTACACAGCAAAAAGGCACTGAGTTGCAGTGTAGTAGCTACATGGTAATCCATTCTGTACACAGAAGCATTGGCAAACATCCTAATCACAGATTACAATAGGGAATGTGTCATCACTTACTGGAGTGTTTGATCTGTAATGACTATGAGACTTTAAGACCAGAACAAACACCTGCACACTCCTCTATTAGACTGCAATAGACAGGTAAATCAGCATTAAACCTAAAAGCAAACATTTATTACATTACAGTTTACCAATTCTTAGATGTGATGGCTGCATTTGTTTTCTCTTTTACTGTAGATTTTCTTTCTTCTGTTTTAATCTGGTGATCAAGTCAGTAAACCTGTTGTTTTTCAAAAGAAATTGCTCTCTTGTAGTTATAGAGATGAGACAAACCATTTAACACTGGTAGGGATGCCGACAATGATCAGTTTTTTAATTAATTTATATAAAACCTTTGTTTGCTGTAACTGCTTTTTAAGTATTAGATGGAGTTTGGCTTCAATAGTTAAATCTGCTAGTTCAGCTAACACTCCCATCCTCCCAGACTGATGATGCTGCTGTTTAATAGTGCGCCCTTGTGCTCATGCATCCAGAGTGGGGGGCACCCTAATACAGGATATGTGTTACTGGCCAGATTTCCAGGTGAAACATGTAATGATTGGTAGGCTGCAATATATAACATTTTTGAAATACATAGAAAAGTTTATAAGGAGAAACCACCCCTATGTGAAATATTTTATTGCCCCCTATGGGGTAATACCTCTCTTTTTTCTATATGACATCTTGGATTTTGGGTTTAATACCACTTTTACTCATGGCACCGCTTGCCTTACATTATGTATATTGCTAGAACACATTCATCAGACTATTAACAATTCGTTACCTTTAATTGGAAAAAAAGATTTGATAAAAAAGAAAACAAAGTATATTTAAGTCATAGGTGAGTTTTGTAACAAGGCTACAATCTGTAGCTGTATGTATAATTCCCATTGTATTCAAATGTATTTCAGTGAATCTTTCCTGGACAAGGTAACTGATTGATACTTATCGACCATTCTACAGTTATATAATTATTCTAACGATTTAAAGGACTGGTAAAGAATCTCTGTTTCCCTTTTTGATTCTAAATCTGATTTACTAAATTTACTAAAGAAGTTGAGAATTTTCACTCATAAATTGTGTGAATATTCACTTATCCAATCAAATGAAAAACAAATTCCTTTTAAATTTAATACCCAATTAGGTTCAGATAAAGTAATTTAACAGGAATTTGCTTTTTATGTGGTTGGATACTTTGAATGAATATTCAGTTTTTTTTAGTAAAGATTCTCATGTAGTTAATCCTTCTGTATTATGTATCTATACAAATGCAAACATAGGTGTAATTTACTAAGGGAGTAGCAGTTGTTCACTTAGTAAAGTGAATGCTTGGTTATCAAAGCCAGTGCCAGATTAAAAGTTGTGGACTCTCCTAGGCAGTCGAAATCATGGAGGCTCCTTTGCAGGTTTCTTTAGGTTTCTCGTGTGTGCGCATCGACCACTGAATAGAAATGACCACCACTACTGTACATTACACATACAAAAGATAGAACAAAGTTTTCTTTACATAGTGACAGCTGAAAAAAGACAAGTTTTTAGGAGACAAACTGTAATGTGAGCCTGATGCCTATGGTTTATAAGTTGTTATTGGATACATTACGTTATTACAGTGTTTTCTCAATAGAGTCTTTAAGGCTTCATTCACATATAGGCGTTTCGGACCGCGGGCAGAATTGCCGCGATTCTGCCCGCAATCCCTGAACCATTGCAAGTTATGGGATGCCCGTGCGATTTCCGTGGCTTGCAATGGCACCCCAAACGCGGCAAACTTCTTTTGGGCTACAGGCATCCCGCGATTCTGTTTGAGCGATTTTACCACGATTCGTCTGGCGACAATCGCGCCGTGTTTGGGGTGCCATTGCAAGTCACGGGAATCGCGCGGGCAACCCACGACTTGCAATGGTTCTGGATCGCGGGCAGAATCGTGGCAATTCTGCCCGCAATCTGAAATGCCTGTATGCGAATGGAGCCTTATATAAAGTTTTTGTTTCTTTGAGCTGATTCATTTTTTTAATCTTAAACAATTTAAGAAAGCTTCATTGTAATTTTCTTTCAGAATCAAATGAATATTATTTTGATCTATTGTCACAGGGCCCTTAAATGGCATAAGGCCCATAGGCCGGTGCCTCCTCTGCCTATTTGGTAATCTGGTATTTATCAAAGTATATATTTGCATAGCTTAGCAAATAAGCTGAAACTTTGTTCACTTTGAAAATCCAAACACGTATGAAATAAATTAAGTAGAGGGGTTTCTACTTGCAAATGAAAAAGGCTCACACTGGGCTTAAAAAAAAACGATAGCTCTCCTGGCAGGAAAAAACGCTTATATAGAGCATTTGTACAGAGTTTAGACAAGTTTAGGAGAGTTTTGCGTTTTTTTTCTGCCAGTAAACTCCATTCAGAAGCACAAACCAGAAGGGTTTTTTTTTCTGCCTCTAAACGATAAGCTCAAAATATCCCTGTAATTGTCCTAATGTGCATGGACACATAGGATAACATTGAGCTGCTTCTACAGGCAGAACACAAAATTCCTGTAGTAGCAGTGATTATCAAGCCAGTATGTATGGAGCCTAAATATTGAAGTGAACACACCTCATTCACTAAGCTATGTGAACATTCACTGTACAATGGAAATAGACATGCTCTATTCCTTTGGCAAGTCAATCCTAAAGTGTTCTAAAAGTTTTGCCCTTCTTCTGACACCCACTCTACTATTTTTTTCTTTTTTTACATTTGATCAGAGTTTTTTGTTAGTTTTTGTAGTGATTATGAATGGTGATGGAGAAATCACTATACACCAAATATACACCAAGCAAGACAAAATAAAAACATAAGTTGCTCTAAAACTTTGAATATTGACAATCATGAAACATAATATGAACAAGAAAAAAAATGAAAAAAATATGGGTATAATGATCAAAAAACAAAAATGTTTTGATAAAAAACCCATCCTTCTAGGATTGTACAAGGCGTGGTGACGTCAGCACGCCGCTAACGCGGCGCATTTCATCACAAATGACACACCCTGAGGCCTTGTATGATCCCAGAAGGACGGGTGTAACTGTTGCAGCCGGCAGGCTTTTTTCTTCACTTCTTTTTTACCTATTTGTGTAAATGCATTTGTATATACTTTTTAATACATTTGTAAGGTTTTACACTATGACGCCTGTTATATTTCATGGGGAGCCTTTATTAAGCTGCCAACTGAGCTTCTGGTGGAGGTGTACAGAGGAGTGTCCTGTGATCCTAATTGGAGTTGGAGGCCTTGGTTCTGTATCACATGAGCACAGTTGACCCTTGAGGTCAGGATGTCTGGTAAGCAGGCTTTCCTTTAGCGGTGCTGGATAACCCAATCACTGGTGGATTTCCTATTTTGCTCATCGACACAATCCATGTGTTATTTTTACGATTGAGCATTTACACTCTTCACTACTGTGTTGAACTATCACTGGTGTTCACATTATTGTTAGTGTTTATTATATATAGTGTGTTATATTATTATAGTGTTTTCATCACAATATTTTTGTTTTTTTGATCATTATACCCATATTTTATTCATTTTTTTCTTGTTCATATTATGTTTCATGATTGTCAATATTCACAGTTTTAGCGCAACTTATGTTTTTATTTTGTCTTGTAATGGTTATATCAGTGGAGACTGAGTATTAAAAATATTGTTATTGTGTTGTTGCCACAACTGATGCCTTGTTGTGATCAACAACAGTCATACTGACAGTGACTATTAAATTGCATATACTGTCAAGCTTTTTTTTATGGAATAGGTAATGGTTAGAACCCTTATTGGTTTATTTTTGATGTACACATTGACCATTGTCAACCATTGGATGAAAAGTGATGGGAAATCAAAAATGTCATGTTTGACAATGGAACAGAAGGTGAAGGGAAATCTTCCAATGGTGACATCTGTTCCAGTGAAGAGTGCCAAGGAGGGGATTCCAACTTACCTCCTGCTATGTCTATGGGACAGGAACTGAAGGAAAATTCCCCCAATTGGACACATACAGCAAAAATCTAACCCTTACCTAATCTATCCAAAACTAAAAAGTTTTGGCTACAGATACACTTTAGCTACCCAACCCATACAACTAATAAATATTAACGGACTAGCGGGTAAACCTGGTAAAATCGATTTCCTTGTCTGAAGAACCTTAACCTCCCTGGCGGTATGATTATGTCAGGAATTACATACCAAAAGCGGTACAATTGTTTTCATGGAAATTTGGC
Organism: Pelophylax lessonae; assembly: GCF_965119305.1. Classification (NCBI taxonomy): domain Eukaryota; kingdom Metazoa; phylum Chordata; class Amphibia; order Anura; family Ranidae; genus Pelophylax; species Pelophylax lessonae. Next base: position 333,828,926 of record NC_138772.1, on the reverse strand, counting down.
GTTATGTATTATAGGCCTACAATTCTTAGTAATTACTGACTTAAAACTGACCAAAACAAGACTCTAGTAGACATCCCAGATGTGATAAATTTGAAACACAAACGCATGAATTATAATCGAATCAATAATATTATTTTATTATTTAATATATAATATATATAATAAAATTATATTATTGATTAGATTATAATTCATGCATTATATATTATATATAGATATATGTGTGTATATATATATATATATAATATATAACGCATTAATTATAATTGAATCAATAATATAATTTTATATATATATATATGTGTGTGTGTGCATATATATATATATATATATATATATATATATGCATATATATATATATATATATATATATATATATATATACCGGTGTATATATATATATATATATATATATATATATATATGCATATATATATATATATATGCATATATGCATATATATATATATATATATATGCATATATATATATATATATATATATATATATATATAATATAAAATGTGTTTTGTGTAACGTTTTTTTTTTTTTTGAATTTCCCTCCCTAGTTCCACTCCCATGCAGCATTGCTGCTGCAGGGAACGGAACTAGGAAGTGATCAGACCGACGGAGGGACGGAGGAGCGGCGGGACTCTCGGCTGGCGATCTCAGCAATGAGAGATCATCGCTGGATCGCCAGGATAAGGTAAGAGAACACCGCTGCGCTCTCTGCAATCCACCCCGAGCGTGACTCGGGGTTACCGATCCTGCAATGAAAAATCAACCCCGAGTCACGCTCGGGATTACCGCCTAGGAGGTTAAGTAAGATATTCCATATTCTAGTTTATTTTTTGGGAGTATTAAAAGTTTTTAATCACTTCCGGACCGGCCACCGTGTATTTACGTCGCTACTTTGACGTTAAATACCAGAGTTAAGGCAGCAGATAGCTGCCATAACCCCAGTATTTTCCTACAGAGTCGGCAGTCCTCTTTCACATAAAAGTGGTCCCAGCGATGGAACTTTTATTGGCGGGGGAGAGGTGCCCACCCCCCTCCCGCCGCTTCCCGGTTGTTTTTCCCGCTTACCGGAGCCGTCGGTAGCAGAGAAAACAATCTAGTCCCCTGTAGTCCTGGACAGGAAGTCGAGTGAGGGCAAGATGGCCCACACTCAACTCTATGGCCTTGGAGGACTGCAGCAACGTCATATGTCGCTTCTGCCTGACGGCCTAAATCAATCAATGGGGAGTGAGCGCTATGAATAAACAAGCTGCTGGCACTAAAAGGTGAATATATACTTTATAAATGGCAAATCAAGGGGTGAGTGCAGCACTAAATGGTAGTTAGTAAATGCTAAATAAACAGTCCATAAATGTGAATAAAAGTGAATAAAAGTTCAAATCTTGAAAAGTCCATGAATCATGGTATCCAATAGAAAAAGAGCAAAGAACTCCACAGGTGTCCGGGAGTAGAGCACGATTCACACAAGAAATCCACAAAAGGGTGACAGAGCTGCCTCAGCCTGTGCATAACGTGACACACCAATCCTCCACCACATATATATATATATATATGCTCACCAGAGTTTACAGGGAGCCAAGCCTTAAATCGAATCCCAATGGAGAAATTCCCTGAGGTTACAAGGTCATCCTTATTCTCACCGTGGGTGCACTAGATGAAAAATGCTCACCACATGGAGCCAGGGATATTTTATAGTGTAGTATATTTATTTCAAACGATCATAAAACATGTACATGTACTGTAAAAGCGATGAAGCAAAAACTCACATCAAATAATCCGCTGTTCCATGGCAGGGATACAGTGGACAGATGCCAGAGTGTAGGCCAAGTCCCTTAAAGGGCCTACTTTTTTTTAAAATAAAACAACTTTTTTTTGTGCTTATAAGGGCAGATGTGAGATCTGAGGTCTTTTTGACCCCAGATCTCGCATTAAAGAGGACCTGTCCTGTTTATTTCTATTACAAGGGATGTTTACATCCCTTGTAATAGGAATAAAAGTGATAAAAAAAATGTTTAAAGGGAAAGTGTAAAAATAAAAATTAAAAGGTAAAATAAATAATAATAAAAAAATAAAATTTAAAGTGCCCTGTCCCTCTAAACTCTCGCGCAGAAGCGAACGCATACGCAAGTCGCACCCACATATGTAAATGGTGTTCAAACCACACATGTGAGGTGTTGCCACGATCGTTCGAGCGAGAGTAATAATTCTAGCTCTAGACCTCCTCTGTAACTCTGAACTGGTTAGCTGTAAAAAAATGTAAAACGTCGCCTATGGAGATTTTTAAGTACCAATGTTTGTCGCCATTCCACGAGCGTGCACAGTTTTGAGGAATGGTGTGTTTGATATTATAGTAAAAAATTGGGCTAACTTTACTGTTTTCTTATTTTTTATTAAAAATGTATTTATTTATTTATTTTTTTAAATTGCGTTTGTAAGACTGCTGCACAAATGGGGTGTGACATAAAGTATTGCAACAATCTCCATTTTATTCTCTAGGGTCTCTGCTAAAAAAAAATATTTATAATATTTTTGGGTGTTCTAAGTATATTTCTAGCAAAAAATACTGAATTTAACTTGTAAACAACAAGTGTCAGAAATAGGCCTGGTCCTGTCATATGTCCTGTCCAATGTGCTCATCAAAAAGATATTTGCTTTAAGCTACTTTATGGGAACTGAGAAAATTCAAGATACTGTAGTGCTTTGTGTTTTTTAAACAGCATATTGAAAGTGATAGAAAAGAGTTACATTATTGTAAAAATCATTTGTAAAACAACATCTCATCACCTGTCATAAAAAATGGATTTTGATGTAGGGAGGGGAAACTAAGTTTCAATCAGAAGCAGGTTTTTGTGTCTTATAATATATAATTATAATTTTATATACAAACTAAATATACTTATTACACAATGATTTAAATGAAATCTGATTTTATATGAATGTATCGTAATAATAAGGGTTCTCCACTATAGCAATTGTATAATTTTGAGATAAGGGACAATATAGTATAGGTCCTAGAAACTAAGATTTTATCATGCTGATTAGGGAAGATTACATTATAGGTCATAGAAACTGTGAGCCTGTGGTCTTGGATACTGTGAACAGGGATATCTCCAATGTAGTACTTGTATCTGAGTCTTTGGAAGCCTCTAAATGCACCTGCTATATATGTTCAGCCTTTCAGGTTTGTGAGGCAAAGAAAAATAAAAATCAAAGCATGTGTTCCATCTAGCCATGGAATTTTGTACAGTTATGTTCCATGTAGGTTATGAACATGTTCTAATTCTTTTATAATTTTTGACAATGAACAGTCAATGAAAATAGTTGATTTTTATATGACAGGATCTGAAGCAGTTTGACAGTTTCCAGGAGTGGACAGATGGCTATGTTCGATATATATACACAGGAGAGGATAAAAATGCTCAGCGTCATCTCAGTGGATGGGCCATGAGAAATACTAACAACCACAATTGTCAGATCTTGAAGAAGTCTTGCCTGGGTGTGGTGGTGTGTAGCCGAAATTGTACATTGGCTGACGGTGGCAAGCTACAGCTCAGGCCAGCAATCTGTGACAAGGCACGACAGAAACAGCAAAGTAAGTGGGAGTTCAATGTCTGCCAGATCTATCTATCTATCTATCTATCTATCTATCTATCTATCTATCTATCTATCTATCTATCTATCTATCTATCTATCTATCTATCTATCTATCTATCTATCTATCTATCTATCTATCTATCTATCTATCTATCTATCTATCTATCTATCTATCTATCTATCTATCTATCTATCTATCTATCTATCTATCTATCTATCTATCTATCTATCTATCTATCTATCTATCTATCTATCTATCTATCTATCTATCTATCTATCTATCTATCTATCTATCTATCTATCTATCTATCTATCTATCTATCTATCTATCTATCTATCTCATACATATGTGGCAAAATGGGAATCCGATTTAGGTCGCACCTAAAATAACACAATATGGTTGGGCATCTGGACTAATACCAAATCCTCCTCCACCAACACTGTTGCGGTTGAAGCCTCCTATATGGTCTTCATGCGCTGGTATCTATCTATCTATCTATCTATCTATCTATCTATCTATCTATCTATCTATCTATCTATCTATCTATCTATCTATCTATCTATCTATCTATCTATCTATCTATCTATCTATCTATCTATCTATCTATCTATCTATCTATCTATCTATCTATCTATCTATCTATCTATCTATCTATCTATCTATCTATCTATCTATCTATCTATCTATCTATCTATCTATCTATCTATCTTATGTATATCCAAACTTCAAACAAATTTTGCATATAACATTTTAAAAATCATTAATCAGGCTACAGAAGCCAACATGTGTCAAATCAATACCAAAGACAGATTTTACTTAAAAGGTGTAAAGCATATACTGTATGATACATACGCTTACAACTATGCATACTGCATACAACCACTCAGTACCTCACACACTCAAACTTTTCTGTTAAAGGTATTTGGATATGTTTCAGGATCAATCTTGTAAATCCTAGTCATTATAATCAAAATACACATAACACCTCTTAGATTAGTTGGCTTTATATAGTAGACCAGGGTTTCTCAACCAGGGCTCCATGGAACCTTAGAGTTCCTCCAGAGGTTGCTAGGGGTTCCTTGGGCAATAAGAAATTTCTGTCTCTCACATAGGCTCCCACTGACACCAATGATCTTTTTAGCTATCTATAAGGAAGTAATTCTTTTTTAATGACCGCAACTGTAAGGAGCATTCTTCCCATTGACCATCACAGTAATGTATCATAAGTTGTAGATATAGTATATTTTATCAGGGGTTCCCTGAGACTGCAGTTATTTCAAGGATTTCTCTGTGTTCCAAAAGTTGATAAAGACTGTAGAAGACGGTCAGTTGTTAACAACAGATCTAACCATCAAATAATCAAGCACCTAAACATGTACACTTGTATTCTATGAGGACATACCTCTCAAGGTTGACACCCTCAGTACTAATTTTCACTTGGAGGAGCAGAAGAGATAATCCAACCTAATTTTTAAATTTTTCCATTAGCCATGAGATTGCCAGAGGTCAAAATTGTACCTGCAATTACTTACCAAGCCTGATATTGGTCCCCCAACATATGTGGCAAAATGGGAATCCGATTTAGGTCGCACCTTAAATGACACAATATGGTTGGACATCTGGACTAATACCAAATCCTCCTCCACCAACACTGTTGCGGTTGAAGCCTCCTATAAGGTCTTCATGCGCTGGTATCTGGTTCCTGCCAGGATTGCCAAATTTGCTCCTGACCATTCGGGACTCTGCTTTCGCGGCTGTACAGAGTTAGGCACACACCTATATACTTGGTGGCGTTGTCCGATTGTCACCTAATTTTGGGGTAAGGTCTTTGATCTTGCATCCACAATGTTTGACATCCAAATTCTACCTGACCCGGTAACGGCTCTTTTGAGTGCTAAACCGGATTGTCTTTCGCGCAAACAATTTAGACTTTTTATCCAACTCCTCACAGCTGCAAAGCAGACAATAACCAAAACATGGAAATCCCCTTCTTTAAATTTCCTTGAAACCAAGTATTGTATGAATTATGCCATGTTACATGCTAAAATGACAGCTTTGGATAATGCAACCTTGAGCAAATTTGACTCCATCTGGAGACCGTGGATTTCTAAAATTCTTCCTCCAGGTTTTAATGAATCTGTGCTACTTTTTTGGTAATGCCCTTATCCACACCGGCTCATGTGGATTCCTGCCTTATTCCCGAGACCTACCTTCTACCTTTCTTTCCTTACTTTTCTTGACTCGGCAGCCTCTTTTCTCAATTCTTATTTGGCTCGCCCCTCCTCCTTTCTACTTCTCTTTTGTCTTTCCTACACCCTTATTATATGGTTTTCTTTAAATACAATAGTTTTTAGCTACAGTCATCTATTTTCCAAATACTCAGGTCCTATCTCACATTGTCTTTAAAGGACACCCCATGCCTACATTTTTCTTATTATCTTAATGCTCCAACCGGAACATAGTTCTTCTTGATGCCCTATAATTCTCACGTTATATTAGTTTGTATGTTGACTTTCTTACTGTATGGTCTCCCTCTGGGCCACAATTTGATCCCTCTTCCTGGAGGAGATCATGACCTTGCTCCCTCTTTCCTTTACCCTGATTGAACTCCACCTTTGCAATATAGTTCTATACTTCAAACTTGATAGATATGTTTTGTTCCTGTTTGGACCCTGTGCTATGCAATTTTCATGTATTTGGGAAATTACTTCCATATCCTTATCTATTTGTAATATGCTCTTAAACTAATAAAATATTTTGAACGAGAAATTGCCAGAGGACTGTAGGAACCTCTAGATAATTATCTTAAATATTATAAACTGACCATATGTGGCAGGACATTTCATGTAAAATAAAACTAGAAAAACAAAGGAAAGAATAACTGGATTCAAAATAGCCAACTGATTTTAAATTTGTAATAAACAAAAGATATTTGTAATAAAGGTACCAAACCAGGTCTGAGCTTGTGTGACATTCGCAAAAAAAACATGTCTGGCTATAATTTAACTTTATCTGTGTCTACATGCTAATGCAAGAACAGTTTCCTAATTTCATAATTCTTATTTTACATTACAGAAAAATTGTGTAGTAACTGCAATGCAGCTTTGGAGTTGATCCCTTGCCGAGGTCACAGTGGTTATCCGGTCACTAACTTCTGGCGTCTTGATGGAAAAGCCATATTCTTTCAGGTACTTATCTTATGTAATGATGTGTAGGAGTGAGGTGTAGCAGAGGTAGTATCTGCTATCAAGGCCAGTAGCCCCAAGGGTCACAGCTCTGTACCTGAATGCTTGTTTTCTCCCTATTGCACAAATAGAAGCATCATTATAGTGTGTCTATTACATACTAAATTGCAAATAGTGTAAATAAACATACTTTAAATATATGGTATGTGTTAAAGAGAAGTAGTATAGTTTGGATATATATTTTAAATGGGGGACAAAAGTATAATCACTGTTATGTTGATCTGTTTTGGGGGGGGGGGGTTATTTACTAAAATGGAGAGTGTAAAATCTGGTGCAACTCTTCATAGAAACCAATCAGCTTCCAGGTTTTATTGTCAAAGCTTAATTGAACAAGCTGAAGTCAGAAGCTGATTGGCTACCATGCACAGCTGCACCATATTCTGAGTTTACTGGTTTTAGTAAATCCCCCCCAATGTTTACTTTCTGTGATAGTGAACTGAGCCCCCCCCCCCCCAAAAAAAAAAAAAAATAAGCTACTGTTCAATAAATGATCTATGTAGCCTGTAGCAACAGAGTATTGTTGTGCGAAACACTTCTATTTTTATCTTGACAGTTAGAAAAGTGAACTTTCCGTGGTATTTTTAATGTCAAGAAGTTAACTGTTGATAATGTTAGTTATAACAGAACACAAAGAATGCAGAAGAACATATCTTTAAAAAACAAGTAATGAAGCCAATCAGTCGAGCAAGGCATAGCAAGCATTGGGTATACTAGTGACACCAATAATCTTTAGCGATTCTTTCTAAAGATATCACTATTGTTTTATACATTTTTAGGCAAAGGGAGTTCACGATCACCCCAGACCAGAAAGTAAATCGGAGACAGAGGCTCGGAGAAGTGCTGTGAAAAGACAAATGTCATCCTCCCACTTGTCCCAGAAAAAGAAGCTTCTGGAATCCGAGGTGAGAACTGACAACCATCTCTGTAATGTACATGAACTGCCCCAGACCAGTGAAACTTCAGCTTAGCTTTTGAATGCACATGATGATAGTGGAGACAATTAATAACTAATATCACTAACAAATTCTAATGAACATCAGATTACCATTTGACATCTGGGTATTTTCCATTATTATGAACCTCTTACTATAGAATATTAAATAATTAAAGCTTACAAGTGCTTTGATTGCTGAGCAAAAAGGATAATTTTTGAACAATAAATAGAAAAATAGAAAAAATAAACAAAAAATCCTCCTGAATTACACAAAAAAACAGCTTAGTACATGCTTTCCAACTCTTCTGTCCTAAAATATATTAATATTACGCATCAGATTTGTAAGAAGTTATCTGAAAATAGGGAATATGAATAAAAAAACATATCCAAATCCCTCAATTGCCACCATCTTTTAGAATAACCACTTCCACATATTTATGATTCAGATTAACTAATATTATGGGGCTGTGGATACTGAAATAAATAATGGCTTAGAAAATGCCCCAATTCTTTATTACAAGGATACACCTTCCCGAAGTTCCTATGTTTCTCATATCCAGTCCCATACCAACAGAAAAATGGGGAAAATTAGTGCTTCCAAAGACAAGGACAACTAGGCAGGAGGTAATGGATAAAATATCCCAGTTTAATAAATGATGATAACAAAAACTTCTTGACAGAAGACTCCGGTATTAGACAAACACAAAAACTCATCCAGGTGTTTGTCTAATACCGGAGTCTTCTGCCAAGAGGTTTTTGTTATCATCATTTATTAAACTGGGATATTTTATCCATTACCTCCTGCCTGGTTGTCCTTGTCTTTGGAAGTGCTAATTTTCCCCATTTTTCTGTTGGTATGGTGCTGTTCTTATTTGGGTCTGAGTATGGGTCAGCTGCACCTAGGACATGAGACTTAAGGCAGCCCCCCACCCCCATATGGTATCTTAAATTTTTGATTAGATCTTAGCGCCAGGTTTCCTTGGTGTGTATTCATATCCAGTCCCAACTGCCTAGATATGAGGCTAAAGGAGTTTCCTTCTACATGTTCTCCAATCATATCTGTATTTATCTCTGGTGTTTTTTTTGGCCTGCATACAGCCCTCTTCATCCTTCTTTGCAATCTTTGCAGTCATTGGCCTGGTTAAGAATTCCTTGGAACCCTTTCCTTATTATGACACGGAGGCTGCCTTGGTTGCTTATCAGTCTTCAAATGCTAGTTTCCTGGTTGTAACTTTTATCCTTTTGCTTCAATACAATGAAGTAAATTTACAAAAGGAGTTAAGAATCAATTGGGTGAATATTTACAGCTATCATGTGAAAAGCAAATTCGTGTTCACTTTAAATACCCAATCTTGTGCAAATGCTTTTTACGTGACTAGATGATTGAATTGAATGTTCATACAATTTTTAGCAGAGTAGTTTAGTTTATCAGACCATTTGTGTCCCGTAACTGAAACATTATGACAATTTTTGGTTTTAACCTGGAGAAATATTGAGAAATTGAATAAGGCCACAGGTCATTCTAAAGTTCATAAAGTAATAAGTAAATGCCAAAAGTTCTGTGATATTTTTGGAATTAGGTAGGTGTCACCCTCTGTAGACCTAATGTGGTACTTTTAGATTTATTTTCCTCTGCTGGACTAGTGTTTTTTATATTCAATCCCTCCCATTGGTTCATTGTCACTGTTTCACAGTATCAGTGGGTTTGATTTACTAAAGGCAAATAGACTGTGTACTTTGCAAAGTGCAGTTGCACTCTGTGAGATTAGTTGCTCCAGAGCTTAGTAAATGAGCAAAAGCCCAGCCGACTTCCATCATGCAATCATGTGCAAGCAGAAATGCTGATTTTTTTTTTTTTATTTCCTTGCATGTGATTGGGTATTCTTCGCAAAGTACAGCGTTAGTTCATTTCTGCAGCAACTGCATATGAAGAGTGCAACTGCACTTTGCAAAGTGCAAAGTGCACAGTGTATTTGACTTTAGTAAATCAACCCCAGTGTGTCTTAGATTAGGAAATGAATGTTAAACATTTGTCAATAAATATTTGTAGATATATACGATGGATAGACATTACATACAAAGCAATAATTCTCTCACTCTCTCTATCTAATGTATATGCTAGGAAATGTACTGTGATGTTTAAAAATAATAATGCATTTTATGTACGTATTTTTTTAATTACAGTATATTAAAATAAATGTTAACATGATCCTTTTTGTTTTCAGGTGGGCAGATACAATGATAGTGGTGGACATTTCTCCAACATCCATCCTATATCTTGTTTAGATGGACCAGAGCGTTTCAGTCTTGTAGCAGAAGGAAGTTTTCCTCTTGCACCTCAACACTACCCCTCTTTTCAGAACACAGACCCTTTTAAACCGAATTATGGTACAGTAGGTTACCAAGGTGATTCTGTTTCCACATTTTCAAAATGCTCTGAGAGACTATACATGCCAAGAACACCATGTGGTTATGATTTCCATGTCCCTGGTTACATGACTCCCAATTCATACCCTCCATTATACAAGGAACCCATGGGAAGTCTGCCAGACAATGATCGAGTTCCGTTAAATGGACCTCAGACCAATCTTGGCATGCTGAGCCCCCACGAAAGGAGTTTTGATGGTACTGGTAAACATCACGGATGGAAGCAGATATTTTCCAAACCTGGATATGCTGACAGAAGTGACTATGGCCAGATTCAGGCGAATGCTGGTCATTCTTACTACAATCCTGAGTACCCATGTAGATATGCAAGATCACCATCTCCAGCTTTACAGACTGTTATAACAACCACCACCAAAGTTTCCTATCAGGCCTACAAACCTCCAGTGGTGAAGTACACTGATAATGTGTGTGACGTCAAGGCTTTGCAAAACTATACACATGTACAAGACAGCTTGCCAGAAGGAATCTTTCCTGATGCGAAAGCCCAAGATGACTTGAGTGTAATCAAAACAGCATTGGGCTACCAAGAGCAGATGCCTACAAAGCCTGAAAGACTCGACAACTTGGACTTTTACAAATATGGTCAGTGTATGAGTAATGGCTTCTCAGGACAACCTTATAGATATGAAAATGGAGAGTGCTGAAAAAGGAAAATATACTCTGTTTTAGCTTGTGTTTGAAGCTCAAAAGTTCCTATAATTTAAGACACTGCATAATTGTATTAACTAACTCAGAACAAAACGTTGTCATGTTACATTTTACAAGGTCCTCCCGCAAACCATTCATATGTGGAGTCAATTCAAATGTTAACAAGGTAGTCTAGGCAAACCAAAAAATTAAATCGTTTCCAATAATGTATTCACTTAAAAATAATTTTATGTATATTAAAAAATTGTTATTATGGCTGCCTGAACTCTTTGTATCTTCTCACAATCCCTTAAATAGGAAGTAAAGTTTACTTTTTTAATTGTACCCACAAGTAAGCCTATAATAAGGCTTACCTGTAGGTACTGTGAATATCTCCTAAACTTGCACGATTTAGGAAATATTCCAAGTGCATGCAGCCGAGGAGGTCATTGGCGCATGCGCTCTGAAGGTCCACTTACAGTGCCGGACCTTCAGAGCCTGTGCCGTAAATGGTGGCTCAAGTGACGTCATCATGGCTCTGGCCACTCACAGCACCCGCGAACCAGAAAGAAACACCGGGGAAGATGTCAGCTGTCTCAGCGGTGTGCGGGTACCACTGGAAGGCTTTGTTCTAAGGTAAATATTTCATAATGAGCTAATATGCAATGCATTCTAGCTCATTATGCCTTTGTCTTACAGGTTTTTTTTTATCCTCAGGTTCACAACCTCTTTAAACAGCAAAAGTGATATATAGGGAGGTCTACATACAGCGACCAATCAGGGCCTATTGCATAGCATAATGCTGGTGATTTGCTATTATCAGGCACCAGAGTCCAGAGGGTAATCTATACAAAGGACCTCATCAGTGTGATAATGCCCATTCATTGGCTAATCAGCAAGTGGGTGACACAGCTGCTAAAGTTAATATTGGTGTTATCCTGTAGACTATATAATGTGGTGGAAGTGTGCTAACCACAAGACTGACTGGAAAGTATTGGAAATACTTTGGAAAATGAAACAGTTATAAAATCTGTATTTCAATTATGTATTTAGCTGTTTGTCGGGTGTTGCGTTTTAAATCATTACATTCCAAAAGACAAAACATTTATATAACTATAAAATGTTCCTAGAAACACTTTTCATTATTTCAGCGATGAAATGTACAGTGGAAAAACAGGAAAACCTAAAACATGGGCTGCATTAATATGACTGATAAAAATTGAAGTGTTTGGCACACTTCTGTGCAGGTAGGCTACCCCTTGTTTCATTATATGTTTGTATAGGAGTATTCAGTGAAAAAAAACACTGAGAAACACTGAGAAACATTTCACCATGTGCAGAATACCCTTATTTGGGGCATACACAAGGAGTGGATTTGCTAAAGGCAAAAAGTTTCCACCAGAGCTGAGCGAATGAGTTGAAGCTCTGTTGACTTCCATCATCCACTTATGTGCATGCAAACATGCTATTTTTTATTTTGGTATTCTTTGAATTCTTTGAAATTTTACTACTTTCACTAATCTCTGGGAAAAACTGTGAACAGTGAAAGTGAACAGCCTTTTTACCTATAGGAAATAAACTCCAAAATGTATCACCAAAATTATCAGTGACTGCCACAATAAACAAGGTGTGCATCATCTAAAGCCATACCAAGTTCTATACTGTCAGCCATTTTGGGCTACAGGAGGTTTACTAAAAGCTCTCCAACCTGTCTTACAACTGGATTTTTGTAGGATGTCTTCTGTGTGCAAGAAAAGGTGCTACAAGCATGCCATTTAAGACCATGGAAACTTTTTCCATATGATATTCTAGAGCCGATTAAAGAAATCAAAGGAAATGAACATATTCATGTTCCCATTGCCACAATAGTTTATTAGGTAAAGCATTTGTCAGATCCACTAAAAAAATGGTTATGTATGTGTTTGAAGTGGACTAGCCATAAGCTGCCCCTGTAAAACCATCTGATGTGATGTTCGTAAAAAGGAATGGGTCATTTATGGGCACACTTTGGGTGTAACAATGGCTAATTCCAATGTTGGAAGTGGACATTGACATAGATGAATATTTTCCAAAAATTAGAGACCTGTCCAAAGCTTTCAACCCCCCTTGATAAGAGGGAAAGTAGCAGTAAACTATACATGCATCACCTTAATCCACCAGGCAAGTCAGGCAAGGGGTGGGTTCTAGTTGAATTAACGTATATGTAAGCCCTAATCAAATGGTATTTAGTTTGCTTAAGCACTGTGGAGGAGATATACCAAATCTGGTTCACACAGAGTCTGGTGCACATGTGCATGGTAACCAATGAGCTTCTAGGTTTTTTTTTTTTTTCCAAAGCCTAATTGAACAAGCTGACGTTAGAAGCTGATTGGTTACTATGTACAGCTGCATTCGTTTTAGTAAATCTCCCTCTGTGCATAATAAACAATTGCCTTGTTTAATAAAATACTTGTTTTCACATTCTTGTCATTCTTGTTACATCTCTGTATCACTGATCTCCTCCAACATTTTTGCAACCATTTTCTGTCTCCATCCCTTCAGTGATGGCTGCATAGCTTGTCTCTTGTTTCCTGTTTCTTGATAATGACAATAGTAGACCATAACTACCTAAAGTGTGTGGAAAGGTCCACTTGTAGTCAGCCATTAGAAACCTGTGTGACAATTTAGGAGCACAGCTGGAAAATAGAGACAGAGTGTTGGTTGACATCATATAACAGGATGTTATTTGAAGGACCTTGATGGAAAGATCACCAGGTATCCCTTTAATAGAGGCTGAAGATGTAACAATATAATTAAAGACTTTTAAATTACCATGGTAAGGCTTATATGAGATTTAAGTGATAGAGTTTACATACTTTAAGCATTGGTAGTTATCGCCCCACTTCTCATCCTAGGGAGATGCCTGTCTATGATCATTATTACTCTTTAATTAAAACCTGGGTTTAATATAGCTTTAACATCCCATTAAATTTTTTGAGAAATGAAGGATGACCATATATTCAGTGGTAGCCTAAATAAGTGTCATGTCATGTGTGGAACAATTCCACATCCACTACTGTCGTGTGGTTATAATAAACCATAAGTATAATGTGTAGCATCATGCAGCTACAGAAAATTAATGGTGACATAAAGACAAAAGTAAAGAATACCAAACTCATGAAGTGTGGTCTAGGAATGCACCCAGGAAAAAGCAAACAATAGTTACGTGGAATCAGAATATTTTGGAAGCATGTTCTATGCTTGTACAATTTTAGTTTTATAGAATATGTTAATAGGTTGACAACAAAACCCAAATATGGCGCTTTCAATAAACCATTCATTTTAAGCATAAATCTCATTTTTGTACATAGCAACCATGTAAATGACATTATTGTGATATACTGAATTTATTTGTATGTTTTGTATATAAATTTTGCTAATAAAAAAGATGATTGATATTTGTGTTACGCTATGCAGTTGTGTCATGTTTCACAACTTTTTATAGAAAATTCAAGTTTGAGATTATTATTCTTATCATTCACAAGTTATATACAATTTTTAGAAGTTATTAAAAAACAAATATAATAAAAAATACATGAAACAATACAAAAGAGAACTAAAAAAAAAGGGCAGAAAGGGGAGATTTGTTAAACTTGATGCACGCAGATTCTTGTGCAGCTGTGCATAGTAATCAATCAGCTTCTAGATATTTTTTTTAGCAAAGCTTAATTGAACAAGCTGAAGTTAGAAGCTGATTGGTTACTATGCACAGTTGCACTAGATTCTGTGTACACCATTTTTAGTAAATCTACCCCAATATGTCAGAGAAGAGAGTCTTAAAGGGAGGTGATCAGTCATTATGGCTTCTAAGATCATTGGTTTTGCTGTGATCATTAACCATTGATGTTCGTCATTGCTGGCAATGTTTTGCTACTAAAGTACAGTTGTTAGGTTTAAAAAAACCTACCACTTTAAGATTTTCTTATAGTAAATGTGTATCAATCCCTGACAATTTATTCTGATCAGATAATGAGCAAGGAGGCAGAAAGTATCTGCAGTGAAAAGAAAAAGCTAAGATCTGCTTACAACTTCGGCTGCCTATGTTTGGGGGTCAACTGAACACTTTGATATGTAGTATTTGCTAATTCACAAATATCAGTGTAGGTATTCTTCCTCCCCAAATTGTCAGTAGTGTGTATGAGCGTGGTAGGGACACAGATTACATTGCAAGCTCCTTTGGGGGGAAACACTTTGACCTTAAAAAGGTTGTAAAGTCTTGTGTTTTGAAAAAATAACAAACATGTTATACTTACCTCCTCTGGGCAGTTGGTTTTGCACAGAGCAGCCCGGATCCTACTCGTTTCGGGTCTTCGCTGCTCTTGGCCCCTCCTTTCTGTCGAGTGCCCCCACAACAAGCAGCTTGCTATGAGGGCACCTGAGCCGAGAGCCGCAGCTCCGTTTGTCCATTCAGACACGGAGCTGCTGTTCGGTCCTGCACCCTCTCTCTCCTGATTGGCTAACTGACTTTGACAGCCGCAGGAGCCAATGGCGCCGCCGCTGTGTCTCAGCCATTTAGGAGGGAGAGTTCCGGATGGCCGAGGGATTCGTGGACATCGCTGGATAGAAATGAGCTCAAGAAAGTATTAGGGGGTGCTGGGGAGGCTACTGCACACAGAAGGTTTTTTATCTTATTGCATAGAATGCATTAGGATTAAAAAAACTTTTGACTTTACAACTCCTTTAAAAGCTATAAGGCTATGTCCACCTTTAAAAAATACACAAATATTTGTGAGACAAACATTTTCCATTTATTATTTTTGCAAATGAGCCTCTAAAGCATTACAACCACAATCAGGGGATCACAGGTGCAGTGCCAGGATCCTTCACACTCTTCCTCCAGCGCTCCTTCTGTACCAAGGTACAGGCTCTCAATTGGAGAGCTGGAGGAAGTATTAATGAACTACAAGTGCGGGGATTACCACACTAGTTCCCGTTGGAAAATACAAGTCCTGTCTGCCCCAGGTCTCTGTAAATGAAAGGCACGGCTGTGCAGGCCAAATACCACACAGCCTTAAAATTTTGAAAGTCCAGAACAACATACTCAGAAGCATTGTGAACTTTTAGACTTGCAAGTGTAGTCGGATGAAGGAAAACTTCAAACAAGCTCAATAGCTCTGACGGTTCGGGTCCCGCACAGCAAGGCTTCCCTCTATGGGCACCCAGCAAGAAGTTCAAATCATAGATATACAGAAAGGAGTGTCAGACCAACACCGGATAAATAAGTTCAGGATAAATGTAATTGTTGTTGAAAAAAAGTCATATAAAAACAGCCAACGTGTATTGGGGGCGACACCACTATCTCTTTATCAAGACTAGAAGAACAAGCAAAAAAACATACTAATAATAACGTCATAATAATGAAAAATTATGTCTAGATATACATATGAGTATATACCACAAAATCTGTTGTTATCATGTGATGTTCTAGATTTATGTACTCTATACATACTCATATGCATATCTAGAGATAATTTTTCATCATTATGACTATGTATTTTGCTTGCTCTTGTAGTCCTAATGAAGGTATAGCGATGTTGCCTCTGAAAAATGTTTTCATATAACTATTTAACCAACAAATACAATCTTGGACTCTTTTATCTGACTTTGAACTTTTGCTCCTTTCTGTATTTCTATGGTTTATATTTCAAAAGTGACAGATGCCATGGGGAAGAAGAAGAATCCCTGCATCCTATCATGGCAGTTTGGGGATGGGATAGTCACATTTGCACCATGTTACACCTTAAATACGGGTATAACATGTAATTGTCAAGGTCTTACTTGCCCTCCTGTTGGCAGCCATCTTGAACATGTGCAGACTGCTGCCTCTTATAAACTCTGCATGCATCATCCCTTATATGCTGCTTGGGTGTCGCACAGTGATGATGCTGCACACGTGACTATATCAATCACCTGATGGGTGGGTCCTTGCCCTTGCGTTTGTGCTTCAAGGTACATCAATGCTAGCAGTCTTCTGTTCACTGTGTTCCTTCGTGTCTTACCGGGCTTGGCTGACAACTCTCCTGGCTCTCGACCCCGCATTGGCAGATGACCCAGCATTGGCAAACTTCCCGATTCTGGACTCGACCCCGGCTTGGATGACTACCCACTTCTGGATTTGACCCCGGCTTGGATGACCACTCGCTTCTTAACTTGACCCCAGCTGTTCCTGATCTCGCTCCTTTCTCTTGCTGTGCGTTTTTTGTTGTTTGTTCCAATAAACTGCTTTATTTTACCTGCTACTCCATGTGGTCTGGTAACATAACGCAAGAGGTGGAGTTAGCCTTTAACAAATCCATATACTATGTAATATGTTGTTGGAATATAAATATAGGAAAAAATGAGGGTTTTGTGGAAGATTTTGCACTACTATGCTAATTATACATTGAAAATATTGATGCTGCATCACTTCAAAGCGAATTAAAAGCTTATCAATACCTGTGGTTGTTAAATAATATTGATAAAAAACAGCCTCACTTATTACTGCAACCTGTTACCTAAACCTTCATGCCTGGAAACAGAACCATCATATACAGTGTGTAGACTGTCTGAAAGCCTGATGTCTTGTAGCTGGTTCACTTCTATTTGAGATAGATCTATCTCTATATTTTTCTAAAAATCGAAAGATCTAAAAATCAGGTTGGCAAACCATGGGTTTGAGGTGAATCCTACGGGTTTGTAATTTGCAATCCTGCCAAATTAATGTACAGATTTACCCGAGAGACTTTTTTTTTTTTACACAATAATGTACTGCATGGCAATGGGGCTGAGAAGGGTCAATAAGGGGATAAGCCAGCATCCTTATTATAAAATGGGGACACAGGGCAGTCATAGTGTCAGATATCTGTATTGTGTTCTAGGGCAGGGGTCTCCAAACTTTCTAAACAAAGGGCCAGTTTACTGTGCTTCAGATTTTTGAGGGGCCAGAGTTTGGCCAGTGGAAGTAGAAAATGCCACAGCATCAGCACGAGTAAACAATATACCATCTTTGGTATTAGGGGAATTATTACCCCATCATTGGGAGGATTAGTGCCCCACCATCGGAGTCAGTAGGACGAAAAGTGCCACACCATTGGAGTCAGTGAGAGGAATAGTGCCCACTATTGGTGTCAATGGGAGGAATAGTGCCCCATTGTTGGCATCAGTAGGAGGCATAGAGCCCCATCGTTGTTGTCATTGGGAGGAATAGTGCCCCACCATTGGTGTCAGTGGGAGGAATAGTGCCCCAGTGTTGGCATCAGTGGGAGGAATAGTGCCCCATTATTGGTGTCATTGGGAGGAATAGTGCCCCATCATTGTTGAGAGTGGAAAGAATAGTTCCCCATAGTTGATGTCAATGAAGGAAATATTACCTTATTGTTTCTGTCAGTGGGAGGACTAGTGCCCCAAGGGCTGGATAATGGCAAGCACAGGGCCGAATTCGGCCCCGGGGCCATAGCTTGGAGACCATAGCTCTAGGGAAAGGATAGAAAATGTGGGCAAACTGCATATAGAGAGAAAACTGGGTCAGTTAGGAAACCGTCGTTTTAAAAAGATAATGAACCTCTTTTGCTGATATTTTGTTACTCTTACTATTAGGACTTTTCTGGCTTTTTTTAAAAAATTTTATTTTGTGGGTGATTTGAAGTCTGCAGTCACTTTTACTTGCTTTTCTGTCCATGATTTTTTCTCTTTGCTGCTTTTTATTTATGCTTTCCTCTCTAAAAGAAATTGATCTGGCCTCTTTTTAAGTTTGGGGTGCTTAGAGAGCAACATTTATTTGTTACTGACCATCCTTTCTTGAAATAGTGTGTTGTTCACAGCATGCCACAGTATCATTTCAAAGAAAAAACAAAGACCCAATTTCCAGCCTTGAGTTGCATTTTAGGTGTGTTGTGTTTTTTAGGTGTGTTTTCATGTTTTACCAATACATTCATGCTATTTGATGAAAGTGCATCAAAGATGCAGCAGCCAGGATTTTGTATAATGTACCACAGCTAAAATCTACCTAGAGAGCAGAGGTATGAACAGGGTCTAAATGAGCCTTTCTCAACCTTTTCAACACAGAGGAATCCCTGAATCAAGGAACCCCTAACAAACTCTGGAGAAACCTTAGGGCTCCATGGAATCCTGGTTGAAAAACCTGGTCTAAATGGAAGAACAGTGTCCACCTAAACCACTTCACATTTTACCAGTAACATTCACCACACCCTCTATACCCATAGTAAAAGTAAAAGTTAGGCATACACTGGTTAGGCCTATTATCCCTCATTAAATCATTTCTAATGCTGCCCAATTTTACACTACTGTAGCATCTGTGGTCTCTTGTTTCTTAATGAGAATTTGATAAAAATTGGCCATTGGTGGAACAGTTTTGCATTACCGAGAACATGCACAGCCTTAGTGAATCACTGGCTGGTTTATTTTAGCTGTGGGCTGTAACGGATCTTTGTACCCCAGCTGGGCACATCCGCCGAAACTGTGTCTCCTGTCCTCCAAACACACCCACAGCCTGCGGAGAAGCCATATCCAGCCCGTAACCCCTCAATCACGAGACAATCCACACAGGTGTTGAGGGTTAACCATCCAGAGCTTAAACTGTTTATTACATTCCAAGACACAGTTTTACATACAGTTAGGGAAACTCCCCTTAGCCTTGCCACAGAAGGGGGTGAAGGGAACATAGACCAACCAATGAGAACTGAACATTTGTACATTTGAAACAAGCAGTCTTAATACACACCCCCTGCGGAGAGATGTCTCCAACTCAGACCATTGTCTGCCATGAATCCACACACTTAGACACAGAAACAGGAGGGGGGGGGGATGGGTTGTAACATTACATTACATTAACTCAATGCCATGAGTCAGTTGTTCAGAGGATGAATAAAGGGAAAATAAAATGCAATGTCCCAAGTCCCAAAGAAAATGACACAAAGGGGTTTACAATCCAGGGACAGGGTGATCCGTCACTCATAGTGACGGTTAGTACCGTCACATCTCTTCCCCCCAAAGGTAGACTAATCCAGGTACTAGACCTCCAACTGGTCTGTGCCTGAGTTAGTCGGGTAACAAATCCAAAAGAGTCAATGTCTGTTTGCCTGGATAATTTGTCGGCATTGCCGTTTTGCTTCCCAGGGCAGTAGTGGATGGTAAAGTCAAAAGGCTGCAGTGCCAAACTCCAGTATCTTCTGGCCCATAGTCTGTCGGTAGGAGGCTTGTGCACAGTCCCCTCCAAAACACACAGTGACAGTGGGTTCTGTCACATTTCTCCCCTTTTAAAAACAGACTAACGAGGTTCCTGACCCTCAACTGGTCTGGACCTGTGTTAGTCACAAACTTCCACCCCAGGCAACCAGGAAAAGTAAAAGTACGACTCTGGCGCTGGGGAGCAAAACCGCACATAGGGTCTCCCATGAATAAAAACAGCTGCTGCAGAGTGGGAACAGCTGTCTGCACTCCTCTGATCCGGGGCTGGGTTGCAGATATTGGGGGGAGCTGAATAATCCTCTGCCCTGATGCCAGTGCTTCCGCTGGTAGGGAATGTAGGCTGGTAGGGCTATGCATTTGGGGAGAAAAGGGTACTTGCTTTTCTCCTGGTGTAGTTACCAGCCGTTGAGAAGGTATCTTTAAGGGACTGTCTCCCGGATTCTTCATCTCTGGTTCTGATGCTGGGCAGAGACCATCAGCGCTCTCTCCTGTAGCCAGCGCTTCTGCCGGGGGGATAAACACTGGGGTAGTGTCCAATTGTTGGGGAGGGAGAATTGCTTCCTCTACTCCCGGTGGGGATATCTGCTGTTGGGAAAATAACTCACGCAGATCCTCTCTCAAACTCTCCGGATCCAACTCTTTTTCTGATGCTGGGCAGATGCCAGGGGCACTCTGCCCTGTAGCCAGTGCTTCCGCTGGGGCGATAAACACTGGGGTAGTGTCCAAGTGCTGGGGAAACGGCTCACTGAGGTCACCCCTCGGACTCCCTGGATCTACCTCTGAGGGTGGGCAGAGGCCAGCGGCACTCTGCCCTGTAGCCAGCGCTTCTGCTGGGGCACCAGATGAGATACTCTGGACTTGCTGCTGATCACCATTTCCCAGCCTTCCAGCGCCTGTCTCAACTCCCCCTTCTGAGACCTTCATGCTATCAGCTTGTCTCGCTGCCTGGGGGACCTCCGGTGCGTTCCGGCATTCTAGCGCTCGCAGTGCCCTCTGTATCATCGCTGCTTCTTCCATTGCAGTTAGTACGGGAAAACGCAGGGTCACCCCTGGCCCCATTTGCTTCTCATCTTCGTGGCTGTCTGCTATTTCTCTCGGACAGTCCCAGGCAACGGGAGCCATGCCAGGCTGCTGATCCCCGTCAAACAGCCGCTTGTAGGCAATCTCGAGCTCCCATTCCTGCTCAACCAGGAACTCCAATTCCTCCAGGTCACACGCCTCGTCAGGGAGGTCCAGCACCTCATCTCGGAATGTGTTCCAGCCGCCACTCCTCATCGCTCCCAAAGTCTGGGTCTCCGTACATTTTTTGATGGAGCAGCCCCACGCCGCCATAGCCAACGCCTTCTGTTGGGCTGCCATCTGCTGTACTTGGCCACAGTTGAGCCGCGAACCACCGGAGGGCTCTGTAGCTGGCGTCCAGCCTCATTTCCTCCTGGACCAATCTTCCGAGTTCTGTCTTCCCTTCATCTCGCGGTAGTTCCCTCAGGAACACCTCTCGCGCACGGTACTGCGTCCGGTACATGTCTGTGGAGGAGGGAAGGATCTTCCCCTGATGGTGCCGCTCGTGGCTTAGCGCCTCATGCCAGAGTTGCCGGCGGATCACATCCTCCCAGCCGAGCCTGGTGTGCTCTGTCGCTGGTCCCCTATGGTGCTTCTGCATGCCTTGCAGCCTCCTCCCGAACTCCGCTCTCATGCTGGCTGGTCCCTGTATCACTCCTCGGCAGCTGCCCAGATCTTGAATCCTGGTGGTGGTTTGGATGTCCTGGACTGCAGGAGACATCCCACCGCTGCCAACCAATGTAACGGATCTTTGTACCCCAGCTGGGCACATCCGCCGAAACTGTGTCTCCTGTCCTCCAAACGCACCCACAGCCTGCGGAGAAGCCATATCCAGCCCGTAACCCCTCAATCACGAGACAATCCACACAGGTGTTGAGGGTTAACCATCCAGAGCTTAAACTGTTTATTACATTCCAAGACACAGTTTTACATACAGTTAGGGAAACTCCCCTTAGCCTTGCCACAGAAGGGGGGGAAGGGAACATAGACCAACCAATGAGAACTGAACATTTGTACATTTGAAACAAGCAGTCTTAATACACACCCCCTGCGGAGAGATGTCTCCAACTCAGACCATTGTCTGCCATGAATCCACACACTTAGACACAGAAACAGGAGGGGGGGGGGGGGATGGGTTGTAACATTACATTACATTAACTCAATGCCATGAGTCAGTTGTTCAGAGGATGAATAAAGGGAAAATAAAATGCAATGTCCCAAGTCCCAAAGAAAATGACACAAAGGGGTTTACAATCCAGGGACAGGGTGATCCGTCACCCATAGTGACGGTTAGTACCGTCACATGGGCCTTTTACTACTTCATGAAAAAGTAAGTGTAGCTGCTAAAACTACATGATAAAAAGGCTTTTTTTCCCTAGGTGAAATGTATCAGATTGTGGTTCTGTTATTGAAAAGATTTTTAAAAATTTTCCCTGAAAGCCAGTTTCCCTCAAAGCTGCCCTCTACTTGCTGTACAGTATATATTTATTTATTTGCCATTTTTACATGTCCCCATGGAAGTTCCCAGCTTTCATGACTTTTTTTGACAATACTCATTAGCCCTAAAAATTGTGGGAGCTTACTAACAGGAATCAAATCCCAATGTCATTTGCCTCTAGGTTCCGTTTCACCAATTTTCAAACAAAATTTGCCAAACCCTGAGTGTATCAAACCCAGGTAGATTTTCTTATCCATAATATGATCCAATAACTGCTTAGTGTTGTGCTGGAAATGCTTAAGAGACAGAAAAAAGAGGCAGAACCCATTACACCAACAGACTGCCTCCAAAATGTTGTTTCAGAGTATTTAAAAGACATCACAGTGTTTTACTGATTATCTGATTTCTAGATGGATATTTTTGCATTTTAGGATGTTTGGTCACTAAAGAATATGCTACCCCAACATTTCATATTCCTGATATATGTCTGTTGCATAGGTATGTGCAGCCTATTGCATTAGGGTGTGCACCCCAAAGCCCAAACACACATGCCTTTCTCTGCAGCCTCAGTTTACAGTTTACTATGCTTCATTTATGAATGAACACAGTGTGTGTTGAGTTAGAAAACACCTGCCTGTCCTCAAATTATGACACTTACTCACACACTCCCCCTCTCCCTGCACAGCCATTCACTGTGAATGTTATTGTACTGCTGTTTCTCCACCCCTAGCTCTCCAAGCCTCTTATGCAGCTGAGAAAATACATTATGTGATCACTTTTAAGAAAGGGAATAAAAAATGATTCATCATATTTATATATATATATACTGTATAGTATATATACAATAGGTAGATAGATAGATAGATAGATAGATAGATAGATAGATAGATAGATAGATAGATAGATAGATAGATAGATAGATAGATAGATAGATAGATAGATAGATAGATAGATAGATAGATAGATAGATAGATAGATAGATAGATAGATAGATAGATAGATAGATAGAAACAAATGTTTTGCTTTTGATTTCAACTTGTAACTGAATGGGTTATTTTACATTATAAGGTTTCACATATACTTTAATCCTGTTAGTAATAATGTAGCTATGTAGCACAGAAGAGTGTATTACAAGCAGCTTGCTCTAGGTGTCATGATGAATTATTTTTATTTATTATTATTATTTTTTTAAATTGTATCCTAACATCTGCCTGGGTTCTTAAAGATTCCTCCTGTGTTTAGTACCTATTGACAAACATCCGGATTCATATAATCAGAGGAAATATTAGGGAAAAACTATCAGCACTTGCACTTTAGTGCAGGAAATTTGCCAGCCATGACTAACAAGTGGGATCATGTCCCAGTCTGTGTTTTGGAAGAATTTGTGGTTTATGTTTCATTGGCATCTACATGCCATTTTAAAAGTCATCCAGTACCTGTAAAAATGTGCTTTCATCTGTGATCCTCCATGTAAACACCTTGGCTGGATTGGTTAGTCAGGTGTAAAATCTGCATTTATCACATGCTCAATGTGCAAACAAGGTCCCAACTCAGAAGAGTTCACTGCAGTTTTCTCAGGACTCTGGTCTAAAGAAAAAACAGAATTCAATTGTATGTAAAGGCAAAGCATTTGATTTGATTTTTGAACAGAGTGGGGGAAGGGCTAGAACACTTTTAAGTTTTTATTGCTGTCTGTATGGGAGATTTATCATTCTAACAGTTCTGGTGACCATTGTCACTGAAATGTTTAGGGGAATACAAAGAACTGAGAGTTGCCATGAGTTGAGGGACAAATGTTCTGGTGACGGTTGTTCAAAATGGAAATTCCCCTAACTTTAGGAAAAAAAATTCTTCCTGCTGTTTCTGCATGACAAAGAGTGAAGAGAAATCTTCCCAGAAAAGCACACCAAACAAAAATGTACATTTTATTTGAAAAAAAAACTTCTGGTTGGGTGCTCAGAGACGTATTAAATCTTTATTTTTTTTATTATAATTTTTTTTTTTTTAATCAGGTCATTTTTATTAAATATTTTTTTGTCAGTACAAGGACAAGTATACAATAACATAAGAATATCAGAAGGAAACATTTCTGATAACAAACAATAAAATACACAAATAAATCAAAACAAAATAAGTAAAACCTTGGATTGAGAGTAACTTGGTTTGAGAACGTTTTGCAAGACAAGCTAATTTTATTTATAAATTTTGACCTAATAAACAAGCGATGTCTTGATATACAGCGTCACGTCACAACTGGGTATAAAAGAAAAGAGAGGCGCCTCTAAGTGTAGCAATATGATTACATTTAATGCAGGTACAACATTTAGCAAATCACATGGTTGATGAATAAAACAGGCACATCTAAGTATGCAGGCATAGGGGGTAAATCTGTCCACATAGACCGTCCTCCGCACCGCCATCTCCGTCATCCCTTCCAAACTGCGCTCCACAAGCACTTCAAGCCTCACCTTCAGATCACTCTACTGCAGGGTATTCTTCCTGGTCATGACTGCAGACTGACGGCGGTGAGGAGGACGGTCTATGTGGACAGCTTTACCCCGGATGCCTGTATACTTAGATGCACCTCTTTTAATCATTAACCATGTGAGCTGTTAAATGTTGTACCTTCTATAAATGTAACCATATTGCTACACTTACTACACTTAGAGGCGCCTCTCTTCTCTTTTATATTCTGTAGCTCCTGTTGGATTTTTCTTCAAATCCCGTTGTGGAGGCTGCCATTTGTGGATGGACATTTTATGGTTAAACAACCTATCACATTGCTATAATCTTTTTATATGGACTATAAACTAAAGACTTATGAATAAGAGTGCTTTGGATTACAAGCACGTTTCCAGAATGAATTATACTTGCAATCCAAGGTTTTACTGTATAGCACTTCACAGACTCAATAATTGCGTTAGAATCAAATGCTTAAGAAAATCATAGTACATTCGTGCATAAGACCTGACACACAGGTCATAAAATACCTTCAGAGAATCTAGTTAGCAATGGCATTACATAATGCCTACTCAAACAGAAAGTTAGGTTTTTCACTTAAAATGAATGACTGCACCCCAGGGACTTTGTCCAGTAGCCTCTCCTACCTTGCCCACTTTTAGCCAGTATCCCTGTTGCGCCAGAGAACGGTCGTATGTATCCTAATTATTACCCTCCATGTCACTAGAGAGGACATTATATAGTGAGTTATTAGAGTTCACCCACCAGGACAATATTTTTTTAAACTTTCTGGGGCTACCCCTGTGTTTGTATATTCATTTATCTCTCCATAAGGAAAAGTTAAGAATCTCACACCATTGTTTATGTGTTGGGGGTGAAGGGGAAATCCATTTTTGCAATATGAGTTTGCGCCAGTGGTGGCTGGTGCTCAAATTTTTTTTTGGGGGGGGGGGGGGCACAAAAAGAAAGATATAAAAATGTAATAGGTATTGATTTGCGGCAAAAAACGTGGTAAAAAATTGCGTGGCTTTGACGTCACACAGGTGCATAGCACTTTACCTGATGTACAATGTAATTGGCCTGGCCTGCACTGTCTTATATTGTGTACACTCACTGCTAAGCAGGCTGCTGGCCTGGCACTATATATTTATTAATAGTAAATGGCACACAGCGGCCTGGTATAAGATGGTTCCCAATCCCAACATCATGGTTATGGTGGCTGGCATGATGAGAATATCCATTCCTCCAGGAGACTGACTGGCTGGCTGCTGCTGGCTTGGAGAGAGAGGACTCGGAGGAAGAAGAGGTGTCCTGGCTGGGCTGGCCTGGTCAGACTCAGACAGACTCTGACTGAGTCTGCAAAGTTCCCCACCGCTGGACGGACACGAGTCTGCAGTCTCGCTGCCCGCACACAGGAGAGAGAGGAGGGAGGAACTGAGTCTGAGGCAGCATTGATCACTTCACTTTCCTCCTGCTCTTGGGCTGGCTCTCCATCACGACGACCGGACCGGACCGACTCACACTGCCTGGTGCCTGGCGTGCTGCTGCTGATGCTGACGGGACTCGGAGTCGGGAGTTTGGAGACGAGACGTCCTCTTCTTCCTCCTCGATCACGTGCGCCGGCCCGCTGCTCCTCCTCTCTGACCGTCTGATGGCGGGCGGGAAGGTGATGACGTGACGCCGGGACGGTGAGTGACTGACGCACGCACAGCGCCACCACGCGACGTCACCCGGGATGTCCTCGTGTATGATTGGTCCAGGCTGGAGTCTGGACCAATCACAGCCAGGACAGCACTACAGTTGGGAGTTTCGGGGCGCAGAGCACTGCGCCCCGATGACCCCCAGAAGGCCGCCAATCAGCGCCTCTGCCTGGCGCACGTGGGGTGCAAAACCCCACCCCCCCCATATACAGTAGTCGGTCCGGCACCCCTAGTGGGCTGCAAATGTTTTACCTTGCACAGTTTTACAAGTTTCTCTCTTGTACTGAAACTACTTACTGTACATTTGAAGCTGCGACAAATTAGCAAGGGCCAAACTTACATTTTCTGGCTACAGGACACCCAGCAGCATTTAATTCTTCCCTGAACAGCTCCTTATTTTTACTGGGTTTCAGTTCTTTCAGTCATTGATGTATTACATGTTTATGTTACCAAGGGAAGTCATCAGGCACATACAGCCTGCCTGGGAATGCCCACTACTCCAGACTGACATTTACTCATCAAGGCATTTTGATATTTGTATAACCCTCACAAAGAGGGATCCCATTGCCCAGGTGGCCATATTAAGCCAATGGTGTAACAAGCATCCCCATTAAATTTTTTACATCAGCTGCGGGACAGGGAATCCCTCACCTGCAGCTCATAAGCCCAGGAATTGAAGGTGACTTCTGTTTTCGGATCCGAATCCAGTTCAGAACAAACACAAGCCCATCCTCAACAGCACATTGCAATCCCTTCTCGCCAACCACAAGGTGTCTGCCTTGCAGAGAGAGACACAGCGACCCAGTAATAATATCACTGAGTGTAAAATAAGGTATGTAATGAAAATGGAAAGATTGCATTTAAACATTTTTTAACATATTGATGAGGGAGGCAAGAAGGAACCAGGGAGGTCTAAATATAATCAGATTAAACTTCAGTTTAATCAATATTTGTGTACAAATTATTATATATGTTACAATGTTGCACTATTCTTTTTTTTCCTATGTCTATTTTTCTTCCTGTGTGTGAAACCTAGGAATATAAGGCTAATGAGAGATGTCCATGATAGTTGAACGGAGCTTTTGTAACCCTCAGGAATCATGTAGTAGGTTCTGTTGCACCCTTAAAAACCACCAAAAAAAAGTTTGATTTCCAGCGAGGTCTAAATATAATCAGATTAAACTTTAGTTTAATCAATATTTGTGTACAAATTATTATATATGTTACAATGTTGCATTATTCTTTTTTTTCTATGTCTATTTATCTTCCTGTGAGTGAAACCTATGAATATAGGGCTAATGAGAGATGTCCATGATAGCTGAATGGAGCTTTTGTAACCCTCAGGAATCATGTAGTAGCTTCTGTTGCACCCTTAAAAACCACCAAATAAAAGTTTGATTTCCTTTTTCACTCATCTGCATTTTACATAAATGGTGATATTTTGCAAAAAAAATACAAATTTTCACCTAAATTTGGGGGAAATGAAAACTCTCAATTTCACTCATGCCTGGTGCTGACTGAGGTTCAGTCATGGACTGCCCGCCAATCCCATGTCTTCACTGGCATTAGTGTTTGGAAAAAACAGTAGAAAAAAGCTGGCCATGTTACCTTGTCTGCACCTTTGATTTATAAAGCCTGAGCAGATGTTCTTAATTTATTTCTTTACTATAGTAAAGGAATGATGCAAACATAAAGTGGCACTAAAGTACCGCTGCTATGCACTTAGAATGAACTCTTATGTCATTTTGTGTGGAGTCTCGTTCTCTGGACTTCCTGTCTCCTATTAGCTGGGTAACAGCTAGCAATCAGTTATTCTAAAAAATGCTTGACTAATAAATAAGGTTTTCTTCAACTGATGTCAGTCCATTGGTACAAAGCATCTTCAGGCAGTTCTGTAACTTGTCAGCCATGATGTAAAACCTTCTGTCAAAGGTATGTGGAAAAAAGATGTTCCAGGTCTGCCTACCACTAGCTTACTGACAAGGGAGAATGTTTGGCTGGGCAAAACCAATTTTGTGGAAGCGCTTGTACCTTCAGAAGGTAGATCAATTCCTGGCAATGTGATTATATATATGTCTTGCTAATTTTAAAATAATAAGAAAATGATAGTAGATTTAGTTTCTCTTACTATTGATCTACAATGAACATATGTAAATGCTATAGCAATCAATGAAAGTAGTAACCTGTTCCTTATTGTACGGAACGTTATTTTGGAGGACTAATAGAAAACAAGCCTTTCAAGCATAAAGCTTTTTGATGGTTACCATTAATTGAAAATGATTGGCCTGCAGGGATATGTGTTAGCAAGATGAACTGCATTTTGTCTGGTCTGAGAAATCTTGTGAATACCACAACAACTTTAAAATACTTTCAGCTATTGTAAAGATGTCTGGTGCATTAGTTCCTGCCAGCCGCTTGACAAGCTAATTTGTCATACACAGCAGAACCAAAAATATGCACAGCTTTGCGCTAATGATGGCTTTTGTTCACGTGGAGAGACAAGAGAAAGAGATACCTATAATTACTCACTTTTCAGTCCATACATGTAACGGCAACTAGAAGTAAAGGTCAATAGGAAAACTAGTTTTGGCAACATGAAACACAGAATATGACTAAATTCATTTTGTTTTAATATTATTTCAAAAGTATTTTGGGATATCCAGCAGGAGAAGTGACTAACAGGGATTAATAGACCTAGGAGCTTTGGTTAGGGGTTGTCCACTCAAAAAAAAGTGTTTAAATTATAGGTGGGGACTGGTGGGCTGAGATATCCCCTAGCTTCTTATATCGTGCAGCTTGGATATAAGGCACTGGATGTTGGGGACCACAGTCTGATACTTTAACTCAATATTGTTTTTGGAAGTTAGTGGATATGGCCAGACAGCTAATATCTACCAGGGTCCACATCCTGGGCAAAGGACAAAGAAGGGGAAAAGAATGATAGCACCAGCTCACTAATTTTAAGGGCTGAATTTTTTTTTTTATTGCATTTTTATTGAATTTTCCATCAAATTTATACAAAACACAAATAAAAAAGGTTTCAAATTTCTTCACAATACAACCCAACCCATCCTCCCTCCCCCCTCCCTCCTCCCCTCCCTCCCCTCTTATCCTCTTCCTATCATCTCCTTTTTAAACTACCTCTACTTTTTTCTAAGTTTGTTATGTTTTTTATGTTTTTTAATAATGGTTGAGAATTCTAACCTAAACTCCTTTCTCTGTAATTCTCCTCCTATATAGGGGTATTACCTTCAGCTCTTATGATATTCCTACATTCCTCTTACAACAATAAGAGCTAAATATTAATTTGTGCATATTTACTAGTTTTTTTAAATCCCGCCCATTTTTCCCATTTTTAAATCATTTTTTAATCATGTGCATTGGATATTCCTCTTGTCTACTACTAATACATAATCCATTCTACTACACCATTCTTTTACACTTTTAGGGCTTTCTATTTCGCACCACTTTCTAGGGATTGTCCCCTTTGCTTCATTTAATAAGATTGGTACCAGGGTTGTTTTATATTGTTTTAGTGGAAGTGTCGTTTTATAAAATAAACAGACCCATGAGTCATTAGGAATGACTACTTCTGTAATCTTACTGATGATTTGTCGCACCTTTGTCCAATATTCCCTAATATTGCGGCAGTCCCACCAAATGTGGTACATCGACCCAATACTTCCACATTCCCTCCAACATTTATCCATTTTATCTGGTTGGTACTTATGTGCCAATACAAGTGTAATGTACCATCTTGTCAAACATTTATAGTTTAGTTCGATGGAACTAACATCTGTAGCAGAACAACTCGTGGCCCTTAGCACAACATCCAGTTATTTTTTTGACAATTGTGACCCAATCTCTTTCTCCCATTTTGCTATGAATGGGGGTCTCTCCAGGCATTGCCCCTCAGTTAACATCTTGTATGTTTGTGATATTCCATGTTTTAATCTAGTGGTTGTGTTACATAACTTTTCAATAGTGTTTAATGCTGTCTCCGATCTTATTGGCTGCGGTAAAGTTTTCACAAAGTGGGCCAACTGGAGATACCTCCATTCATCTAATTTCATATCGCTATTATTTAATTTTAACTTTTGAAATGTCCTAATACCTCATTTGTGAACAATATATTTTAATTGAGTGTTTCCTATCCAATTTCCAAATTTATCTTCATTACCTGGTGGGAAATATTTTGTGCCTCTTAGTGAAATCAACGGGGAGTTATATTCCCATTTTAACTGTTTATTAACCCTATCCCAAATTTTATACACCACTCTTGTCAGCTCATGTGTTCCTTGTGATTCTCTAAATTTTGGTGGAATCCATATTGTTTTATGTAATTGTGTATTATTCTGTGCACATTCAATTTCAACCCAACTTTTCCCTATTATCCCTTTTGTCCATTCAATCATCCGTGAAATGATCGCTGCCCTATAATACCTTTCCATATCTGGTGCTGCTAACCCTCCCTGTCAGAGCTGCTAACCCTCCCTGCCTTGTCTTGTCTCTTGTCAGAACTGCATGTTGTACTCTGGGTTTTTCCGTTGCCATATGTATTTCAATATCATGGTTTTCATAATTCTAAAGAAGGAAGATGGTATATCTATTGGCAACATTGAGAACTTACATAGGATCTTAGGCAACAAAACATCTTGACCGCATTTATTCTTCCAACCCATGAGATTTGGTTATTAGACCTTTGCCCTTTGTCTGTTTTTATTTCATTTAATAGGGGTATATAATTTGTCTGATATAGCTTTTCTATTTTTGGTGTTATATATATTCCTAGATACTCTAATTTGGATTTTGCCCAGATATAAGGAAAATGAGATTTCAAAGCTTGTTCTTCTTTGCTATTTAGGTTTATAATAAGAATTTCAGATTTTACTGGAAAGAACTAAAAGAATACGGAGAACTGTCAAATTTCAAAATTAAGGGCTGAATGATGATCTCTTTCATTCACAGACAGGATGACATATAATAAAAATTGTCAGTATGTTTGGAGGGCTAAAAACAATCATCCTGGTTGTGGATTATAAAGATCACCCTTTTAGACTCCTAAATTGTTGCTTGGTGTTATCATTACTTTCTTCTTCCTAGCTTCTTATTTTTCTTGGATATATTCCTGTTTTCCTGGAAGTTTTTGGTGTGTTTGCCCAACCTTTCAAATTTCTGCAAGTTCTGTTGCCTTTGCAGTAATTTAGAATAACTAATAAATAAATAAATAAATAAATATAACAATCCAGCATGGAGAGTAAGGCCCCGTTCACACAGGGGCGATCCGACTTCGGGGGGCGACCTCCGAGGTCGCGGTGCGAGCAGCGCGCCGCGACCTCGGAGCGGCGGCCACGGACTTCATAACATTGAAGTCTATGGCGGTCGCCTCCGGGTCGCCCAAAAGAAGGTCCGGACCCTTTTTCTAAGTCGGAGCGACTTGTGTCGCTCCTATTAGAACGGGTCCGCAGCTTCCCTATGGAAGGCGACCTACGGCGACCTGTGAGGCGACCAGGTCGCCTCACAGGTTGCCTTAGTGTGAACGGGGACTAAGACCCCCTCATAATTGTCACAGCTGCTAAGAAAATCAACCAAACCCAGATGCAGATGCTGCACCAAGAAAGTTCTCAGGAGATTTAAGAAATTGTCGGGTAGGGTAAAGCCAAGCTCTTACAAAAATGTTTTTTTTTTTTTTTGGATAGAATAAGGAAGGGTTTTCTTGTATTTTCTGTCAGGACAGCTCTCCAACCAGTGCAAAGATAAAAAAAAAAAAAAAACATTTGGAAGAGTGAGGAAGAGTCACAACTAGAGCTTCTGACAATGTTTTTATTGCTCTCTAAGCCTTGCTGTCTCATTGACAACTGCTTCTCTCTTTTCTTGTTGCTCAGAGACATTGTAAGTGAGGGAAAATCTCTCAATGGGGGTCACAGGCAGAAAAAAAAAAAAACTGGAGAGAAGTTTACCTCTTATTTGCTATGTCCACAACAAAAAAATGCCCCTAAAGCTGGATACACACTATACAACTATTGTTGTTCAATTTCCTTTAGATTTACCTTAAACTATTTAGTGGACCTGCCTGATTGCATACAAATTGAAAGTGTTTAGGTTTGACCTCATATTATATGGTTTTGGTAAATCTAAAGGAAAAAATACAAAGAAAGTTGTATAGCACATAAAAAATAAAAAATGAACAACGTTAGTTTTGAGTGGACTGGTATTTTAATATTAAGTTGGAAAGAGGATCAGTAATGGGACTGTAGCTGTAGTCTGGTCTGAAAGTAAATTCCAGGCAAATAGCTAAATAAACAAATGAAATACATATATCTGTAATATTTAACTAGCTAAAAAACTATAACTATCTTCAGATAGTATTGTAGTGTACACACTGGCTCAGCTTTACTGCTTCTTGGGTCACCTTTTCCAGAGCTATGAGAATTTAAGCATGAAGGTGGGCTCCACTCCCCATGCCCTCAACAAAGTCAAATGTGGGGATGAGACTAGTTGCATTTGTTGAGTGCAACTGAGTAAGGAGCTGGTCCCCCACACAGGTATTGACGTTTTCATTTGCAGTGCACTTTTGATAGTGTTAGCACTTTGCATATGTGAGTTTATTGATCTTTTGTTTTTAATATGTTATAGTAACCTGTATTATAATTGTAATACTACCCCCAGAGGAGCCGCTAAATTGTTTTGTGTTTTCTTTCCACACCTTAAAGCGGAGTTCCGGGCACAGAAATGATTTTTTATTGAACATTCCCCCGGGACAGTCAGGGCTAGCACATTCCACAATGGCTAGCCTCTGATCTGTCCCGGTTCACACTTACCTTTTAGAAGAAATACTTACTTTGAAAATTTCTTCCACAGCGTTTCCATCTCTCTTGTGGGCAGCTGAAGCCGGCGCGGTCCTCTTCGGTGTCTTCTTCCGTGTCTTCTTCTCCCAGAATGCGCCGCACCGGCCCCTCCCGTCACTTCCGGTGCGTCGCCCGGAAGTGACGTGCGGGGCCGGTGCCGTCGCATTGATTCCTGGGAGCGGTGACGTTCAGCTCCCAGGAATCATTGCGAGGCAGGAAGTGACGGGGTGAGCCTCGGCGCTGGAGGAGGAAGTACCCTGAGGTGAGTATTTACGATCTTCAATTACAAGGTGAGTATACAAAAAAAAAAAAAAATAACTATCCAATTCCTTTTCAGGTTATGTGTAGCTAGCGGAGGGGCACAAAAAAAAAATACAGATTTTGTGCCCGGAACTCCGCTTTAAGATGACCCATCTCTCTTACCCAGCATCTACTGACACACCTTGAGGTATTACAAAAGGAATTTTTTAGGCCAAGCACAGACTAAAAGGAGAGAGGATTAGGAAGTGTACTTATATAAACAATTCATAACGTTACATATAGAAATATGGTTAAACAACTGCAGTTTTCTAACTAACAGTAATTAACGGAACTGAGTTGTATTTTCCTAGCAACAATATATAAAGTCCTGGTTCCCACTGGCCAGTGATTGATGGAAAATAAAATGCTGGCCAGCAAAGTTGGGGCCCTCGAATAAAGCACAATAGGTCCCAGCAGACAACAGATGGACCTGTACAATGTTAGTCTCTTACCACACCCAGGGCATCCTCTTCTGGATCTCTGTACATGTGCCCTGGTTCAAGTCCTCAGACAGGAGTAGGAATTGCTGTTATGTCTCTCTTTGAATCCTGCTGAGACAGTCCCTCCTTTCTTTCATCACAAGCTGTAGGTGTGCTCTCTAGTACAGTCTGATCTCAGTAGGCACCCAAATTACCGGCAAGGTGAGTAGTCTCTATGCTTCTGCCGATTATGGTCAGCTATGGCAGGGATCTGTTCAGCTAGCAGCAGCAGCTCAGTCTTTTCCCAACACACCTACTTTCTTCAAAACAGTCAGCTCCCCTTTTCTCACCAGCCTACAGACCCACTTTTCCCAGCTCTGTTGCATCAACCAATTACCTCCAGGATCGAATCAGACCCAGCCAAGATAGCTTCCCGCTGCACTGGAGACACATTATAGAGCAGCATTGCAAAGTGGGCTCCTTAAAGAGGGCTGCTGCACTTCTGCAATAATGAATATTCAGTTTAACACTGTCCACACTGCAGACAGAAAATACAGCAGAAACAAAGACAGAAGTTCTTCAGTAGTTACCTGCTACAGTCCAGGTTACATAATAAAGTTAGCTTCACTATTAGATATCCCTTCTCACTTTTATGATTAGGACATTTAATATGGGATTATTCGTGGTGTGACTGCCTGGAAATATTCAGAAATTGCCATAGAATCTCTTACCTGCCTCTTAGGGGGATTTGAACATTTTCCCTATGAGCTTTACATCCTGGAAGTGATTATGAGGGCTTATCTTTCTGGCTTGGGAACAAATTATTATGCACTGGAATTCCCTGAACCCTTGCACGGGTCTCCCATACCACCGGCTGTCCGCCGGCTGGCCAGAGACCTGGACGAAGCCAGAATCGACTTCGATTAGGTCTTGGATATAGTAACCCGGAAGCAACGTCACAATGCCACTTTCGGATTACTCATCAGCTGATTTTGGCG
Organism: Pelophylax lessonae; assembly: GCF_965119305.1. Classification (NCBI taxonomy): domain Eukaryota; kingdom Metazoa; phylum Chordata; class Amphibia; order Anura; family Ranidae; genus Pelophylax; species Pelophylax lessonae. The sequence goes on along the minus strand of NC_138772.1, from coordinate 333,793,613 downwards.
TTTTGAATACTTTGAAGTGCAGTGCAGGGGTTTGGGGTCTTTTACATTCCTTGTGACAGCAATAAAAGTGATCCGATTTATTTATTTTTTAAAGGGACAGTGTAAAAATAAAAAAAAAATAAAATAAAATAAATAGGAAAAAAATAAATAATTTTTAAAGCGCCCCGTCCCCGCGTACTTGCGCGCCAAAGAAAACGCATATGTAAGTCGCACCTGCAAATGTAAACAGTGTTAAAACCACACATGTGAGATATTACCATGATCGTTAAAGTGAGAGCAATAATTCTAGCAAAAGACCTCCTCTGTAACTCTAAACTGGTACCTAATAAAACATTTTTAAAGCGTCATCTATGGAGATTTTTTAGTACCATAGTTTGTCGCTAGTGTGTGCAATTTTAAAGCGTAACATGTTAGGTATCTATTTACTCAGGGTAAAATCATTTTTCACAATATACAAAAAAATTGGGCTGACTTTACTGTTTAGTTTTTTTTAATTCTTTGAAATATATTTTTTTCCAAAAAATTGTGCTTAAAAGAATGCTGTGCAAATACAGCGTGACATAAAATATTGCAACGACGGCCATTTTATTCTTTAGGCCCTCTACTAATATATATATATATATATATATATATATATATATGTAATGTTTGGGGGTTCTAAGTAATTTTCTAGCAAAAAATACTTATTTTAACTTGTAAGCAACAAATGTCAGAAATAGGCCTGGTCTTTAAGTGGTTAAAGAGCATATATGATACCGTTATTCTCACTAGCTATGAGAATATCAGCTCTAAGGCCCCTTTCACACGATCGGACTGATCAGGTCTGCCTGTCCATTTTTCAGGCGGACCTGATCGGGTTGCCTATTCTCCTCTATGGGGAGGGTGGATGTCAGCGGACACCCATCTGGCACCCGATCCAACAAGATCTGCTGCAAACAGACAGATGGTGATACGTTCGCCATCCATCCAGCAGGTCAGATCGGATGGGATGAGATGAAAACGGACAGGTTGATCTCCCCATAGAAGTCTCGTCATAGTGAGTGGACATAGATCAACGGAGCGACCCCCACTGAACATGCAGAGTTTGTCAAAATGGATCCCCCCCCCCGTGCAAAAGGGGCCTTATACAGTATCTGTTGTGTTAAGCTAGTATCATTTTGAAAGGATACATTACTTTTGTGTATTTTCTTTTTTTTTTTTTTTTTTGCTGAAATCTGCAATAGATTTGGCCTGTAGATTTCACAGTAAATGTAATAAATAAAGAAATGTGATCTGCACTGGGACATTACTACACAGGCTCTCCGTCTTTACTGTAAAAATCTAATAACACTACAATTATCCTAACAACATGGACTGCACTTGCAGTAACCCAAATAAATGTGTCTACTAAACCTGCAAACAAAGTGTATGGACTGTGGCTCTAACAAATAATAGCTAGGTTAGGACAGGAATATACACTCACCAGCCACTTTATTAGGTACGACGGTTCAATTGCTTGGTAACACAAATTGCTAATCAGCCAATCACATGGCAGCATCTCAATGCATTTAGGCAACTAGCTGTGGTGAAGATGACTTGCAGAAATTCAAAAAGAGCATCAGAATGGGGAAGAAAGGGGATTTAAAGTAATTGACTTTGAACCTGGCATGGTTGTTGGAGCCAGACGGGTTGATCTTAGAATTTCAAGAAACTGCTGATCTACTGGGATTTTTACACACAACAATCTCTAGGGTTTACAGAGAGTGGTCCAAAAAAGAGAAAAATATCCAGTGAGTGGCAGTTGTGTGGAGGAAAATTCCTTGTTGATGTCTGAGGTCAGAGGAGAATGGGAAGACTGGTTGGAGATGATAGAAAGGCAACAGTAACTCAAATAACCACTCATTACAACCAAGATATGCAGAATACCATCTCTGAATGCACAACACATCAAGCCTTGATGGGCTACAGCAGCAGAAGACCACACCGGGTGCCAATCCTGTCAGTTAAGAACAGGACACTGAGGCAACAATTTGCACAGGCTCACCCAAATTGGACAATAGAAGATTGGAAAAACGTTCCTGGTCTGATGAGTCTCGATTTCAGCTGCGACATTCAGATGGTAGGGGTCAGAATTTGGCATAAACAACATGAAAGCATGGAGCCATCTGGGGCGCCCCAGATGACGTCGCAGTGACGAAACGCGTAGAGCGGCAAAGCAGCGTCATACGTCACTTCCGGTTAGGTGGCTCCGGCCGGTGGAACGCGGAAGCACCGCGCGGCCGAACACTGGAGACACACCAAACAAGCTGACGGTGAACTTCCTAACAGTGAGTCGATACTAATTTTTTCCCTCAATGTTGTACTATACTACGCAATGGAAGCTCTCTTGGTCTTTTGTACACTGACTCCCTAGATGCAAGCGCAACTACATGTACGGAACATGTACGGTAAGTGCTTTACCCACGGTATTAGCACTCCTCACTCTCAACACGCGCAACAGGCGTTTTATTCTCTCACTTTACACTGCATAGTGTTTGTAATATTCACCACGGATGTCAGTTTCCTCTTTAAAAGGAGGCCACAATAAAGAATTTATTGTTTAAATCACTCAATTGCACTTAGCACTTTTTTGCACTGGTCACTTATATATGATTGTTTACATCCGATGAGTGATACATATACGGTACAATCCAATCGATACACGATAATTACCGTCTTTTTATATTTTTATATTTGCACTATATTGCACATTTAAGATTTTAACAATAAAATAATTTAAATTTGCACAATATCTGCTCACCAATAAGCACTGTGCACTTTCATCTTTGGATCACATACAACGAAGAAATTCGCTGTGCAAGGTGGTAGCGCCCCATACCAACACCTCCCAACCCCTACATTGTTGCTGACCATGTCTATCTCTTTATAAATACAGTGTACCCATCTTCTGATGGCTCCTTCCAGCAGGATAATGCACCATGTCACAAAGCTCAAATCATCTCACCACTGGTTTCTTGAACATGACAATGAGGTCACTGTACTCCAATGGCCTCCACAGTCACCAGATCTCAGTCCAATACAGCACCTTTGGGATGTGGTGGAACGAAAAATCTGCAGCAACTGTGTGAACCTATTATGTCAATATGGGCCAAAATCTATAATGAATGTTTCTAACACCTTGTTAAATCTATGCCATGAAGAATTAAAGGAGTTGTAAAGGCAGAAGGTTTTTTTTCTCAATGCATTGTATGTGTAGCCGCCCCCCCAGCACACCCTAATACACACCTGAGCCCCCTCTCTTTCCAGCCATGTCCACGAGTCCCTCTCTTCGCATTGGCTCCTGCTGCTGTCAATCAAACTCAGTTAGCCAATCAGGAGAGAGAGGGGGAAGGGCTGAATGGCAGCTCCATGTCTGAATGGACACACGGAGCTGCAGCTATGCTTAGGTGCCCCCATAGCAAGCTGCTTGATGTGGGGGCACCTGACAGGAGGGAGGGGCCAGAAGCAGTGAAAAGGAACCAGAGAAGAGAATCTGGGCTGCCCTGTGCAAAACCACTACAAAGAGCAGGTAAGTATAATATGTTTTTTATAAAAAAAAACACACAAGACTTTAAAATCACTTAAGGGCAGTTCTAAAGGCAAAAGGGGGTCCAACCCGGTACTAGCAAGGTGTACCTGAACTGAGAGTGTATGCTTGTAGGCAGGTGCTGTTTACTTTCTCCATTGCCGATGGCAACTGCAGCGACATTGCAGGGAGAGAGGAAATCAAGAGGAATATGGTTGCTCTATCGTTTCCAGGGTCACTGGGGAAGCTATCTGATTGGATGGTGCCCCCACATGTGAATATAGTAGCTATCTTGGGTCAGGCGGAGTCTAATTAAGGCCCTGGCTCCCAGGCTTGGCATGCATTGTGCATGTGGGTAGTGTAGGGACAGGTCACCCCTCTGACAGGGACAGTGATTAGCAGCATGGAGAGGTTTCAGATGAGAAGAGTAAGAATAGGGACGCACTATCCTTTTGGAGACCTCCCATTTGGGCTCTGACTGGCCAGGAAGCATACCACCCCTCAAAACAAATGCTGTCAGCACATCTGAGACCTACTCTGCTACACGCTGCTGTTATATGCCGTGAGTGTTCCCAGTCGGGTGCCCTCCTGCTGGGCTTGTTGTGAATTATTGGATTCTGCATTAATACAAGTGTTTTTTTTCTGCAGCCGCACAACACTGCACCTCCCCTCATGCTTCTCAAAGCTTTACTAATTAAAACTTGGTCAGTTTAACATAATGAACCTACATAATAGTGACTCACTTGTTTCTCAGCTACAAATTAACTATAACTCCACATCTGAAGAGCATGTAGACCAATCAATGGCTTATGACTCTTTCACACTTTGAAAATCTTCCACTATTCCTCTTATTTTAGGATTAAAGAGCACTAGCTATCAGGGACAGAAGATTATCTGTGGCTCGAAACAATCAATTCACGCAATCTTATCTGATTTTATAACAACTGTCTCAGCATTTATCCTTCCAACAGGGCATTGCATATATACACTCCCATGCACAATGTTGTCCCCTCAATGAGCCTAAAGGAGACAAGCATGCCATACCAACTGTTTTAGAGTTCAACATTTATTTTATTACTGAAATTCAAGGGTTTTGCTGGTTTTTACCGTTCCTCTACATTAGGTCTTAAACAGCTGTTTGAGAAGAAAAAATGGCTCTAAAGGAGTTTAGAGGATGCCAGAACAATAATGCTTCTTTTTTCAAAGCAGTAAGATCTTCACAACTTGCTGTTGAACATTGCTTTGAAAGAAGAAACTTTTACCTTGGATTTTTATGGATGGAATCAGCATTTTATTTTCTGCTCTGGTGATATTTCTTAATTATTTAATGTATTATGTTTTTGACCCCTTTTGACAGTTCATCAGATCTGCCCTGTACTCATTTTCACTGCAGTTCTTTTAAAATATTACATGTTTAAGCAAGATGACATTGACACATGCATCTTTTGTTTACACTGGTCCCATATGTACACTATTATTAATTTGGAGACACTGCGGGGTTGATTTACTAAACCTAGAGCGTGCAAAATATGATGCAGATCTGCAAAGAAACCAATCAGCTTCCAGGTTTCTTTGTCAAAGCTTAAGGGCCCTTTCACACGGGCACTCCATATGTCCGCAAATCATCCTATTTTTTTGCGGATGATTTACGGACATAATGAATGTCTATGGGATTGCAGATGTCAGCGGATGACCATCCGCTGACAACCGATTTCTTCCTTTCAGTTCTGTTCCGTTTTTTGGAACAGAACAGAACCCTATTTTTCCTCCGTTCAAAAAACGGAAAGGAAGCAAAATCGGATGTCAGCGGTGTCATCCGCTGACATCCGCAATGCCCATAGACACACATTATGTCCGTATATCATCCGCAAATGGATGGGATGATATGCGGACATACGGAGCGGATGACACAAGTGTCATCCGCTCCGTGAAAAAAAAAAAAGCGGAGCCAAAAAACTGATCGCCCATGTGAAAGAGCCCTTTATGAACAAGCTGAAGTTAGAGGCTGATTGGTTTCTATGCACAGCTGCACCAGATTTTGCACTCTTCAGTTTTAGTAAATAAACCCCTGTATGTCCAATCTAAACTTTGCTGCATCCTGTATACACCTTGCAGTCTCATTATACAGAAAAGTCTGGCAATATACCTGTATGTTTTTAGTGCATCCACGGCATGGCAAATCTCTAAGATGAGTGTACTGGCATGTAGATGTCTACTTTACAAGACCTGCAAAAAGCTGCATTCTTTATATAAAATCATCAGTCTTCCTTAACACTTGTTTTACTTAAAATAATTCTGCTACTCTGATCTTATGCCAAAGAAATAACCTAAAGATTTCAAAGAAGTGCTATGATTACTCATCCTTGCATCCTAGCCTTTATAGGCAGGAGAAAGAAAAAATGACATTCCCAGTAACAGAATCATTTAATGTATGAGGGCAGTTGCAAAACACACATCCCAATGATTTCTCTTCTCTATATGCATCAAAGTAGAGTGATAGGACAAATCGGGGACTTAAATTACAGGCATCTATAAGAGCAGTGATAACGTGCACAATGCAATGGATATACATGAGGGCAGAATTAGTAAACAAGTTGGTATCTATGGCTAGGGACAGATGAATGTTTTGTCATGCACTCAAATATGTAACTATTACTAGATTTTGTTGGACCAAAGTAGAAAAGAACCCAATGCACACACCTGCTGTATTGTTTCATAAAACGTTATGACGTATATACCATGTCAGCCAGGTGGTAGCTAAAACCAAACGTTACACTATTTCTGTTCTGCTAGAACATAAGAAAGGATAGCTTTATAAACTAACATTTCCCAACTCTTGCGCTAAATGAAGCCTAGATTAAATATCATAGCTACTAATTCTGTTATTTTCATTGATGTGTTTCCATTTTGGTCAGGAAAGTTCATGACTTCATTGGGACTTTAGTTAATTTTGAGGTGCTTATCAATAAAGTGTATCTAAAGTGAAAACTTTTTTTTTTTTGATAGAGTGTTGAGAGTTTATAATCCTTGGTCCAGCTTGGTACAGCTTCATCCCCTCTGCTGGGCTTTTCACCTGAGGACTTCCGCCTGGCCTCCTCCACACAGCAGCGAACCCTGGATATCCAGCGCTGACATCCCGGACTCCTCTTCCTAAAGAGCTTGTCATACTTCACTCTATGTGAGTTGCCCCTTGTATTGTATTGCACTTAATAAACCTGTAAACTGTCTGCAATTAAAGGCACTTTTCTTCTTTCTCCTGCCTATTATTTAGAGCCTGCTTCTGCTTCTGCGAATAAGCCTGCCCTAGTGGTTGGATACCATGTCTCGGGAATCCCCATTCTAGTTGGATCACTTCCTCCTGTCCTATGAACTTCATACTTATATAGACTTCTTATGAATGTCTTATGAACTATTTATAGAGAGACTGCCCCCCCCCCCCCCACACACAGGGTCTGGTTACTTGTAGGGGCCTTCTTTCCTTGTTATGTTTATTGGGACTATTCAGCTCTGTTTATTGACTGAAGTAGCCGACAACACCAGCTTGCTTGAGAAAGTTGGAAGAAAAAGTATTCACAATAGTGATACCTCTAGCGCTTGCTAATCCCTAGTGGAAATTACAATATGTGCTAAAAATTCACAGTGGATATAATTAATAAATAAACATGAAAATAAATCACTTCAAAAATAACTTAAAAATAATAGTCCTTCCAATGTGTAGTGATAAGTCAATCAACATTAATAATAAACCATAAAATTGATAAAGTCCAAATCCAATAATTGTGTAATAAAGTGCTGGTGCTTCTTCCTTAATAACTGGTGCTTCCTTTCCCGTGATAAATAAATAAATAAATTGCCCACTCACCAGATGTTGTGGGTTCTATATGTCTTATGACATTAGAACCTAACTTGCTTCAATAGAAAATCCTTTCCAGGTTCGGGTTCCCTCTCCCTGGGTATGGACAGGCCGTTCGGTTATTACTCCACCATGGGATGAGTCTCCTCCAACCACGGGCCAAAGTATGAGATGTATTCCCTGCAAATCACCTCCAATCACAAGCCGTGATGGGGCAATAAATGGATAGTGTGGTATTGCTTTTCAAAGTTTTATTGCACACACCAAAAAACAATATTGCACACTCAACGGTCAAATCCGTAAACTCCAAAAGTGATAAAAGCAGGTGTCATACACTTCCACATCTTCAAAAACAATATCCAGCAAAGTGAAATAGAAGAAAAACCGTGCTCAATCCAAAAAAATGGCAGACAAACAGGACAGGATCGTCATACACGTGTGCTGGAGAGTGGAGAGCGGTAGTTCCGGCTTGCGTTCCACTCAACAACGTATGACGTCACGGCGTGCGTTCCACCGAACGCGTTTCGTCATTGGTTCAGACGTCTTCAGAGGTGGAGTCACACGTCTAGCTCAACCCTTATATGCCGGAGCTGCCGCTCTGCACTGCGCACGACTCCGCCCAGTTAATTACTCTGTCGGAAACAGGAAATAACTCCCGTGTCCGCGCAATAACATTGTGCTATGTAAACCAAGAAAAATCATAACAAAATATCTTTGTGCTATTTCAAAATGTAATTGTTAAACCGGCTCTCATTTTCCCCTAGATTAATAGCGCTTGACATTCATAGTGTATGGGTACTATTTTATTTGTTATTTCTCAATAATACTTTTATTAATAATAAAAAAATTATCTATAAAAATTATTTTTTAAACTTTATTTGTAAACCTAAAATAACATTATGACCAATCTTTATGAGGTTTTGTGGCATATAATTACCTTTATAATTTATATATGTATAGAGTTTTTAAAACTTTATTTTATTTAAAAGAATATAATTTATTAAATCAATACTTTTACTAATATATTATGTGGATATATTTAAACATTGTAATCTATTATATATTATATATTTATTATGTAAATTACGTAGATCCAGAAAAATATATATAAATATGATTAAAAACATATTAATTAAATTTAAAAATATTTAAAATATTATTATAAAGATTTTTAAAATTTACAAAAATTAAGCGGAAATTTAAATATTAAGATAATCTATGGATTTGATATAAAACAGTTAATATCCATGTCAACATTCATACCATTGGGTTGCAAGGTGGAAAGTTCATAAATCCACCGAGATTCATTTTGGGAGACAGCAATTCGCATGTTACTGCCCCTCCAGTTCTGCTCAATCTTGTCAATGCCCAAAATAGTAAGAAAGGTGGGGTCCCTATTATGTACCAGTCTAAAATGTAGGGAAAGGCTGTGCTTTTTAAATCCTTTCTTAATGTTGGCGATGTGTTCGCCCATACGCACCCTAAGTTCTCTTGTGGTGCGACCAACGTATTGAAGCCCACATGGGCAAGTGAGGAGGTAAGTGACATGGGTACTACGGCATGTGATTAATTTCTTTATATTATATTTCTTTTTAGTCACAGAAATATAGTACTTGTCGTTTTCAGGTTTTCACAGTTCTGCATGATTTGCACCTTCCGCATGAATAAAATCCTTTGTAATCTAAAAAAGTTAAAAGTTTCTTAGGGGGATCCGGAACATTTTTCACCAGTTTGTCTCTGAGGTTGGGTCCTCTTCGATAAACAAACTTCGGGCGAGTTGGAATAACCCCCCTCAACTTTTCATCTCTCAAGAGAAGGTGCCAATGCTTTTTTATGATGTCTTCCACTTCCTTATATCTTACGTTGTATTGTGTGATGAAGTTCAGAGAGTAATCCGACTTTTCTTTTTTTTTATCTTTTAGAAGTGTTTCTCTGTTCATACCTTTTACATCTTCTCTAACTCTTTCCAATATATTTCTTTTGTATCCTTTTTCTTGGAACCTATCCAGTATCATATTCGATTGGGTAATGTAATCCTGTTCATTGCTGCAATTCCTCCTTAAGCGCATCAGTTGTCCCTTAGGGATTCCTTTTATCCAGTTAGGGTGGTGTCCACTATGAGTAGGGATATATCCATTCCTATCTGTTGCTTTAAAGTGCGTCTTAGTGCAGAGTCCATTTTCTCCTTTAACCGGTTGCCGACCGCCGCACGACTATATACTGCGGCGGTCAGCCCCGGCCAGGCAGAGTGACGTATCGGTACGTCACTCGCCTGTCACTGACTTGCGAGCCTATCGCGGGCGGGCGCGCGCCCGCCGAGGCGCGCGCCCGCCGCGGCTCGTTCACAGGCAAGTCATTGCGTGTGACCGGCGGACTCGATGTCCGCCGGCCACACTACGATCGCTCCTGTGAAGGGAGAAAGACAGAGCAGCTTGTGTAAACAAGCTGCCTGTCAGTTCTCCCTGTGTAAAAGTGAAGATCTGACCGTTCTACTATGTAGAACGGTTGATCTTTGCTTTTACACCAATAGCCATGTCCCTACACAGTAGAAAGCACGCCCCTAGGACACACTTAACCCCTCCCTGTCCAATAAAGTTAACCCCTTCCCTGCCAGTGTCATTTTTGCAGTAACAGTGCATATGTATAGCACTGATTACTGCAGTAATGTCACTGGTAACCCCAAAAGTGTCAAAAATGTCAGTCAAGGGTCCGATCTGTCCGCCGCAATGTCGCAGTACCGGAAAAAAAATCGCAGATCGCCGCCATTATGCGTTAAAAAAAAAAACACCAAAAATGACAAAAATCTTTCTCTTTGTTAGTAAACGCGATAACCAATCAAAATACGCTTTTTGCGATTTTTTTTACCAAACATAGGTAGCATAAAACAAATTGGCCGAAAAATGTTAAAAAATTTTGATTTTTACTTTTTTTTTTGGGGAATTTCATATAAAAAAATGTGAAAAATATTGTTATTTTTGCAAAATTTACGCTCTTTTTTTGTTTATAGCGCGTGATCAAAAAATCGCACAGGTGATCAAATACCACCAAAAGAAAGCTCTGTTTGTGGGAAAAAAAGGACGTCAAATTCGTTTAGGTACAGCGTCGCACGACCGCGCAATTGTCCGTTAAAGTCACGCAGTAAAAAATCGCAAAAAAACCCCTGGTCCTTTAGCAGCCAAATCCTCCGGGGCTTAAGTGGTTAAATATGGTAAGGTCCAGGTAGTGTATTTAATTTTTATCCCATGTTCCACTAAATTTTATTTTGTAACGGTTGATGTTCAAATCTTCTATATATTCTATATATATCTTCCGATCCTTTCCAAACGATGATCACATCATCTATATACCTTCGGTACATTACCAGTTCATCTCGTTTTTTACCCCAGATTTCTTCTTTTTCCCACTTACTTAGAAAAAGATTGGCTACACTCGGTGCGTAGCGGGCGCCCATAGCAACTCCTTTGTGTTGGCGATAGTATTCTCCCTGGTGCCAGAAATAATTTCTCTTCATTGTCATCTTTAGAAGTTGCAAAATCTAGGGGAAAATGAGAGCCGGTTTAACAATTACATTTTGAAATAGCACAAAGATATTTTGTTATGATTTTCTTGGTTTACATAGCACAATGTTATTGCGGGGACACGGGAGTTATTTCCTGTTTCCGACAGAGTAATTAACTGGGCGGAGTCGTGCGCAGTGCAGAGCGGCAGCTCCGGCATATAAGGGTTGAGCTAGACGTGTGACTCCACCTCTGAAGACGTCTGAACCAATGACGAAACGCGTTCGGTGGAACGCACGCCGTGACGTCATACGTTGTTGAGTGGAACGCAAGCCGGAACTACCGCTCTCCACTCTCCAGCACACGTGTATGACGATCCTGTCCTGTTTGTCTGCCATTTTTTTGGATCGAGCACGGTTTTTCTTCTATTTCACTTTGCTGGATATTGTTTTTGAAGATGTGGAAGTGTATGACACCTGCTTTTATCACTTTTGGAGTTTACGGATTTGACCGTTGAGTGTGCAATATTGTTTTTTGGTGTGTGCAATAAAACTTTGAAAAGCAATACCACACTATCCATTTATTCCCCCATCACGGCTTGTGATTGGAGGTGATTAGCAGGGAATACATCTCATACTTTGGCCCGTGGTTGGAGGAGACTCATCCCATGGTGGAGTAATAACCGAACGGCCTATCCATACCCAGGGAGAGGGAACCCGAACCTGGAAAGGATTTTCTATTGAAGCAAGTTAGGTTCTAATGTCATAAGACATATAGAACCCACAACATCTGGTGAGTGGGCAATTTATTTATTTATTTATCACGGGAAAGGAAGCACCAGTTATTAAGGAAGAAGCACCAGCACTTTATTACACAATTATTGGATTTGGACTTTATCAATTTTATGGTTTATTATTAATGTTGATTGACTTATCACTACACATTGGAAGGACTATTATTTTTAAGTTATTTTTGAAGTGATTTATTTTCATGTTTATTTATTAATTATATCCACTGTGAATTTTTAGCACATATTGTAATTTCCACTAGGGATTAGCAAGCGCTAGAGGTATCACTATTGTGAATACTTTTTCTTCCAATTTGCACCCGCACTTTACTAGCAGCTGCACTTAATTATCACAATTAATTTACTTATTTACATAAATCTTAACCAGGCTACGGCCACTGCCTCTCTGGCGCGCTAATATACATAGTATATTTTTTTGCTGCTTGAGAAAGTTGATGATTCACAGCGATGATACATGTCGTGGGATACTGGCCATGTTCTTCATCTCATCCATTTTTATTGCCCAGTTATTCTGAAAGGACTTGACACACAGTGCACGATAATATAATTGTCCTAATGTCAGCCAAGTTAAAAGGGATAATAGAAAAATAGTGCAGCGCAATCCTAGTGGTAAAATTATAAAATCATGCAGAGTCCCAGTGTTAATAGGTGTCCATATAAACAGATAAAAGTCTCCAGTGTAAAGTGGTCCTAGGGCAATTCCATAAGGTGCTTGTCTCCACGAGTGCTCATGCAATCCCACCACCTGTTCACACTGCCGCTCACCTTAACAAAGAGACCCTACAGGGTCAACCAGCATTTCATCTCAAAATCAAAGCATCCTCACACTTTCTTCCTTAAGCGTAGTAAATGATTACACCTCCGATGCACTGTCAGCTCCTCAAACAATGTTACCAATATGTGTAGGAGACAAGAAAAAACGATCTAATGCTCTCTGTATGCAATCAAGCACTCTTTAATCCATATAAGAAAACAACTCACATTTTTGAAGAAAATAACAGCGCATATCTGCAGAGTTTGCAAGCAGGCGTGCATCAGGTCCACCAACCCGGAAGAGTGAGAGGCGGCCGCGGGTCACGTGACATCCCTCGTACGCGTTACGTCCGTGAAAATAAGCGGGACTTCTTCAGCAAGGGACCCTTATTTATACATTATTAGTATACATCATGACTTGACGATAATGCATATCAGTTAATTCCAACGTGACTATCATTACAACATACATTGCATTACTAGTGGTCATCTTTTTTTTAAGGCTATTAGACAGATGGATATGACAAGACCTACAAGCGAATGAGTTCTGTCACTTGAGTCTTGCATTAAGTATCTACAGCTTGAATTTATTGAAGGGCTGTGTAAATAATTCCAAATTAGAATGATCACATTGAATGCTAACCTTCATTTCATGGTGGTAAAACTCTTGGTGGGTCCTATATGAAGCCTTGAAGTTTTCAGTGTGTCTCTTCTTATGAAGATTCCAATTGTATGGCAATTGATGAACATAGAATGCATTAAGGTGAAAAACCTTGAGACTTAATGCTCTGAAACTATTGTTAGGAAGGTGACATCTGGGCATCTGTGGGAGTAAGTAACACTTGCCACATTAACTGCACAAATGTGATTAACAAAGCAGAACAAAATTCCTGCTAAAAATATGATTAATCTTGCTGTTAAAGGCGTCACTGCACATCATTAACTGTGTTAAAGAAAATAAAATCATGTAAAACAGTGCTCCACAATACTGGAACTTTGATCATAAAAACACAGCTAATTATGAGAAAAGTAACATAAGTAAAATGAATTTCCTGTTCTCAGTGGTAACTGACAAAGGATTAATGATTATAAATAATTGCAAAATAATATCATACTATGTTTGTGTGTGTAAATCTGTGACACAAGGTTGGGAAACCATGGGTATTTGTAGGATTTCAGCATGATTGGCTCCTAATGATGTGATCTAATCTTCATATATATCCTAATAATAGATAGCCCTTCTTACCAAACAGCATACAAACACTGGAACAACTAGACACATTATGGCGAGGCAGTCTAAAAGGAACAAAACAGCATCCTACTTAATTAGTGAAAAACACGGTAGAACCTTCTTAAAATAAAATATTTTTTGCAGGTCCAACTTCTATCATATATCCAAAGAGTGAGGAAGTGAGGGGCTTAGAGGTCATTTTAGAACAGTCTGCAGAGCCATGCAAATAATTACTTTATGTCCAAATTCCTTTGTGGTTGACTTTATTTTTTGTTTATAAAGAAGGCTGGCCATATTCTAGTTGGATTTCATTAGAAATTTTTAATTTTAAGAATATTTGTTAAATTTTCTACTTGTTAGTGGGGTCAAATTTGTGTTTGTTTTTACCACAGTGACTAGAAAGTTTTGAAGAGCAGAAAAGGAAATTTTTCCCTGTGGTCTGATGTGGGTCTCCAGAAATTTTCTTTTTCTTTTTTTTTTAAGCTTTTCCAGTGTTCTGGGATCATCTGAAAATCATGTCTTCCAAAATTATGCTGTAAAGGGAAGATAACCAAATTACTGTTATTCAAAATACAGATCATCATTGCATCCTGAATAATTGATTATTATTATTATTATTATTATTTAGGAGTTACAGTCAGGTCCATAAATATTGGGACATCAACACAATTCTAATCTTTTTGGCTCTATACACCACCACAATGGATTTTAAATGAAACAAACACAATGTGCTTTAACTGCAGACTTTCAGCTTTAATTTGAGGGTATTTACATCCAAAGCAGATGAAAGGTGTAGGAATTACAACAGTTTGTATATGTGCCTCCCACTTTTTAAGGGACCAAAAGTAATGGGACAATTGGCTGCTCAGCTGTTCCATGGCCATGTGTGTTATTCCCTCATTATCCCATTTACAAAGGAGCAGATAAAAGGTCCAGAGTTCATTTCAAGTGTGCCATTTGCATTTTGAATCTGTTGCTGTCAACTCTCAATATGAGATCCAAAGAGTTGTCACTATCAGTGAAGCAAGCATCATTAGGCTAAAAAAACAAAAAACAAACCTATCAGAGAGATAGCAAAAACATTAGATGTGGCCAAATCAACTGTTTGGAACATCCTTAAAAAGAAAGAACGCACTGGTGAGCTCAGCAACACCAAAAGACCCGGAAGACCACGGAAAACAACTGTGGTGGATGACCGAAAAATTATTTCCCTGGTGAAGAAAACCCCCTTCACAAGAGTTGGCCAGATCAAGAACACTCTCCAGGAGGTAGGTGTATGTGTGTCAAAGTCAACAATCAAGAGAAGACTTCACCATAGTGAATACAGAGGGTTCGCCTCAAGATGTAAACCATTGGTGAGCCTCAAAAACAGGAAGGCCAGATTAGAGTTTGCCAAACAACATCTAAAAAAGCCTTCACAATTCTGGCACAATATCCTATGGACAGATGAGACCAAGATCAACTTGTACCAGAGTGATGGGAAGAGAAGAGTATGGAGAAGGAAAGGAACTGCTCATGATCCAAAGCATACCACCTCATCAGTGAAGCATGGTGGTGGTAGTGTCATGGCGTGGGCATGTATGGCTGCCAATGGAACTGGTTCTCTTGTATTTATTGATGATATGACTGCTGACAAAAGCAGCAGGATGAATTCTGAAGTGTTTCGGGCAATATTATCTGCTCATATTCAGCCAAATGCTTCAGAACTCATTGGATGGCGTTTCACATTGCAGATGGACAATGACCCGAAGCATACTGCAAAAGCAACCAAAGAGTTTTTTTAAGGGAAAGAAGTGGAATGTTATGCAATGGCCAAGTCAATCACCTGACCTGAATTCGATTGAGCATGCATTTCACTTGTTGAAGACAAAACTGAAGGGAAAATGCCCCAAGAACAAGCAGGAACTGAAGACAGTTGCAGTAGAGGCCTGGCAGAGCATCACCAGGGATGAAACCCAGCGTCTGGTGATGTCTATGGGTTCCAGACTTCAGGCTGTAATTGACTGCAAAGGATTTGCAACCAAGTATTAAAAAGTGAAAGTTTGATTTATGATTGTTAATCTGTCCCATTACTTTTGGTCCCTTAAAAGGTGGGAGGCACATATGCAAACTGTTGTAATTCCTACACCGTTCACCTGATATGTAAATACCCTTAAATTAAAGCTGAAAGTCTGCAGGTAAAGCACGTCTTGTTTGTTTCAATTCAAATCCATTGTGGTGGTGTATAGAGCCAAAAAGATTAGAATTGTGTCGATGTCCCAATATTTATGGACCTGACTGTATATAGCGGCAAAAGTTTGCACAGCTCTTTACGTAATTACTAAAATGATCTATTGATTGAGAGATGCATTAGGATTGGGTCACCTCTTATCGATTTCATCCTGCATGAATTGGTTCAAAAATTGGGAAAAAATAATTAAAAGTCATCAAAACAATTAAATGGAAGACATTTGTGCATCAAACACGTTTTAAAAAATAATGGTTCCAGCGTACTAATTCCTACCTGTTCATACCCAATGTGATACACTCCTATGTTACACTAATGACTTATGCACTGTTTAGTTTCCTGCATACATCATGATGAAAAGAAAAGAAATAAAGAAAAGGGGAATATATTGTATACCCATTTAACCACTTTCGGCACTGCGCTATTTTAACGGACAAATGCGTGGTCATGCGATGCTGTACCCAAATAAAATTTATGTAATTTTTCTCCCCCCAAATAGAGCTTTCTTTTGGTGGTGTTTAATCACCTCTGCGATTTAAATGTAAAAAAAAAAAAATTGCGACAATTCTTAAAAAAAAAAAAAAAACAATATTTTTCACTTTTTGCTATATAACATTCCCAAAAAAAAAACATTTAGAATCAAAAATTTTTAACATTTTAGGCCAATTTGTTTTCTGCTACATATTTTTGGTGAAAAAAAATTGCAATAAGCGTATGGGAGAGAGAGAGGGAGAGGGAGAGAGGGGGAGAGGGAGTGAGGGGGAGAGGGAGAGAGGGGGAGGGAGAGAGGGGGAGAGGGAGAGAGAGAGAGAGAGAGAGAGAGAGAATTTGACTCCTGTAAAAATCATTAAGACCTCATCTGGAAGGATATTGGAGAACTCGAGAAAGTGCAAAGAAGGGCAACCAAACTGATAAGAGGCATGGAGGAGCTCAGCTATAATTGGCTGAACAGAATGTATTCTGTCTTGAAAAGAGGTGATTAAAGGGAGATATGATCCCCATGTACAATTACCGAGTTGGTTCATATAGTGAACTTGGTGCAAAGTTATTTACATTAAAGTTGTTTCAAAGGACACCGGGGCATTCTACTTCTGGAGGAAAAGAGGTTGAACCTTTGCATACAGAAAGGCTTCTTCATAAAAAGAGCTCTGAAAATGTGGAATAGACTACTTCAGGAATGAATTCTACCTACACGTACAGGCGATATCTGATTTCCCTGGGGGTTCAGATAGGAACTTTCTTTTCCCGGCTGGAGAAATATAGGGCCATACTTTGAAATGTTGTTTTTGCCTTCCTCTTGAACAATTGAGGATATAGGGTTTTAATTATGGAGGCTT
The DNA here is from genome assembly GCF_965119305.1 of Pelophylax lessonae. Classification (NCBI taxonomy): domain Eukaryota; kingdom Metazoa; phylum Chordata; class Amphibia; order Anura; family Ranidae; genus Pelophylax; species Pelophylax lessonae. The sequence goes on along the minus strand of NC_138772.1, from coordinate 333,776,363 downwards.
TTTTTTTTACCTGACTATGATCAATCGATCAATTGTACCACCAATAGGAATGATGCACACTGAGATGCAAAATAATGTTCTTCCCTTATTTAAATAGCCAGCAGGAACAAGTCTATTCTGACATGATTTTTGGTAGGTATAAGACATTCTCAAATAATTCTTTGAGAAAGCTAGTCCTAGCACAAAACATGTCAAAATAGAACTTGTTCCTGCTAGCTGTTTTAGAGAAAGAATATAATTGTGCATCATTCCTGTTATTGGTACAAATGATAGCTTCGGAGGGGACAAGCCGAGCCAGCACCTGCGATGTGAGCCTAATCTTGCCTGGAGTGGCATGTGAAAAATCTAACTAACTATGATACTATGTTAAAAGGGCCACTAAGTTCCACTAGGTTACAGATATAAGCATATGGTGTAAATGTTGTTTCTACAAATAAGAAAAAAAGTCATTATAATGTCGCCTAAAGACTCCATATCATGCGGGAGGTTTATTTTGAATTTTGAAGTAGATAAAAATTATTTTTCTTTAATTTTAGTAATTATGAATTATTATTAGCAATTGGCATACCAGTCAGGGTCGCTGATAGGGGGGGCCACCCGTCCTCTTGGGGGCCCGAGCACACAGGGGGGCCAAAACAGGGAGAGGGATTAGTGACAGACGACAATTGTGTCTCTTCCTCCAGCAGATGAAAGCTGGTCTCCCCCTCTTCCTGATACCAGCTTTCAGCTGCTAGAGGAAGAGAGACACAATTGTCGTCTGTCACTAAACATAGAAACATAGAATGTGTCGGCAGATAAGAACCATTTGGCCCATCTAGTCTGCCCAATATATCTGAATCCTATGAATAGTCCCTGGCCCTATCTTATATGAAGGATAGCCTTATGCCTATCCCATGCATGCTTAAACTCCTTCACTGTATTTGCAGCTACCACTTCTGCAGGAAGGTTATTCCATGCATCCACTACTCTCTCAGTAAAGTAACACTTCCTCATATTACTTTTAAACCTTTGCCCCTCTAATTTAAAACTGTGTCCTCTTGTGGTAGTTTTTCTTCTTTTAAATATGCTCTCCTCCTTTACCAAGTTGATTCCCATTATGTATTTAAAAGTTTCTATCATATCCCCTCTGTCTCTTCTTTCTTCCAAGCTATACATGTTAAGGTCCTTTAACCTTTCCTGGTAAGTTTTTTCCTGCAATCCGTGTACTGGTTTAGTAGCTCTTCTCTGAACTCTCTCTAGAGTATCTATATCCTTCTGGAGATATGGCCTCCAGTACTGCGCACAATACTCCCAAGTGAGGTCTCACCAGTGTTCTGTACAGCGGCATAAGCACTTCTCTCTTTCTACTGCTTATACCTCTCCCTATACATCCAAGCATTCTGCTGGCATTTCGTGCTGCTCTATTACATTGTCTTCCCACCTTTAAGTCTTCTGAAATAATTACTCCTAAATCCCTTTCCTCAGATACTGAGGTCAGGACTGTGTCAAATATTCTATATTCTGCCCTTGGGTTTTTAAGCCCCAGGACATATCATTGTGTCATCAGCAAAAAGACAAACCTTACCATCGAGGCCTTTTGCAATATCACTTATGAAGATATTAAACAAAATTGGTCCCAGTACAGATCCCTGAGGTACCCCACTGGTAACATGACCTTGTTCTGAATGTTCTCCATTGACTACAACCCTCTGTTGTCTGTCACTCAGCCACTGCCTAATCCACTCAACAATATGGGAGTCCATGCTCAATGACTGCAGTTTATTGATAAGTCTTCTATGTGGGACAGTGTCAAAAGCCTTACTAAAATCTAGATATGCAATGTCTACTGCACCTCCACCGTCTATTATTTTAGTCACCCAGTCAAAAAAATCTATAAGATTTGTTTGACATGATCTCCCTGAAGTAAACCCATGTTGTTTTTCATCTTGCAATCCATGGGATTTAAGATGTTCCACAATCCTATCCTTTAATAGGGTTTCCATTAATTTGCCTACTATTGATGTCAGACTCACTGGTCTATAGTTGCTCGATTCCTCCCTACTACCTTTCTTGTGAATGGGCACGACATTTGCCAATTTCCAATCTTCCGGGACGACTCCTGTTACTAAAGATTGGTTAAATAAATCTGTTAATGGTTTTGCCAGCTCACCACTAAGCTCTTTTAATAATTTTGGGTGTATCTCATCAGGACCCTGTGACTTATTTGTCTTCACTTTAGACAGCAATCTTAGAACGTCTTCCTCTGTAAAAACACATGCATCAAACGATTCATTAGTCATCCTTTCAAGTGGAGGTCCTTCTCCTTCTTTTTCTTCTGTAAAAACTGAACAGAAGTATTCATTATGGCAGTCGGCTAGCCCTTTATTCTCTTCTACATACCTTCCGTCCTTTGTTTTTAATTTAGTTATTCCTTGTTTTAATTTCCTTTTTTCATTTATATATCTGAAGAATGTCTTATCCCCCCTTTTTCATAGACTGAGCTAGTTTTTCTTCTGTCTGCGCTTTAGAAGTTCTTATAACTTGCTTGGCCTCTTTCTGCCTAATCTTGTAGATTTCCTTATCTTCATTGCTCTGGGTTTTTTTATAATTACAAAATGCTAGCTTTTTATTTTTAATGATTTGGGCCACTTCTGCTGAGTACCACAGTGGTCTCTTCCTTTTTTTGCTTTTACTGACAAGTCTAATGCAATTTTCTGTTGCCTTCAATAATGCACCTTTTAAGTAGTCCCATTTCTCCTGGACTCCATGTAATCCGTTCCAGTCTGATAAGGACTCATTTATGAATAATTTCATTTTTGAAAAGTCTGTTTTTCTAAAATCTAAAACTTTTGTTTTTGTGTGGTGTGACTCTTTCACAGTTCTTATATTAAACCACACTGACTGGTGATCACTAGATCCCAAGGTTTCGCCTACAATGACATCATATACCGAATCCCCATTTGTGAATACCAAATCCAAAATGGCCTCCCTCCGGGCTAGCTCCTCAACCACTTGTTGCAGAGACAACCCCAGTAGGGAATTTAGAATATCTGTACTCCTGGTAGAACTTGCTATTTTGGTTTTCCAGTTTATATCTGGAAGATTGAAATCTCCCATAATGATAACTTCTCCTTTCATTGTCATTTTAGCTATTTCTTCAACTAGTAGATCATCTAGTTCTTTAACTTGACCAGGTGGTCTATATATCACACCTACACGAGTTACTGCATGATTAGCAAACTGCAACGTAACCCAAACTGACTCTATGTTGGCCTCACCAACTTGTATTAGGTTAGATTTAATGCTATCTTTCACATACAGGGCCACTCCTCCTCCTTTCTTGCCTTCTCTGTCTCTTCTGTATAAAGAGTACCCTGGTATGGTTATGTCCCAGTCATTTCTTTCATTAAACCATGTCTCCGTAACAGCCACTAAATCTACATTCTCAGATGCCATTATTTACCCAAGTTCATTGATTTTTTTACCTAAACTGCGAGCATTTGTAGACAGGACTCTGAGCTTATCATGTCTTAACCTCTGTGCTTCTGACCTGTTCTGGCATTGTTTCGGGGGGCAATTGGACTCTTGTATTTCCACTCTTTTGCCCCCCCTTCCTAGTTTAAATACTCTTTCGCAAATTCTTAGAGTTGTTTACTAAGTACATTTGTTCCTTTGAGAGAAAAATGCAAACCATCTTTTTTGTACAGTTCCTTTCTATTCCAAGTAGAGCTATCATGAGAAACAAAGCCAAATCCTTGCTCTTGACACCATTTACTAAGCCATATGTTGAACTCCTTTATGCGCCTCTGCCTATCATTCTGAACATTATGCACAGGCAGAACTTCAGAAAATGAAATGGTGGATGCAAAATCCTGTACGTCATTGCCAAATCTCCCTCCCTGTGTGTGCCCCCCCCCCCTCTCAGCACTGGCTCTATTTTATGCCCTGCTAGGTGAGTTTGTTATCTCTGTAACTTTGTTTCTCTTCCTGCAGTTCTTCCAATACTCCTTGTCCCAGCCTGAATATTTTTTTTATCTCTCCGCCTTTGCTCCGTCTTCCTGACACAGTCACAGCTGATCAGCTGTATTCCCATGGGGTGAAGAATTTACTGTTACACCTGGTTCCATAGCTGCCTTTTATCTTGTCCCAGTGCAGTTTAGTGTGCTTTATGTAGCTGGGCTTCCCACTCCTCTCCCCCAGACTGCCTTCTGACCTATGCAACTTTGCTTGTTCTCCCCTTAACTGTCAGTTCCCTCTGCAAAACCATGTATCAACTCCTTCTATTTAACCAATTATTAACTGATCTGGCAGTAGTAAACTCAACTATTTATCTTGTATCTACAGGTAAGCCCATAATAGGGCTTACATATAGGTACAGTGAATATCTTCTAAACATAGCAGCCGGTGATAGCACTGGCGCATGTGCACTGCACTCTCAATGGACAGCATACTATCCATTCAGAGAGCTGTGCTGTGACCATGACTCCTGTGCGCATGCGTGTGAGTTACATTATCGCAGTTTGCCAAATGACTGGAGCCTAAGAACCAGAGAGAAGACCAGACGAAGATGGAATCCCTCTTAGTAGTGGCAACACACCACTGGAGAGATGTTTTTTAGGTAAGTCTGACATAATAATATTTCACCAAAGCCAGCCCCTCCATCCTTCCCAACAGGGTTATTAAACAAAAGAAATTTGAAAAATATAATTAAGGGCTTATTCACACAGGTACTCTGGCTGTGTGAAGGAGGGGTTTGGGATGGAGCCACCTGTCATTCTATGGGGATGTAGCACCTGTACAAACACAGCCACAGGCCCTAATTTGTCAGGGGTGCAGGTGAGTGGCCCCCAAATGCGCACTGTCTGTGTTCGGGCTGTACACCTGCATCCCCACACCTGTCAAATTAGGACCTCTCGGCTGTGTTCGTACAGCACCAGGTGGCTCAAGCCACATAAATGAACCACTGATTCACACTGTACAGACCACAGCACCCATGTGCATGAGCCCCAAGACCTCATTCACACACAGATATTTATTTATCAACTCAGTTTCTTCTTTTAGATTTAGCAGGAATTCTGTGAGTTATGTTTTATTTGTGTCTGCTAATAATGATTTTATTATATTTTTATCGAAATATAGCTTTAAAATTTTCTTGGGGGCCGGGGCCCTGTCAGGTAGTCTTTACGGGGTCCTGTGATTTCTATCAGCAGCCCTGATACCAGTTAACACTCTTAGTATTGAGGAGTAAGCTACTGTTCCTTATTACTGTTTTTTAAAAACAAATTGTGTTAAACACATAAGTAAAACAGGTCTAAAAATAAATAAATGAAATTATAAATAAATAAATAAATAATGATTAAATTAATTAATAATTAAAAATAAATTGTTGAAATATGTTGAAATAGAGTCTCCAATTTCAGATTTGCTATTCCTACGTTTTCCAATATGATCATCATCAATTGACCCCATTGTGACGTCATCGACCGGGGCGGGGGTCACTCATTGGGTGGCTCTGTCCCTTAGCTATTTAAGAACTTTTAGACAGTGGGTCAGTGGTGTTGGTGAGCATCGTGATTGATGATGGATCTAAACCAGGGACATTTTTTTATTTTTTAATAAAAGATTTGTCAAAAACCTGTCAGGATCAGGGGGCCCACTTGTTAAAGAGGGCTTCCAGGTTCTGATAAGCCCCCTACCTGCAGACCCCCACAACCACCGGCCAAATTTGTGGAGAAGAGGCCCTTGTCTCCATCAACATGGGGGCAAGGTGCTTTGGGGGGGGCGAGCCCCTCTGCCCCTAAGCACCCCCCAATGTTGAGGGCATCTGACCTGCCAGGGTGGAATGCTTGAATAAGGGTCTGGTATGGGTTTTGGAAGGGACCCCATGCTGCTTTTTTTTTTTTTACTTTTTAGCGTGGGATTCCCATTAAAATCCATACCAGACCTGAAAGGCCTGGTATGGATTGGGGGGACCTCACACTGTTTTTTTCTGCATTTTTCATTGATGGCATTCTTTTGTTTACATTTCAGCTGTCAGTGAGGAAGTCCGCTGCCAGCTGATGAGTTATCAATTGGTAAAGTGTAGCTTCACCCAAAAGAGGAAGCTCCGCTTGTTTGCTTCGTCACCTGGCAAAGTCACCCAGAAGTTCGGCCCCCTCCTCCTTACCCTGCCGCCTGGCCATTCACAAAGCGCAGCTTGCTTGGCGCATGCGCAGTAGGGAGCCATCTGTGAAGCCTCAAACCTTCACTGCCAATTTCCCTTACAAGAAAAAATTGGCTAGGGGGGAAGACACTGCTGGATTTCAGGACAGGTAAGTGTCCTAATATTAAAAGTCAGCATCTACAGTATTTGTAGCTACTGATTGGTAATTTTTTCTTAAGGAGTCTGGAGCTCCTCTTTAAAGACAAGTGGCCAGCTTCCTGGCCCGCACCTTAACAACCAGCTATTACTCATACAGAATTCGAATTGGTGGAACATTTTTGACCAATCTGAATTCGAATTGTTCTGAAAATTTGGAATTCCTTAGAAACTTAATAAACAAAACAAAATTAAACTAAACAAAACAAATTCCGAAACAAATGAACAAAACATAATTAGTAACATAATGAATCTATCTGAAACGAAACAAATTTTTCCGTTCTGCACATGTCTATAAATAAAGTGAAAATGATCATCTAATTGCAGCAGAAAAGAAGGTGCATCAGAAATCATTATCTTCAGTCATTTTTGATTAATCCATCCTTTTGTCAGTTGAATTTTAATTTAAATCTGAAAAATATTCAAGAAATGTTTTTGCCTAGTTTGTTTTAACATATATGACTCAGATTCTGCTACTGAATCAAAAGCCTTTTTGTCAGACTCCATTAACACCGATAATGCAAAGAGTCATAGGTGTGAATCTAACATCTCTGAAAGAAAAAAAAAGTTCTGGGGGAGGGGGCTCTGGAAATGAAGTTCTTAAAGCTTTACTTTAGCCTTACCTTCAGTCTTGCACAGTTGTACAGGCTCTCCTGCACTGAAATTGCCTACTCCGATTTCACAGCACGATGTATGCTTCTGACGGTAAGCATTAGAACCTGCAGCAAGTCAGAAATAACCTGCCTCATTTCCTGCTTGGAGGACGTCCAACATAATCCAGCCCTATTCCTCCCCAACCTAAAAGTGTTACTAAACCCAGGACCCTGCATTCACTATATCTGGTCTCCTACAGTACACAGAACATGGAAATGCAATCATTTTAGTAAATATAAACTGCTAAATATTTTTTCTCATCAGCAGTATATAGCAGTCTTGCGACTTCTATCTGTCTCTGGTTAAAGCTTGTAGGAGAATTTTTTTATTCTCCTCCGACTGTCCTAAGGCTGCATGACTCCTAACTTTGTGTCTGGACAGTGCTGATTGGCCCTGTGCTGATCACATGCACCCTCTCAAGAAAGAAAAAACTCTCTAGCAATACACACCAAACTGAGCATGTGCAGAATTACTCAAAAGGCTCTATCTTATCAGGAGATGGGTTGGGGACAGTGCAAGAAGGGGAGGATCAGAGAAGCCAGGATCAAACAGCCTTTTTACACAATGCAGAGGATAACCCTTAGGTTCCACAGTGAGTATAACAAGCATGCTTTATTGCATATACAGACTGATGTTACTGTTGTGGGTCTAGTAACACTTTAAACCTGACTTCAAGGAAATTTCTACCCCTGCAGTAGGGCTCATCTGCACTGCAAGGGTTAAATACAAATTTTTGCCTAGGCTACCATTAAAAAGCAAACAATTAAGCCAAGCGCTCACTCCAAAGGGGAAGACTGGTGTGCTGCTCTCCTCAGGCAGGGAACTCCAAATCGGGTACATAAAAAAAAGAAAAAGGAGGCGCTCCCTTCCTCAGAGCTGGTCATAACAGTAGCAGATCAGAATATATATGTGATATTAAGCTACCATATATTCTGATCTGCTACTGTTATGACCAGCTCTGAGGAAGGGAGCTTGACTCACGAAACGCGTTAGCGGTCTTATCTTCAAGGACATGTTCCAGTATGTGTGTAACGTACATGATTTTATTATCTTAATGTCTGTGAGTATGCATTTGGCATTTTATTAAAAATTCTAAACAGTGACAACGGGTAATGCACTAGGTGTTTGCGCCTCCTTTTTCTTTTCTTTTATGTACCATTAAAAAGCAGTTTTACTTATCTTTTCTTTTGCTCCAGCAGGCTTCCTTCTCTCCAAAAAATGCCTTTGGGGTACCAGACTCACAGAGAGGAGGAAGCTTGCAGGAGTGAGGGTTAAGGTAAGTAAAACTTTTTTAATGGTACTTCTAAACAGGATTTCAACTCAATTTGGGGAGCTCCACTGCAAAGATGGTTTTTACATTTCCCAGAGCTCAGCTTTTATGTCCCTTACGTGAGACTTTCGTTCATTGGATTTCAGTTCTTTCGATCTTTGAGGTGTGGCACCACATGTGGGCACTACCCAAGGCAATCTTCATGCACATGCAGCTTTCTAGGACTACCCACTCCTCCAGACTGTCATTCACCCATCAAGGCATTTTGATAACTCCTATCAAGAGAGCAGAGACTGTCACAACTTGCATCAGGGCTGAGGGCTCTTTAGAAGAGTAGTGAGGCAGGGATGCTTTTAGAAAGCTATTTACAGAGAAGGGAAGTACAGAGACCCAGCGCTGACATCACTGGGTCTAAAATAAGGTATGTAAAGGAAAAAAATTGTTTATTTAAATATTGAATTAGCATTTGAAGTGGGGAAAGGAGCAGGGCCATCTTACTGAATGGGTACGCTGGGCAGTTTCCCCGGGGGGGGGGGGCCCCACTTGCTGGGAGGGCCCCACCTGCCCAGTGACCCAGCCCCAGCCAAGCATTAGTCCAGATTGCTGTGTGCATCCCGCTGCCGAACTTAGCAGGTGGCAAGCGCCTTTAGGCCTTGTGCTGCTGTCAGGCCACTTGGGCCGTGGAGGGGGAGTCCACAACTGCAGGAATGCCTGTTCGCCTCCATGGGAACAGGCACACACAGGACAGTCGAGTCTGACTCCTGTCCGTGTGTGTGTTCACCGGACCCAACTGCTGAACTTGGAAGCTCATTAGCCTGGCACTGCTGTACTAATAAATATTAACTTATTGATAATTTGCATTTTTATTCTCGTGGGTGATTGTGTAGGCAAGGCCCCAGTGCACTGCATTGCCCGGGGCCCTTTAATGCTCTTAAGATGGCACTGGAAAGGAGAAACCAGGAAAGGGAAAATAGAACTGATTAAACGTAAGCCTTGGCCTTATTTCTCATGACTTGGATGAAGATCAGAACACATTTCAGGTTCATGCCAAAAAAAGTGTTTGCTGCTTAGAATACCTTTAACCTGATTAGCTTTTCATATACCTTTATTGCAACTATGTTGTACCAATTACATAATTGATCTTTACAAATGGAATTTAAAGTGATTTGAGGCTTCAGGCTTAGTGTACAGTCCTGCTACTGGCCTTAATAAAAGAGCTTCATGGATGAATCCCTATCTACTCCACGCACTGCGCTTCTCTAAGACAGGGATCTCCAAACTACGGCCCTCCAGCTGTTGGGGAACTACACGTCCCATGAGGCATTATAAAACATTCACAGACGTGATTAGGCATGATGGGAATTGTAATTCCTGAACAACTGGAGGCCATAGTTTGGAGACCCCCTGCTCTAAGATTATATTCTAAAACATCACCAGAACTACCACCATCTGAGTTCTAGGTTCATTCATTCCATTATAAAGTTAAAGAATTCCAGGTATGGCATTTTTTACATAGTTACAATGGTCCAGCTTAGACTAATGTATCTATGTATGTGTCATACCTGTGGTATCCCTGTTGAAGCTGGAAATCACTAAATAGGCACTGTTATTACAGTGATCTCCACTAGCTTTCGGGTCCAATGCCAAGCGACTGCCCTGCTGCATTGTGAACACAGTAGGTGCCTCACTCGGCACAGACACCATTCAGGGAACACTTTGCATTTTCTTACTGAATGCAAAGCATTCTCTGATTGAAAGAGGTGGAGGTGCGGGCAGGAGGGGTGATGTCACAATCTCCACCTCATCCAATCAGAGAATTCTTTGCATTCATTTAGAATAAATGTTGGCATGCAAGGGACCTCCTGTGTTTACAATGTGGCAGAGCAACCTCCTGTGTTCAGTAAGCAGCACTGCAGACACTTGGAACAGGGGGATCTCAAGGTAGGGCACATACATACTTACACTGCTCCAAGCTGGACAGGGGTAATTATGTAAAAACTGCCATACCTGGAATTCAGCTTTAATATATAAATATAAAAATAATGGTACATGTTTGCGTTGGAAGCAAAAAAGCTTGTGCCAAAACAATGTGTTTTTTTAACTCTGGATAGAGGATGGAAGGGTTAGAACCTCAGCTGGGTGTTTATTTCTGTCTATGTATCTGTGCCCCTGTTTACTTCCTCTTCTGTCTGATGCCATTACCTGGTCATGAAGTAAGTGGAAATCTTCCAAGCTGGGACACAGACAGCAATAAAAATGAGGTTCCCACTGTTTTTCACTCGACTTAAAACTTAAAGCGTTTCTTAAAATTTAAGCTTTAAAGTGTAAGCACACTATGCTGTTTTATATGGGTATAGTAGCATTGTCTGCTAAACCGACCTACCAGCCAGGGCTCCCTTTCTGTTTAAACAATAAAGTCCATAACTGCATTTAGAAGAACCAAAAAAGAAAAAAAAGTGTTGGGCCAAGTTATGTGGAGTAAGTGGTGTATCTGGAACAGTTTATAGTATATGTCCAATAAAAAGTTCATAAGTTATAGAGATCATCCACAGGGGCAGCCGGTCCAAAAGTAGAATCAAGCACTAGGTAAATGAAAACAAGAAGAAGAGACAGGCACCTCTAAGTAAAGTATCTCACAAGTAATTTAATTGTACAAACAAATCATTTTCCACTCATACGGTGCAATAAGAAAACAGGCATATCTGGAGGATAAAGGGGCATCAATGGGGCTGGTAGGCAATAGTACTCATGCTCTCTGAATGCCGACAACCGGAGAGGGACCGGACACTTCAAGCCAAAGAAAGAAGGAAGGAGACTGATGGCTGTGCCGGTGTTTTGCCGAAAACTCCAACTTGCCGAGAACTCCATTCACGTCACTTCCGGTGACTGTACGTAATGAATAATTGGAGATTTTGACAACTTGGTGTTTTCACAGAACAGGCGGCAGTGTATACACTCCTGTACATGCTATAATGAGTGGACATTGTTTGTCCGCCCGCTAGTAACCAAAAACATGGCTGCCTCCCAAGGGGCGACAACTAGCAGACGGACTAACAATCGCCACTCATTATAGCATGCACCTGAGTGTAAAGGCTGCTGATGTTCTAAACACCAAGTGGTCGAAATTTCCAATTATTCCAGGTGTACAGTCACTGGAAGTAACATTGTTGGAGTTCTCAGCAAGTTGGAGTTTTTGGAAGAACACCAGATCGTGGAGCACAGCATGACACGCAGCGCCGTGAGGAAAGAGTCCCAACCATGATATGACGCAACGCGTTTCGGAGCATGCATGGTACACCAGGAAGTGTACCAATGTGCTCCTTTCTCAAGCTGATGGACAGGAAGGGCAGAGGCTAATTTATACTACCCACACTACAAAGATAAATCCTTAGAAGAAGCTTCTTCTAGTTCTCTAGCCAATGGCGGTTTCGTCCTGAGTTATTGTAGAGAAGGAGCAGCCGTTGGGACCAGGGGAGGGAGCACTGTCTTGGATCTGTGGGTCTGCACAAGTGCAGAGTGTATTCTCTTCTGTTGTAACTGTAGAACCTATCATAGGCAACAGAAGAGAGCAGGGCAGCCATCAGAAATGTTGGGGCCCCTTACACAGCTTTAGGACTGGGCCCCCCGGTGCTTGACCACCAACCTTTCCCATGGCCCGCCAACTGGGCGCCCCACCAAATCTGCCCACTGGCCATCTTACCAAGTAAAGTAGATTTAAAGTAGATTTTAAGAAAAATCAGAAGATGAAGGGGAGGGGGGGGGGAACCACTTTACAGTAAAGGTGCAACAATGGTAACATTTCCAAAATGTAAACCACGGTTCCCAGTCCACCGCAGTGCCCCGTACATCACTGCGCCCCTATACATCACAGTGCCACTTAGATAACAGTGCCCTGTACATCACTGTGCCCCCTATACATCACTGTGCCCCCCATACATCACTGTGCCGCTTACATAACAGTGCCCCGTACATCACTGTGCCGCTTACATAACAGTGCCCCGTACATCACTGTGCCGCTTACATAACAGTGCCCCGTACATCACTGTGCCGCTTACATAACAGTGCCCCGTACATCACAGTGCTGCTTACATCACAGTGCTCATACATCAATGCCACTTACATTACAGTGCTGCTTACATCACAGGGCCCATATATAACAGTGCAGCTTACATCACAGTGATCTGTATAACAGCGCTGCTTACAACAAGGTGCCAATACATCAATGCCACTTACATTACAGTGCTGCTTACATCACAGTGCTGCTTACATCAATGCCGCTTACATCAATGCCACTTACATCACAGTACCAATACATCAATGCCACTTACATCACAGTGCTGCTTACATCAATGCCACTTACATCACAGTGCTGCTTACATCAATGCCACTTACATCAATGCCACTTACATCACAGTGCTGCTTACGTCAATGCCACTTACATCAATGCCACTTACATCACAGTGCTGCTTACATCAATGCCACTTACATCACAGTGCTGCTTACATCAATGCCACTTACATCACAGTGCCAATAAATCAGTGCCCCGTACATCACAGTGCCCGTTCATCAATGTGCTCCTTTATGACACAGTGCCCATTTTACTGCAAGCCTTCCCTGCAGAGTACTACCTTGGTAAGTCATAGGCACTGATCAGCCTGGGGTGTCCTCTCCCTTCTGTCTCAAGCCACTACCATGCTCACAGTGATCGGAGACTGGAGGTGCTGCAGATCTGGAAGGAAGGTGGGAGCTGGCCAACTTAACAAGCGGGTACTTATCCACTTGTTAATTTTAAAAGGCTCCCGCACTCTCTGCAGATAGTCCTGCAGCACCTCCCACTCCCTGTGAGCATGGCAGTGGTGGCTGGCGGGAGACCCAGCAAAAAGGACACAGCTGCTAAGTGGTGGACCATGGCCCTGACAGGACTTTCATTTGGCATGGACTGTGGCCCCATTTAGTGATCCCTGCGAAGTACCAAGAGCCTTTAATGGGGCCCCCCACTGACATCGGGCCCTTGGGCACCGCCCATGGGCCCAAATGTCAGTCCGCCCCAATCCCTGTCCACAATGTATCCCCATCCCCACCCAGAATTATCTATCCCTCTCCAGGATTCTGGTCGGGGATGGGGATACATTGTGGACAGGGCTGGATAATTCTGGGTGGGGATGGGGATACATTGTGGACAGGGATGGATAATTCCAGGTGGGGATACATTGTGCACAGGGATGGATAAATCCGGGCTGGGATGGGGATACATTGTGCACAGGGATGGATAAATCCGGGTTGGGATGGGGATACATTGTGCACAGGGATGGATAAATCCGGGTGGGGATGGGGATACATTGTGGACAGGGATGGATAAATCCGGGGGGGATGGGGATACATTGTGGACAGGGATGGATAATTCCAGGTGGGGATGGGGATACATTGTGGACAGGGATGGATAAATCCGGGTGGGGATGGGGATACATTGTGCGCAGGGATGGATAAATCCGAGTTGGGATGGGGATACATTTTGCGCAGGGATGGATAAATCTGGGTGGGGATGGGGATATATTGTGCGCAGGGATGGATAAATCCGGGTGGGGATGGGGATACATTGTGGACAGGGATGGATAATTCCAGGTGGGGATGGGGATACATTGTGGACAGGGATGGATAATTCCGGGTGGGGATGGGGATACATTGTGGACAGGGATGGATAATTCCAGGTGGGGATACATTGTGCACAGGGATGGATAAATCCGGGTTGGGATGGGGATACATTGTGCACAGGGATGGATAAATCAGGGTGGGGATGGGGATACATTGTGGACAGGGATGGATAAATCTGGGTGGGGATGGCGATACATTGTGGACAGGGATGGATAAATCCGGGTGGGGATGGGGATACATTGTGCACAGGGATGGATAAATCCGGGTTGGGATGGGGATACATTGTGCACAGGGATGGATAAATCCGGATGGGGATACATTGTGGACAGGGATGGATAAATCCGGGTGGGGATGGGGATACATTGTGGACAGGGATGGATAAATCCGGGTTGGGATGGGGATACGTTGTGGACAGGGTAGGTAAATCCGGGTGGGGGTGGGGATACATTGTGGACAGGGATGGGGATACATTGTGGAGAGGGATGGGGATACATTGTGGACAGGGATGGGGATACATTGTGGAGAGGGATGGGGATACATTGTGGACAGGGATGGGGATACATTGTGGACAGGGATGGATAAATCTGGGTGGGGATGGGGATACATTGTGGACAGGGATGGATAATTCCAGGTGGGGATGGGGATACATTGTGGACAGGGATGGATAATTCCGGGTGGGGATGGGGATACATTGTGGACAGGGATGGATAATTCCAGGTGGGGATACATTGTGCACAGGGATGGATAAATCCGGGTTGGGATGGGGATACATTGTGCACAGGGATGGATAAATCCGGATGGGGATACATTGTGGACAGGGATGGATAAATCCGGGTGGGGATGGGGATACATTGTGGACAGGGATGGATAAATCTGGGTGGGGATGGGGATACATTGTGGACAGGGATGGATAAATCTGGGTGGGGATGGGGATACATTGTGGACAGGGATGGATAAATCCGGGTGGGGATGGGGATACATTGTGCACAATGATGGATAAATCCGGGTTGGGATGGGGATACATTGTGCAAAGGGATGGATAAATCCGGGTTGGGATGGGGATACATTGTGCGCAGGGATGGATAAATCCGGGTGGGGATGGGGATACATTGTGGACAGGGATGGATAAATCTGGGTGGGGATGGGGATACATTGTGGACAGGGATGGATAATTCCAGGTGGGGATGGGGATACATTGTGGACAGGGATGGATAATTCCAGGTGGGGATGGGTATACATTGTGGACAGGGATGGATAATTCCAGGTGGGGATACATTGTGCACAGGGATGGATAAATCCGGGTTGGGATGGGGATACATTGTGCACAGGGATGGATAAATCCGGATGGGGATACATTGTGGACAGGGATGGATAAATCCGGGTTGGGATGGGGATACGTTGTGGACAGGGTAGGTAAATCCGGGTGGGGGTGGGGATACATTGTGGACAGGAATGGGGATACATTGTGGAGAGGGATGGGGATACATTGTGGACAGGGATGGGGATACATTGTGGAGAGGGATGGGGATACATTGTGGACAGGGATGGGGATACATTGTGGACAGGGATGGATAAATCTGGGTGGGGATGGGGATACATTGTGGACAGGGATGGATAATTCCAGGTGGGGATGGGGATACATTGTGGACAGGGATGGATAATTCCGGGTGGGGATGGGGATACATTGTGGACAGGAATGGATAATTCCAGGTGGGGATACATTGTGCACAGGGATGGATAAATCCGGGTTGGGATGGGGATACATTGTGCACAGGGATGGATAAATCCGGATGGGGATACATTGTGGACAGGGATGGATAAATCCGGATGGGGATACATTGTGGACAGGGATGGATAAATCCGGGTGGGGATGGGGATACATTGTGGACAGGGATGGATAAATCCGGGTGGGGATGGGGATACATTGTGCACAGGGATGGATAAATCCGGATGGGGATACATTGTGGACAGGGATGGATAAATCTGGGTGGGGATGGGGATACATTGTGGACAGGGATGGATAATCCGGGTGGCAATGGGGATACATTGTGGACAGGGATGGATAAATCCGGGTTGGGATGGGGATACGTTGTGGACAGGGTAGGTAAATCCGGGTGGGGGTGGGGATACATTGTGGACAGGGATGGGGATACATTGTGGACAGGGATGGGGATACATTGTGGACAGGGATGGGGATACATTGTGGAGAGGGATGGAGGAATCTGGCCTGGGTGGGGATGGGGATGATGGAGTTGCATTGTGATAATGGATGAGGATGAGAGTTACTAAGTGAAGAGGCTCTCCACAATGTAATTCCTTTCCCCACTCACAATCACCCCCAGCCATTTTTACATTGCACCTCCATCATGTCTGGAGTCTGTGTCCCATCAGGAGTTCAAACAAAGCACAGGAGGACCAGAAGCAGGCTGCAGCACATCGCACATAGAAAACTCAGTGACTTTTACCCTCCAAGCTGATCTTCATTCTGCTCCATGCACTAAGTTGTGAGGGCTGGGGCTACTTCCTCCATTAGGCAGATAACCACACCCGCATGCTGAGCGCTGGCCAATCAGCTACTGCCCAAACATTTTTTTTAAGAACCAGGCTCCACCTCAGGCACAGAGGTTATTGAAGCTTGCCACGATCTACCCGCGGCCACTGGGAGGAGAAGAAAGCCTCCTCAGTCAGAGTACTGTAGCGAGAGGGGGAGGAGGATTATTACTGACTAGAACACCCCCACCAAACACACGGCACAAACCCCAAGTATTATCTAGCCCCTCCACCCCCCGTGGCATACGAGCGGGGGGGGGGGGGGGATGTGCGGGTGGCGGTGGTGAAGATCGGAAGCTATTGTTTTCAATGTGTGTAAGGGAAGCGGTCCCCGGGCCCCTCTAGAGGGTCGGGCCACTTACACCAGTAATGCCTGTACCCCCCTGATGGCGGCCCTGGAAGAGAGTACACCCTGCGCATGTGCCTGTCAAAAGAACAGAACGACCCCCCGTTTTGTAATGCTAGGGGGTCCTAGTCTCAATAGTTCCCAATGGCTGTTCTGTACCTACAATTACTCAGGACAGGACATCACTGTCTTCAGGGAATTTGAAATATATTCTTCTAAATATAGCTTTGGACTTTGTTGTTCAAACAGAAAGGGAACTGGCTGGTAGGTCGGTTTGGCACACCATCTTGCTATACCCACATTGGACAGCATAGTGTGCATTTTTGTACATGTTAGGTGTGAACTAGCTCTTGGTCTGAGCAGCAAAAGTCAATAGAGGCATGGAAACCCCAATGATGGTCAAAATGGTAGTGCAGAAAGAAGGGATTCACTTCCCCTAAAGGTTATAAAACAGACAGGGATAGCACAGGGTTTTTAATTGAAGCAATAGACAACTCTGAGTAATTTCTGTTTACTGGCTATTTAGTGTTTGTTGCCTTTTACAAAGACGGTCTATTATAGATTCCCTGCTTATAGTACTTATATTAAAAGCAACTTTCTGCCATTCGCCATCTGCAATCAGATACACATTAAGCTTGGCCATCATTTCCTTCCACTAATCCTATTTGCTGTCTTTGTCTCATGTAGAAAAGGCACATTACTGGGAATTCAGCTATGCTTTGCGCTCGCTAACAAACCCCAGTTAATGTAGCAGTGTCCCAGCAAATGGCTGCTTTTAGTCCCTAACCACCTGTGACTCATGGATCAGATGAGTTAAGAATAAGCTATGAAAAAGAAGGACCACCTGCCCTTCAGGTCTCTGCGATATTTAGATATTAAAAGTTTTCAGAAATGGTTTTCAAGTGAAATAAAATATACAAAAGTCTCAAATAGCCTAAACAAATTGCAGCTGAGGTCATCTTGTTCTAAATGGTTACTTTGAGATTTTTCATACGGCTTTGTAGAACAATAACTGTATTTTACTTTTACATCCCGTACTTTAGTTTTGAAACGAAAACTTCAGAAAGAAAAGTGTGTGAACATAACAGGAAGTTGGATTTAGAGTGCCATCATCTATCCATGCGTATAATAGTCCTTATACTCAAATGTCTACATAATATGAAGCATAAAAGGCACTATTAGAAATTCATTGTGGATAAAGAAATATGTATTAGTGAAGTATCTGCACAATTCATTATGTTATTTTCCACCTGCCTCTAATAAAAGTGAAGAGGTTGTGAAACACACAAACACAACTCTAGGAGCATGATATCTTAGCTGGCTATACTTATGTTAATATGCTTTAAACATGAAGGCCTATAAAGTGTATGTTACCCCAGCATTTTATATTCCTGATATGTGTATGTTGTACCATGTACTTGTGTTAAAAAAGTATCCTGTTCTCTTTATACTGCTTCCTTTGGTGGTTCTGGCAGTCCCCCTGCTTTCCTATTTCAAACTGACCACACTAGACATATAAGCACTTCCATCCCAACGTGGTCAGTTTTCTGGCTGTGTTGAGAGCTCAGCCTTCCATCCAACGGCCAAGACTTGTGCTGACCTTCCGTTCCCCATCCCATCCCCCAGGAAGATCAATGAATTGCTCTTTCTCTCTGCCCCCTGCTACACCCTGCAGTCTCCACCCCCACCTCTCCAAGCCCCTTATGCAGCTGAGAACAGAGGTTATATGATCACTTAAAAAAAAAAAAAAAAAAATATATATATATATATATATATATATATATATATATATATGTGAAAAAACTTTCCGCGCTATCCCTGTGTATAAACCCCTATTAACCTCCCTGGCGGTATGATTATGTCAGGAATTACATACCAAAAGCGGTACAATTTTTTTCATGGAAATTTGGCGTTATGTATTATAGGCCTACAATTCTTAGTAATTACTGACTTAAACCTGACCAAAACAAGAGTCTAGTAGACATCCCAGATGTGATAAATTTGAAACACAAACGCATGAATTATAATCGAATCAATAATATTATTTTATTATTTAATATATAATATATATAATAAAATTATATTATTGATTAGATTATAATTCATGCATTATATATTATATCTAGATATATGTGTGTGTGCATATATATATATATATATATATATATATATATATATATATATACATATATATATATATATGCATATATATATATATATATATATATATACCGGTATATATATATATGCACATATATATATATGCATATGCATATATATATATGCATATATATATATATATATATATATATACATGCATATATATATATATATATATGCATATATATATATATATATATATATATATATATATACACATATATATATATATATATATAATATAAAATGTGTTTTGTGTTTTGTGCAACGTTTTTTTTTTTTTTGAATTTCCCTCCCTAGTTCCGCTCCCATGCAGCATTGCTGCTGCAGAAAACGGAACTAGGAAGTGATCACACCGACGGAGGGACGGAGGAGCGGCGGGACTCTCGGCTGGCGGTCGCAGCAATGAGAGATCATCGCTGGATCGCCAGGAGAAGGTAAGAGAACACCGCTGCGCTCTCTGCAATCCACCCCGAGCGTGACTCGGGGTTACCGCTCCTGATATGAAAAATCAACCCCGAGTCACGCTCGGGATTACCGCCAAGGAGGTTAAAGGTTCAGCCTGAACCTTTGATAAGGCCCATTGGGCCCTACACGTGAGGTGGGTGGTGATGTATTCACGCTGGGACTTGGTGGAGCTGTGTATGCCGAGGATTGTATTGTCAAATGCCCATTTTGTGCTTCTGAAATGTGAGTGGATTTTTATATGGTAATAAATACTTTTTATTAGTGATTTGCACTATGGTTCTTTCCTCTTGCCTCTTATAAGATTGACACCATGCTGAGAGCTGCTGAGAGCCACGGATTTGGAGTGCACGGCCAATGGGAGCGGTGCCACTTATATCACTGCAAAGTGCATATATACCTCCTTTAATTAGTGGGGTCCATTCAAGCAGGTGAGAAGGCACCCATAGGTGGGGTGAAGGGTACTGTGGTGATCAGAGACAATTTCTGAAGAGTTTCTGGTGCATAGGACTGCACTTTTATTCACTGACATTAAATAATTTATTGATGGACTGTATATATATTTAAAAAGAAGATGGACTTACGTAAATGTATTTTATATAGATGATTTTTACACTGTTTTCAGATATTTATTTATGTACTATAATTTGAATGCACTTTATGGAAGGAGAGTGCTGCACTTTTTTGTGACTATAAAAAACATATATAAATGTTTTGCCTTGCTCTTTTGTAGTTTAACCCCTTGCCTTCCTGACAAGGACATTTTTTGCTTTTCAGCACTGTACTAATTTAACTGGTAATTGTACGGTCATACCCAAACATAATTTATATAATTTTTTTTTATGCAAATAGAGCTTTCTTTTGGTGGGATATGATTACCACTAGGTTTTTTATTTTTTAGTATATAAATAAAAAAAGACCAACATTTTTTTTTTGGGGGGGGGGGGGGCATTTTTTTCTACTTTCTTTGATAAAACATATCTAATAAAAATAATTTCAAAAATCTAATTTCTTCTTTAGGCCAAAATGTATTCTGCTACATATTTCTGGTAAAAAAAATACCAATAAGCTTTTATAAGTTGGTTTATGTTCCAGCATCTATAATTTTCAAATAAAAAAATCATTTTTATTTTTTATTTTTTTATACTAGTAGTGGTGGTGGTGATCAGCGACTTATAGTGAGACTGTGATAGTACAGCAGGAAATCTGACAATAACTGGTACACTTTGTGGGAACTGACTAACTGACACTGGCATCACCAGTGACACTAATACAGTGATCAGTGCTAATAATATACACTGACACTGTACTAATGTCACTGTCTGGGAAGGGGCAAACATCTAGGGGCAATCAAAGAGTTATCTGTGTACAGGGGAAGTGGATTGTGTCAGTAGGACAGTGGATAGTGTCAGTAGAGCAGGGGGAAGTGGTGTCAGTAGTTTTTTATTTTATATATATTTTTTTTACAATTTAATTTTTTATAATTTTTTTACAATTTCATTTTTTTTCTTTATTGCAATTTTTTTTATTAGCCCTGTCGATGAGCTTTGGTGAGATATCAGGGGTCTAAACAGACCCCTGACATCTCCCTTTTGAGATAGAGAAAGTTCCAGAGGACAGATTCCCCAGTCCCTTTCTTAGCAGCCCCAGCATTAAAAATTAATGAACAGGAGGCTCCTGACATGTTTACCAGCCCCTTCCACCACTCTCCATCCTAACAGATCCCCCAGCAGCCGGCGGGAGAGGAGGGAAGGGAAGCCGGCTGTGGGGGGAAAGGGGGTGGAGGAGTGGCCAGAGGAGCACAGGGGGGGGGGGTCACAGAGGGAGGCGGGAGAAGAAGGAGAGGGGGACGGAGGAGCACACGGGGGGCAGAGAAGGAGGGCACAGGGAACAGCTGGGGATGGGTGCGGCAGGAGGGAGAAGAAGAGAAGCGGCTGTCAGCTGAAAAGTCATGCAGGAGATGGGTGCTCACAGCTGTCTCTCCCGCTGCAACGATCATCTCCGGCTGTGCAGGGAGTCCTAGCAACCAATCACCTGCTCATTAACTAGCAAAGTTAACTCCAGTAGCACCTGCTGTTTATTCAGGGCTGGTGAGTCTCTCTCTCCTGTTCTGCTTCAGACACAGTACCTCCTGCTCCACTCTTCTGTGTCAATGAGCGGTGGAGGCAGTCCGGCAGACTTCCCCAGGTGTCACCCTGGTGCTCTGTGACACCCCCTAATGTGTGGCACTGCCCCGCCCCCCCCCCCCCCCGTTGGTACGCCACTGCATACTTCCCGACACAACTGTCCACACAAATGCTGTCAGCCCACAACAGGTCTCAAATAGTTCTCTTTTATAAAAGTTCTTATCTTTTATGTTGAATGAGATTGGATTTGGCAAAGTGAAACTACACTGCATCTCAGCACCACAAACCAAAAACACTATTTAATTCATTTTTAATATTCAAAGCAATTCCTCCATTCATCCATGTCTCCATGATTTATTTTGCTGAGAAATCACTTTGAAAAACACCCATCTAGCATATCTGGCTGCGGTCATCTAAAGTAAGGGTAGATGATTCATGTAGTATTTACTTGCTGGAATCCATCTGTCCTTAGCTCAGGCATGCCAGCAGGAGGGTGTTAGTTGAGAAAACCCCTTCTCCCCTCCTGAAGGCTCCTGGGATTTACGACATCGTTTTCCTAGGCCTGGAGACCAGGAAGCAACTAAAAATAAATGTAAAACAAAAGATTAAAACAAGTAAATATAATATACATTTTATCTATTTACTAATGCTAGCAGCATAAGGATTAGAAATGTTCAATGTTGATTGAGAGAGTGAAGTTCCACTCTAAGTAGTTTAGCAAAAGACAATTCAGCAGAGCTGAAACCACTCAGCCCACAAAAATGTGTTGTCAGCTCACAACAATGCCTAAGAGCTAAAATCATTTATGGCTAACCAACAGGTCTTTTTCTGTGCTTGCACAGTCTTTAAAGGGATAAAACATGGAAATGTGCCTTTATTGCAGGCATTATCTACTTGTTTTCCACCTTGGCATACGCTTTAACCGCTTGCCGACTGCCGCACGACTAATTACTGCGGCAGTCAGCCCCGTACAGGAAAAACGATGTAGGGCTACGTCGCTCGTCTAAGAGCCTCTAGGGGGTGAACGCCCGCCGCCGGAGGCGCACTCCCGCCCCCGCTCGTTCCCCGACATACCCACGCGAGTGACCGGCGGCCCCGATGTCCGCCGGTCACCCGCGATCTCCCGGTGGAGAGGGAGAAAGGCAGGCGGCTAATGTAAACAAAGCCACCTGTCATTCTTCCTGATGTAACTGCAGAGATCATTAGATCCTGCTATGTAGGATCGTATGTCTCTGTGGTTTCATCACTAGCCACGCCCCTTTACAGTTATAATCACGCCCCTAGGGACACACTTACCCCATGATCACTAATAAAGTTAACCCCTTCCCTGCCAGTGTCATTTTTACAGTAACAGTGCATATGTATAGCACTGATTACTGTAGTAATGTCACTGGTACCCCCAAAAGTGTAAAAAATGTTGGTCAGGGGTCCGATCTGTCCGCCGCAATGTCGCAGTCCCGCAAAAAAAAATCGCAGATCGCTGCCATGACTAGTTAAAAAAAAAAAACAATAAAAATTACATAAATATTTCCCCTAGTTAGTAGCTGTGATAACTTTTGTGCAAACCAATCAAAATACGCTTATTGCGATTTTTTTTACCAAACATATGTAGCAGAAAACAAATTGGTCTAAAATGTTAAAAAAATGTAATTTTTAGATTTTTTTGTATTTTATATAAAAAATGTGAAAAATGTTGTTATTTTTTTTTCAAAATTGTTGCTCTTTTTTTGTTTATAGCGCAAAAAGTAAAAATCGCACAGGTGATCAAATGCCACCAAAAGAAAGCTCTGTTTGTGGGGAAAAAAAGGACATCAATTTCATTTGGGTACATCATTGCACGACTGCGCAATTGTCTATTAAATTCACGCAGTGCCGAATCGCAAAATAGGCCCTGGTCTTTGAGCAGGAAAATCCTCCGGGGCTTAAGTGGGTAAACTAAAATCTGCTTACTTGCATTGTTTTTTATACTTTACATGTCACTACTACTCTTTGTACTGCCTAATTAATAAAGGTTTCCTGCTGGAGAAAAATGGTATTGCAATTTGACTATAAAAATGTTTATTTAGTAGAACCTTGACAACTTTTCAAATGCATTTTAGTCCATGAGTTGTGGTAACTACAGTGGGGGCTTGATCTTTGGGGCTGTGGAATGTTGCCACAGTAAAAGGGGGTCCAAAAACAGGAAATGGCTTGCCACTGTTCCTGAACCCTATAGAGAGGAGACGTTGCTGGAAGTGGCAGCAGAGGAGGATCGGACCGTGTACCAAGGGAGCCTGAGGGGCCGTTACCAGCCCATGGGATAACATCTCGAGGGGATCCATTTAGCCCAAGGGGCTTACAAAGCTCGATTGGTTCTGGTGCCGTATGGCATTTAGTACCCACTTCAGTTGGTAAGTGACCCAACTTATTACCCACTTGGGATAAGAAACAGCTGAGATCATATCTATCAAGTTTGAGCACGAGCACTTTTGTATGAACTTTGGAAAATCACTTCCACTAAGGACATTTGCCTAATTATACTTGAGCACCATTAGTCAATTTATTTATTATTTTATAATTTTGCAGCACTTTATATTCACTGAAAATTGATGATTTGAACTTTGAATTTTACGAAGATTTTTGTATATTTGTATATTTATATCTGAGCAATTTAATCACCAGATCCTTTATCTACTATTGCTTGTGATGTATTAATTTATCTAACACTGTTGCACTTCATATTCACCATAATTGATGATTTACATTTTTACCAATATATTTATTAACTTATATAGCAAGCGCTGTATTTGGTCTGCTAGACCAATTACTCACAACTATTTCATTATTTCCTACAGCAGCTGCTATCTCACATATTTATATTATTTAAATAGATTGAACATTTTACCAAATTCACCCTTTCCCAGAGGCGCGTGGTAATATACCTAGTATATTTTTCTTTACCATAATCCCTATGCCTTTATTTAGAAGCTAGGGGAAGGGGGTCTTGGAATTCAAAAGTTACTACGTTTCAACTGCAAATGTAAAACACAAATAAACAAATGCAAAATGACATAAATGTTCACAGTCTTGGCCAATCAATGTGATGCAAATTCAATTCACATATCCTACATTATTATGGGCTTTGACCTTCATTCTTCAACTGTCCATTAATACAGCTTCCATCTTTCAAAATGTTTCCAGAAATCTTATGCGTTCATTTGTTCCTACATATGAATTCATGAAGGCTTTTATTTTGAGATTCTTGGCAATAGCTAAATGTCATTTCAGTATTTGCAGTTAAAGAGGTGTTGAAGCATAGCATAAATCAGTTTCACGTGCAACACTATATTTCATCATCATTACATGTATTTTTCAACACAATGATCAGAATGTAGGACAAGTTGAGAATGAATGAGGCAGAAAAGCATTAATCTAAAGCTCAAGACAAATGAGCCCTGTTTAAAAAAAAAAAAACAGTAGTAGACCAAAACCATACCAATAAGCACTTTAACCACTTAAGGACCAGAAGGTTTTACCCCCTTAATGACCAGGTCATTTTTTGCGATTCAGCACTGTTTACTTTACATTACTTTAACTGACAATTGCCCAGTCGTGCAATGCTGTACCCTTTTTTCCCCACAAATAGAGCTTTCATTTGGTGGTATTTGATCACTTCTGCAATTTTTATTTTTTGCGCTATAAACAAAAAAAGAGCGACAATTCTGAAAAAAAAACAATATTTTTTACTTTCTGCTATAAAACATTCCCAAAAAAATTAAAAAATCAAATTTTTTCATAATTTTAGGTAAATATGTATTCTGCTACATATTTTTGGTAAAAAAAAATCTCAATAATGTAAATTGATTGGTTTTTGCAAAAGTTATATAAACATCTATAAACTGGGGAAAAGATTTATGTCATTTTTATTTATTATTATTATTTTTTTTATTAATGGCAGCGATTGAATGACTGCGACATTGCAGCGGACAGTTCAGACACCTAACTGACAGTGTTGACACTTTTGGGGGGACCAGCGACACTAATACAGTGATCAGTGCTATAAATATGCACTGTTACTGTACTAATGACACTGGCAGGGAAGGGGTTAACACCAGGGGCGATCAAAGGGTTAAGTGTGTCCCTAGGGGTTATTTCTAACTGTGTAGGGGATGGACTTGCTGAATGAACACAGAGACCTGTTTTCCTAAATAGGAGGAACACAGGATCCCTATGTTCATCACTGACAAATCAGCAGTCTGCTTTGTTTATATCGGCAGACCGCTGTTCTGTCTCCATGGGAAGCGATCGCGGGTGCCCGGCTGATTGGCTCCCCCTGTAGCCAATCTGCGCGTGCGCGCCTCCACTAGCTGTCTCACAAAGAGACGTACAGGTACGTTGTTTCATAGGACAGAGCCGACCTCCCGCAGTAAAAGTACAGCGGCTAGTGGGCAAGTGGTTAAATGCATAAAAAAATGTAATGTCTTTTGTAAATTCTTTATTTTTATTTGTTAAAAACAAAACAAATAGTGGACAAAAGGAGTACATTGCATGCACCACATTATATTCTATCATCCCATGCTAACTAAAAAATTATGTAAAGCAGAAAAACAGGAAATAAAGAGCTAGCTCCACTGTCAGATATCTTGGTAGAGGCCGAAGTGCTGAGAGGGCTTCCCTTGCAGCTCGGTGCGAATCACCCCTGAAGGTGGGACAGGAGGTGACGCGTCCCAAGGAGCACTGGATGCTTGTGGAGTACAGGTGGCTGGTTCAGAAGGATATCCGGGATAACTTTCAGGAACTCCAGTGAATCAAGCAGTGCAATAGTGAAGGCCAGGCTGGGGGTCATACACGGGTTATCAGTCCAAAGTAAGGCAGGTAGCTGGTCAAGCAAACCGAGGTGCTGTGGCAGGAGGGGTAAGCAGAAGCAAGTCCGTTAAGCAAGCCGAGGTCGTTACACAGGTAATCAGGCAGAAGGCAACCAGAGCAAGGATAGTCAGGCAAGCCAAAGGTCAAACACAGGAGCGGGATCAGACGGGTCAGAAGGCAAGCCGGGTCACAACAAAGAAGCAGGACAAGTTCACAGGGCACAGGTACAGGAAGCTGACGATAATCCAGCGCTGGATGGAGCAGAGAGAGATCCTTATATAGGGGCTGGGCTGGTGCGCTGTGTGTCATGACGCACGCGCGCCGTGACGGCACGCATACGTGCACATGCAGACGCGCTCCCGCGCATGCGCGCCCGCCTGTGATGCTCACTGGCCGCAAAGCGGCAATTACGTCCCTGACAGAGTAGATCTTGTGTCTCTCAGCCACCCTATAGCAGCCAGAGTCACAAGTGTTCAGTCTGGGTATGTGTAGGTATATTCTCTACTGTATACAAAAAATTGTTTTGGCTATACGATCACTTTGAGGGCCAGTAATTAAAACAAAAACTGTAACTACAAACACAAATGAATATGTGTATATTACATGCACCAATTATATTCTGTATTCATGACTAACATACCCGCAGGCAGCCGATGAGTAGATCGCAAACACGGCCCTGCATTGCCGATTCTTTCCTTGAGCCTCTCATGCTCTCATCTTCACTGGAGAGTGGAGAGCGGGAGGCAGCACAGTACTGGATGGAGGGCGGGAGCAGGAGCTGCATCAGTTAACCTTTCAAGAAATCGCACAGGTGATCAAATACCACCAAAAGAAAGCTCTGTTTGTGGGAAAAAAAGGACGTCAAATTCGTTTAGGTACAGCGTCGCACGACCGCGCAATTGTCCGTTAAAGTCACGCAGTAAAAAATCGCAAAAAAACCCCTGGTCCTTTAGCAGCCAAATCCTCCGGGGCTTAAGTGGTTAAACAGCAGGTGATTGTTTGCTAGGACGCCAGGCGGTCCTAGCAAACAATCACCCACTTGTTAAAATTAAAAAAATAACTCTGCCGGCGCCCGTCCTCCTTTCAGTACTGTGCTGCCTTTCCGATCTCTTTTTTTCTGTAAGCCTGTGTAAGGTAGGAGAGTGGGTTTGTGTGAGGGGAGGTGATGTGAAAGGAACAGAGGACATTGCTTTGGGGGGGGGGACTCTACTGTAGGGGGCAGAGGGCACTGCTATGGGGGGGGGGCAGATGGGTAGAGGACACTACACTATAGTAGGGGGGCTATGTGAAGAGGTGCAAAGGACATTGTTTTGGGGGGCACATGACACTACTGTGGGGGGGGGGGCAGAGGACACTGCTATGGGGGGGCAGATGACACTACAGTGGGGGGGTTTAAAGGGGGAAGAGGACACTAGTGTGGGGGGGGGGGGCAGAGGGGCAGAGAACACCACTGTAAGGGGGCAGAGTACATTACTGTGGGGGGGATGATGTGAAGGGGGGCAGAGGACAATATTGTGGGTGGGGGGCAGAGGAAATTACTGTGGGGAGTGATGTAAAGTGATGTTAAGGGGGCAATGGATACTAGTGTGGGGGGGAGGGAGAGTGATTTGAAGGGGGGCAGAGGACACTACTGTAGCACACTATGTGTTCTTAATGCCATCTTTTTATTGGGGGCTTGATCTTTTTTTTTTTTTTTTTAGGGCTTGGTCATATTGACTAAGCCAATTATTGGGTGAAACACATCGGAGCCTTGGACTCAGGTGGGGAGTGTAGTCTAATTGCATTCCAATGAAGGACAATTGAGCGGACATTGGTGTGCTGTGGTCATGTTTGATGTTTGTTTATTACAGTAACAAATCTGTTCATTTTAGTATGGTAAACCTAAATGAAAAATACACGTAACCAGCTACATAAACTATAAAATGTTTACTTCCACCTTTAGTAGAGTCTAGAACCTCATTCTGTGTCAAGTACTGTCAAAATTCAGTTGACAATGATGTGAGTGGCACGATGTGTAACATTAGAAGTGAAGCAGCTGTGTTAGATCTATTGCTTGGGTTTCCAGAAACCCTTATTTTGATTTTTGTTTTTTTACCATCCTGGTTCATAGAAAAAGGAAGTCACTTGACTCCTCTGTTATGTCTGTATTGTTAATTGAAGTACTAATTGATCTTCAGATCTAACTAACCTAGGAGCTTTGTGTTGTGAGATGGAGTACTGTACAAAGGAACAATTGGCTTTTCAGATAGTGTTAAGTATAGCCTCTTGTAGTGATCTGAACTACAGAGGAAACAGAGGAAAAAGAAAGTTCTAATGTAAATTTGAATCTTTACAAACCAAAAAAAAAAAAAAAAAACAATTTCATTATCAGTAAGGATAAAATATTTGATAATGTTTTTTTGTGAAATAAAGCAAACAAATATTACAGCCTTTATGATAGACAGTCCTATATTAAATCTGTCCAGTTAGGATTTAACTATAATTAAAAAACAAGGGGGTTGATTTACTAAAACTGGAGAGTGCAAATTCTGGTGCAGCTCTGCATAGAAACCAATCAGCTTCCAGGCTTTTTTTTGTCAGAGCTTTACTGAACAAGCTGAAGTTAGAAGCTGATTGGCTAACATGCACAGATATATCATATAGCTCTAACTGCGCTAACTGACATATAACCAAAAGCTGCCAGCACATCAACCGACATATAGTTGTCCAAATAGTTATACAGAGAAAAGTGCAGCGCTAATATAACTGATATAGTCCAATAACAGTGTATTAAAAAGTAATAAAAAAGTGAAAAAAAGGTTAATAAATAGTGGTGGGTCCCAAGTGTTGAAAATTAGAGCATGTGGAGCCATCCAAACCTGTACACGTGATCAGAACAGAAAAGGATTCCCACACCAACAAAGTAAATATTGAATGCGCATACCGGAAGGTATGGACCCAAGTACCATATAGCAAATGGGTCAAACAAGCTTGATGCTATCCATGTATCTCACAATAGATGGCTGTCCCAAGGGATATTTTTCAGAGGGTAGAGATAAACTCTATGTCACATACCTTTTCCCCTTATTCCTTGCTTGGCAGACTTCCACCACCACACTGTGGGACCAGATCCCCATAGTCTTCTCTAAGTGTCTCCAGTACAATGCAGAGTTACTGACATTGAAAAAGTTTGAAAATACGTTGGAACTTCTGATTTTCATGTTTGTTACAGGTCAACAACTTAGAAGGAGCAAAAATGTAAAAAGTTACATTTCTCCTAACAGTTTGAAGATAAGGGAACATGTCCTACAGAAAGAATTACAGGACATCCTTAACCACATCCCGCCCGCCCTATAGCAAATTGACGGCGGGATTGTGGTTGTATTATCCTGACCGGATGTCATATGACGGCGGCAGGATAATACAGCTCTGCACGCCCCCTGGTGTCAGCCTGACTCCCTGCATCTCCGATCTCGGTAAAGAGCCTACTGACGTGGGCTCTTTACCATGTGACCAGCCGTGTCCAATCACGGCTGGTCACATAGTAAACAGGAAGAGCCGTTGATCGGCTTTCCTTAGTTCGTGCCTGACAGGCACGAGTAAAGGAGCGCCAATTGGCGGCTCCCCTGACAGGGGGGGGGTCGGCACTGGTAATCAGATCATTGATTACCAGTGCAGACCCTCGGGGGGGGGGTGCCACTAGAACCACCAGGGATGCCCACCCATGACCCCAGGGATGCCCACCATGACCCCAGGGATGCCCACTATGGCCACCAGGGATGGCAATCAGGGCTCAGGGAGCCCCCCATTGCCCTCCCCATCAGTGCTGCCCGCCAGTGCCCTCCCTATCAGTGCTGCCCACCAGTGCCCATCATTGCCATCTATCAGTGTCGCCCACCAGTGCCCATTATTGCCCACCAGTGCCGCCCGTCAGTGCCGATCAGTGCCCACCAGTGCCACCTATCAGTGCCACCTATCAGTGCCCATCAATGCAGCCTATCATTGCCCAGCAGTGCCGCCTATCAGTGCTACCTATCAGTGCCACATATCAGTGCCTATCAGTGCCGCCTATCAGTGCCACCCCATAAGTGCTACCCCATCAGTGCCTCCTCATCAGTGCCTGTCAGTGCAGTCTCATCAGTGCTCATCAGTGCAGGAAAAAACTTATTTATTTACAAAATTGTATAACATAAACAAAAAAAACTTTTTTTTTTTTTTTTTTCAAACTTTTCTGTCTTTTTTTATTTGTTTAGCAAAAAGGAAAAAACCCAGAGGTGATCAAATACCACCAAAAGAAAGCTCTATTTATGGGGGGAAAATGACATAAATTTGGTGTAGGTACAGTGTTGCATGACCGCACAATTGTCATTCAAAATGCAACAGCGCTAAAAGGGGAAAATTGGCCTGGGCAGGAAGGGGGTGAAAGTGCCCGGTATTGAAGTGATTAAAGTCGATATTGAGATTTTTACGTCCACTAAAAGACTTAGCCATTTGCTTCCAAGAGTTTATTGCTATATCAGGTTTTTGTCAAAGCCGAATTGAAAAAGCTGAAGTTAGAAGCTGATTGGCTACCATGCTAAGCTGCACCAGATTTTGCACTCTACAGTTTTAATAAATCGACCTCAAAGACTGCAAAAACGTGTCTTATTGACTTTTTCTGGTCTATGGTGTTTACATGAAGAGTAGATGCTGCGTTATAGAGCAGGAGTCAGTTCACCATGAGTGCAATTCCATCCCAACCTCCATCCCTTTTAATATAGTATTGTAAATACAATACATGAATATTATACCACTGTTGATTACACACTTATGGTTGGTTTGTGTTGAGATGTGACAGTGTCCCATATGATCAAATCAGATAAAAATGTTTATGTGATTTGGTAACGCCAAAACCCCTAACCCCTACACACACACACACACACACACACACACACACACACACACACACACACCACCTCCTACCACCTACTCCAGCCTACCTATTGTTTGTGCTGGAAAAAGTACAATTAATGATAGGTTAACGGATAATGATAGGTTAGTTGATAATAATGACAAGAAAGTATTAGTTAAAAGTGATTATCTGCTCAAGCTGCTCATATATAGGTTATCTTTTTATTTGTTTATCTGTACACTTGTACACTTTAGAACCATGACTATTTCACCCAACCAGGCTTGATGTTTGGCTTGGGTATAACATATACCGTTTGGATGATATGCACTAAGGGCCAAATATGTTACGTTTCCAGATACCTGAATCCGTACTAGGTCGAACAATTGTTTTTCCTAATACTGAAGATGTTTAAAACTTTACCAACTTGTGTTTATTTCACTGCAGGTTTTCTGAAAGCTCCACTCCAAGCAGAAAAAAGGGTCAAATGCTTGTTGTGTCTAGGGGAAGAGGAACAAGATGTAATAATTCATTTTTCCTTAAATCCGGCAGGCTACCTTTAAACTGTGTGACCGGTTCCATGAAGCCTCTTCTGTAAGACTGAAATCCTTAAGTACAATGTGTGATCAATAGACCTGCATTGTATGTATTAGCAGCCCTAACCAAGAGAATCAGAGAAAAGAGGAGAGAGCCAGAGCATATCACAAAGAGAAATCAGGTAAGCATAGCGCCCAACTGTCCCTGATTTCGAGGGACTGGTCCTTATTCTGAATAAAGTCCCCCTGTCCCTCTTTCCTTCTCATTTGTTCCTCATATTGGTCTGATCTTTATGGTTGTATAAAAAAAGCACTTATTATCTTTCATAAAGTGTTTCCCAGTGCTAAACCTTTCATCCAATTTTTAAATTGCTGCATTTGTAAATTTCAAAAGCCAATATAAAGGAATAGTAGTGGAAAAAAAAGCACTTGGGTGTTTAACTATTTTTTTTTGTAAAATTCTCCCTTAACCACTTAAGCCCCGGAAGATTTTACCCCCTTCCTGACCAGGCTCTATTTTGCAATTCGGCACTGTGTGACCTATACAAAAAATGCCGTGTATTATAGGCCCTTACCCTTGTGAGAGATTGGCAAAAAAATAGGGATAGAGAAAAGATGGGGCTTTGCGGGCCAGTGGGAGTAGAAGGATCAGAGACAAAACTTATTGTAAAACCAAAATTACATTTTATTGATACAAAAAATGATAAAAACCAGCATGGATATCCATGCATATGTGGATGACAACAACCTGACATACAATAATAAAATCAAACAAATAACGTCACTATTGAAATAGAAACATATCCCATAAAGGGATTATAGCCAAAACAAAGCCTGTATAAGGTGGAAGGTGGGTCTCAAGCTGGATTCGGTCAGGGTAGGTCCCCAGCAAGCCGACGCGTTACGCTCAAGGCTTCCTCAGGGCCTGAGAGACCATAACAGACCGATGTTTCCTTCTTGGTAGTGACTTGTGCTAGGCGACGGGGTTGTAGCGATACAGAGGCTGTCCGGAAAATATTGCTTCCGTATTCACAATACAAACTCTATATAGACATTAGAAACATATTTCTTGCACTGGATCCAATGTATTAAGTCCCAACTGTGTCATCAGAGGCAGAGCTTATAGGGATAGCCCCATTGTGACCTTTTGGGGTAAGTCACCCCCCGAAAGGTAAGTGTCCTCTCCCTGGTTTATTCGTCCTTATATATATAGTCGTCCCTAGATATAATGGATCTAGTATTGTATGGCAGTAGCTTGAGCCGGACAAAAAAGGCATCTTTCTCTGTGCGGTTTACAAGAGGGTATATCCCCAGCCTCAGGGTCTTTGATGGAGACAGGATTGACCTCTCCTTAATCTAGGAAATGCTCCAGGCAGGAAAGGGGGACATATATAAACATATATCTCATAGTTATATGGACCGACGGTCCTGGGCTACCCAGGCCCTCTGTGTTTAGTTCACTCACAGCCTGGCACTGTGTGACTTTAATGGACAATTGCGCGGTTGTGCGACGCTATACCCAAATTAAATTGACGTCCTTTTTTTCCCCACAAACAGAGCTTTCATTTGGTGGCATTTGATCACCTGTGCGATTTTTACTTTTTGTGCTATAAACAAAAAAAGAGCAACAATTTTGAAAAAATAACAATATTTTTCACATTTTTTTTATATGAAATTCGCCCCCCAAAAAATGTAAAAATCTAAATTTTTTAACATTTTAGGCCAATTTGTTTTCTGCTACATATGTTTGGTAAAAAAAATTGCAATAAGCGTATTTTGATTGGTTTGCACAAAAGTTATTGCGTTTACTAACTAAAGGAAAGATTTCTGTCATTTTTGGTGTTTTTTTTTTAACGAGTAATGCGATCTGCGATTTT
This sequence comes from Pelophylax lessonae, assembly GCF_965119305.1. NCBI lineage: Eukaryota > Metazoa > Chordata > Amphibia > Anura > Ranidae > Pelophylax > Pelophylax lessonae. Next base: position 333,742,678 of record NC_138772.1, on the reverse strand, counting down.
TTTTGCGGGACTGCGACATTGCGGCGGACAGATCGGACCCTTGACTGACATTTTTGACACTTTTGGGGGTACCAGTGACATTACTGCAGTAATCAGTGCTATACATATGCACTGTTACTGTAAAAATGACACTGGCAGGGAGGGGGTTATCTTTATTGGTGATGCAGGGGTTAAGTGTGTCCATAGGGGCGTGCTTCTAACTGTAAAGGGGTGTGGCTAGTAATGTAATCACAGAGACATACGATCCTACACAGCAGGATCGTATGATCTCTGCAGTTAGATCAGAGAGAATGACAGGTGGCTTTGTTTACATCAGCCGTCTGCCTTTCTCCCTCTCCACGGGGAGATCGCGAGTGACCGGCGGACCCGAGGTCACACGCACGGACTTGTTAGGGAACGAGCGGGGGTGGGAGGGCGCCTCCGGCAGCGCGCGCTCGCCCCCTAGAGGCTCTCAGGCTAGCGACGTAGTACTACGTCACTTTGCCTGTACAGGGCTGACCGACGCAGTTGTGTGGCGGTCGGCAAGTGGTTAAGGGGGCGTGACAGGGGGTGTGTCCTATTCTTATATACTTTTGCTAATAGGTGTCCCCCATCCCCATCTCAAAAAGTTAGGAGGTAGGGTAAGTATTACACTTTATTCCTCTACGTAACCTGTTATGCATTGTATGAAGTTATGATTATTGTATTAAGAACCAATGCACTTGTTTTGTTCTATGTGTTAAAAGAAAATAAAAAGATTTATAAAAAAAAAAATACTTAACATTTACCTAATCCCAGACCTCTGCTTGAAGCTCTTAGAAGATTTCTGAGTGTTCATTGATTTTTTATTTTTTTTTCCAGCAAGAAGTGAACGTTATTTTCTTTCATCTTCACCCTCTACAAGTTTTTCCTGTGCTGTACTCACTTTCTCATGTCATTCTATGGGAAGGTCTCTAACATATTACAAGCACAATACAAAGTCTTCCAGATCATTGAACAACATACAGGTTGTGTCATGTTCGGTCACAGAGACTACAGTTGGCATAAGTTATAGAACAGTAACAGCCTATCCTCAGTGTTGGTACCTGTTGATGTTTTACATTTAGTTTTCCCTCAGGAAACATTGGGGAAAAACGGAGGAGATTTCCCGTGACAGAAAGATGGTTAAGAAGCTGTCAACCTATGACTACTAAGGCAGTCAGGATGGTGAAATTGGAAACCAGACATTTGCTGATTCAGAAGTCAGCAAGCAAAAGTGTCTGCATAACAAAGACTATCAGTGACCTGCATCTGCTGTGTACATGCCAAGAAAATCATTTCAAGGTCATTTCCCAGGTATTTCTTTGGTGCAACACATCATAAATCAAGAGGTGCATCTGGATGTCACTCCATGACATAAAAGTCAGAATACAGGAAAGACGAAATACAACATTGTAGAAGGAGAATGTCTCAATTATTATAAATATTAACCTTGTAGAGAGATAAGCAAAAGGTTTTGACAGTGAAAGCATCTTTGCTATCTTTTGAACGTTTTCAGTATTCATCAAAAATTAAGTTCTTCCAAATTACCTTTTTATCAATTCAAAAAGGGGTAGCCATAGACAGACAGATTTTTACCTTTCAAAAACAATAGGTAATTAGATACAGGTAATAATATAGGTGCAGCGCTGATCAGGGGAGGGCTGGCAGCCTTAGGCCTGGAGGGCAAATCCAGTCAAGTGGCCCATTGAACCATGGAATCAGCTCACTATCCATGCCCACCTGGTTTTGGACTGACAGCTGTATACAGTGTCTGGCCCCTACATTAATCCAGCCCTTAGTGCGGCCTTTTTACTAGTTTTTACCACTTTTCAGAGTGGCCTGGGGGGCAATTGCCACCCTGCCCCCCTTGCCAGTCCTCCCCTGGCGCTGATCAGTTTCTCTGAACTCCTCAGGAAGAAACAAAAGAAGTCTTCTGATTGTGTGCTATAGAGACCACCACCAACACCCAACTTCACAGCCTCTTACCAATAGACACAGACCCTCATTACAAAGGTCTATGGAAGCAGGTCTATGGAAGCAGTAGATCGTTCATTAGGTACTGGCAGCACTGGAATCCTAGCGACTCATTTCCTCTATATCTCCAAGCGAATAAATAGTCATGCAGAAATAAATGGGAGATTCCTCATAGTGTATACTGTTAAAACTCACTTTATTGAAGAATCAAAAAACACTTCCACATAGGTAAGGGACTAGACACATCCAGCATGCAGCGTTGTGTAGCTGTGTCTAACCGTCAAGATGACCGCGGTGTCCCGGACTGCAAGAACGCCGTTCGTCATTGGCTCCTCCCAATTTTCAGATACAGCCCGTAAAGAAGAACCACGACACTCGTTTGTTGAGAAAAAAAGAAAAAAAATAGGAAAAGATATGATCGCTGATACATCATAGATGTATTTTAAAGTACTGTAACTTCTCTTCAAGTGATAATGAGTAATTACGGTGCTAATGTTTTTATAGCTGCAGACTTACACTATGCTATTATTGATTGTTGCAAGTGATGTTTGATTTTTTGGCACTTGCAAATACCAAGATTGAGTAGTGCCAACCAATATATGGTGACATCAAACCTAATCATTAACATCCGGACATGTTGCACCAAAATTTGCATATTCTGCTGAAAGAAAAAATGACAACTGCATAGTGACCTATAGAAAAGCAAATTTGGTCACAATATATTCAGGCATATATTTATAAAAAATAAGAGTCATTTGTGCTGTGTGCACAGGCCAGTTATTAGATTACAACTACTAATTTACCAGGCCAGTGGTGATCAACTTGTAAATTTTAGAGGGCCTCAAACACAGCTCCTGACAGTTTGAGAGGGCCGCACAATATCAGCTCATTTCATATGGGAAGATACATTGGGGTAGATTTACTAAAGGCAAATAGACTGTCCACTTTGCAAAGTGCAGTTGCACTCTGGAAGTGCACTTGCTCCAGAGCTTAAACAAGCAGAAGTTCTGTTGACTTCAATCATCCAATCAAGTGCATGCAACAACGCTTTTTTTCTTTTCTTTTTCCTTGCACGTGATTGGATAGTCTTTTCAAATAAAGCTTTAGTTCATTTACTAAGCTCTGAAGCAACTGCACTTGCACGGTGCAACTGCACTTTGCAAATTGCACAGTCTATTTGTCTTTGGTAAATCAACTCCATTGTGTCAATTTAGACAGCCTATTTAAAATGAATGAGCTGCAATAGAACTCAATGCCCAACACTTTCAGTGCTGCTGCACTTTTTGTAGTGTAGCACAGTGCACACAGAAAGTGGGAGTAAAATAAACCATCACTGGTGTCAGAGTCAGTACTAGTAACCCTCAGCACTGGTGTCAGTGGCCACAACCATAACTCCCAGCATTGGTGTCAGTGGATGCAAAAATAACCCCTAGCGTTGCTGCCAGTGACCTCAATAACCCCTACATTTGTGTCAGCCGCCATATTAATAACCCCCAGCATTGGTGTCATTGGCAGTGCTATTATCCCCCCCCCCCCATACACATTGTTGGCCAGTGGCAATGCTCTTAACCCTCCTCCTGCACTGGTGCTCAGTTGCTCAGTTGCAGTGCTATTTAAATCCCCCCCCCCACCAATTGGTGGCAAGTTGCAGTGCTGGTAAACTCCCCTACAATGATGTCCAGTTGCAGTGCTATTTCAACCCCCTCCCCCTCACTGATGGTAAGTGGCAGTGCTATTTAACACACCCGTTCCACTGGTGATCAGTGCCAGTGATCACATGCTGTCATGCAGATCCCTCTCTTAATGAGGCTGGAACTTTACTTGTATTGTTGGGCATAGATCATGCTTTCAGACAATACAGTCTTTCAGGGAACCCACGGATGAAGTCATGTTTGTGGCGCAACATGTAAGGGCAGGATCCGGAGATGTATTTGGGAGGAGTCATGTGGCAAATTATGAAGCATAGCACCTGGGAGAGCAGCCTTTGGTAGGTAAAACTTGCAAGCCCCGAGGGGATAGCAGTGTCAGTTTAAACAATAATTGGGATGCACACACAAGCTGCAGTCTTCATGGTGGTGTGGTGTGATCTGGGAAAATACATACAAAAATAGGCTTGACATACAGATAAAGTGGGTGTTTTTATCTGCATTTTATAATAAAGTAGTAATTATATAGAAAACGCTATACTTATATCTTCTATACAACACAGCGGACCTCTTGTTTTCCCTTTTTAGACATTATGACCTAATGTTAAGTAGGTCAATTCCATAAGGTGAGCTGCTAGTGGTGGTGGAATAAGAGTCACAAGAAATGGTGGTAGCACACGGAAGGTGTTATTGAAGAAGCTAACAAGTAAAATAGGATCACCTTTGCACTTGGTGTACAGCTATGTTCTTTTATGGCCGATTAATTAATATTTAGGACACTTACACCGATCAGCCATAACATTACGACCACCAACCTAATATTGAGTAGTTTTGCTAAAACAGCCCTGACCCACTTAGGCATGAACACCAAAGTAACATCCACATGAATGGCAGGACCCAAGGTTTACCAGCAGAGCATTGCCCAAAGCATCACACTGCCTCTACTAACTAATTCTTATACCGCATCCTGGTGCCATCTCTTCCCCAGGTAAGTGACGCACACGCACCTGGCCATCCACATGATGTATAAGAAAACACGATTTATCAGGCAAGGTCACCTTCTTCAATTGCTCCGTAGTTCAGTTCTGATGTTCATGTGACCATTGTAGAAGCATTTGGCTGTGGACACGGGTCATCATGGGCTTCACAGCCCCAAACACAACAAACTGCGATGCCCATTTTTTCTGCTTTCACCACATCAACTTCATGGACAACATGTTCACTTACTGCCTAATATATCCCACAAATTTTCACTACCTGTTAGGTCATCTCCCAGAAGCCTTCACTTCCTTGTTGCATCACAGAAGAGGGTGTGATAGGACGTGTTCAGCACTCTGGACCACACCTCCCTCATAATACTACCTTCCACCTTCTCCCTATACAATCCAATTGTACAATTTCCTTTAGATCTCCCATCAGCTATGTAGTAAGAGGGCCTGTCTAATTTGATACAAACTGAATGGATTGTTCAGGTGTGTCCTCTATTCTATAGTTCTGGTAAATCAAAAGGAAGTTGTACAGAGATTGTACAATCAGATTGCATAGTGTATGGCCATCTTTATACAAGTACATAGGAGGGAGTGGACAGAAACACTTAGTTGTCAGGCCTCGTTCCCATCTCCACATAAAAACTCACATTCCTGCATGCGTTTGTTTTGGGTGTTTTGGAGCGTTTTCACTCCTCACACATAAGGCAGCACATTCACTTGAATTGGATGCCCTACGCACGACAATCGCACCAGGGTAGCTTCAGAACTTTTTTGGAGTAGATCATGGTGCGTTTCCGCAGTTTTTGGCACTTGGGGTGCCTTTAACATGTAAATATAACACAAGCATGATGCACATTTGCAGCATTTCTGAAACGCATGGCGAAGTACAAATTTTCTGTGCAGTTTGCCATGTGTTTGGAAACACACAGATGTGAATGGAGCTTCATTGTTCTTGTAGAAAACACATCAATTTCACTTTCAGGCCCCATTCACAGCTAGAGTAGTCTCTGCACAATCTCCTTTAAGGGCCATACACACTATAAGATTTTCTGAAGACTTTTTCCTTCAGATTTACCTTTTCTATGTAGTGCAAGGGCCTGCCAGATTGCATACACATTGAAAGTGTTTAGGTTTGACCTCATATTATATGGTTTTGGTAAATCTAAAGGAAAAAGTCTTCAGAAAATCTTATAGTGTGTATGGCCCATTAGATTTACCAAAACTATATAATAGGAGAACAAACCATCTATCTAACCTCTCTGTATCCAATCAGGTATGCTCTTGCACTACATCAGGGGGTGTCCCGTGGGCTGCATGTGGCCCCAGGGAATTTAGCATGCACCCTAAGCCCATCTGAAGAGACACTGGGGGTAGCCAGGCAAAAACACGCATGGAGGAATGCCAGGGGTGCTGTGAAAACGTAGTTGATGGGTGAAGGTGTGCTAATGAGGTCAGCTGGGAAAGCCCCTTTCTGGGTCCTACTGGCTAGTCTGTCCTGTCTGTATACCAGGAAGTTTATGAAGTGCTCTGCAAAATATAGCCATGGATGAGGTAGGCCTTGTTTTCAAAATAAAAAATAGAGGTACATTAATGGTATACTGGTACATAGGGGAACTGGATTTTAATAATTAAAAAAAAAAAAAGTGAACTTAGCCTTTAAGGAAAAAATTGTGTAGGGTCAACTCCAAATTTTTACTAGACTCTTCAGGTCTGGCATAGATTTAAGTGCCGATTCACACTAATACGATTTGTCAGGCGACTTGGTCAGCCTGAAAAGTCGTGCACCGTCGCGGTCATTGAGTACTACAGGATCGGTTCTAATAGGAGCGACACAAGTCGCTCCGACTTAGAAAAAGGGTCCCGTACTACTTCGGGGCAACCTGGAGGCGACTTGCATTGACATTCATTTTATGAAGTCCGTGCGAGTCGTGCCGAAGTCGCGCTGCACGCGACTTCACAGGTCGACCCCTAAGTCGGAGCGACCTAGTGTGAACCGACACTTAAAGAGAACCCCATGCCAAAAAAAAACAAGAAAAGTAACATTGGGCCCTTGCCAAAGTCTATTTGCAATCTGTTTTGAGCTTCTGTCTTTAGAAACTTTGTTTGCAGTTTTATGTTTTAAATTTCATCAAAGTAAAACAGAAACAAAATTTTTCTAGCTTTGGATAAAGTGAAGAAGGTTAGGATCTCTCTCAGGTTTTTATTGCTGTCTGTGTTCTCACTAGGGAAATTCACCATCTCTTTATGTCCTGGGAACACTATCACTTGGGACAGGATTGCAGGGAAATCTCACCAATGAGGACACAGACAACAATAAAAATCTGCTAGAGGTTCTAAAACTGTCCAAATCTGGAAAGATTTAGCTGCAGGTACAGGTTAAAAGGTATCTCTGGACAAAACCTTTTTTATTTTGTTATTTTTAGATTTGAATAAAGTGGGGAAGGGTTACAATCTCTTTCAAGTTTTTGTTGCTGTCTGCTTTCTCTTTCATGAGATCCACCTCTCTATTTATAGTGGTTACCCTTGACATTTAGAAAAAATTGTGGGGAAATCAAAAACTTTACAGTTTTCCTCTAGAACTAGAGGCAAAGGTAAGTCTTCCAGTAGGGACACCAGTTCCAGGGACAACTAAAGCCTCGTACACACGCAACGATTGTTGGCCGACCGATCGGCCGTCTTTTGTCCAGTGTTGTTGTGTTGGTTGAAATGTGCTCTAGACTGCACACGAATTTTGTCGGCCAACAAAAATCTACTTCAGAAGTGATGTCATGTTCTGGTTTACTTTTCGTGTGCTTTTTCTTCTCTGAGCATGCCCAGTCTTGCTCATCACATTATTGTCTGCCGAAATCTGTACTGACTGAAGAACAATCGGCCGTTCTGGTGACGGCCAACAAAAATTTTATAGCATGCACACCAGATTTTGTTTGGCCGAAAAGTCGCAGTCGGTTGTCGGAAGCATCATACTAACAAGCCGACAATCGGCCGATCGGACGTTGGCCTGAAAATTCACGGCCAACAATCGCTGTGTGTGTACGAGGCATTAGTGGGGAATGTTCCTTAAATTTTTTAGATTTCCTCTATCTTTCTCCTGTATCTCTTGGGCTGGAAGTGAAATGTTCCCAATGGTACTCATACAGCAATAAATACACTGACAGGGGTTTAACTTTTCCCTTTAGTGATTCTTCTATATGGAATGTACTTTGCACCAATTGTGGACTTTGGACAAACTTCACATGTCTAAAGTACAGGATGTATGCAGTAGGTCCTGCCCTTTATTCCCTCTACTGCCCCATCTAGCACTTATCGGCAGTTCCTGACTGTAAAAATGACAGTTGGGAGTTGCTCTGTAAATAAAGCAGCTGTAATAGCTGTTGCTGACAAAAACCCAACCTGTTATTGGCAACATATTGGAAATCGAACTTATTATTGGCATTAATTACAAGCCAATCCTATTCAAATCAAATGATAATCCTGCACTGGCCTTGGATTGTATCAACAGAGATGCATTTAAAACTAAGACATATCTAGAAAATGGTATACAAGGTGGCAACATACCTAATTGGGTATATCTGCTAATTCATATGGTTTAATAATCATAAAAACAAACATGATTTATTAAGGAATTTCACAAAATTTGATAATATCTGTGTTCAAGAAACTACCTTTATCCCTTCAATATACCCATAGCCTATTCTATGATATTAAAGAAAAGGAATCAGATAGATATGATAACTTATGGGATGATGCTCTACAGGTAACATTCTCTGAAAAACAATGGAAAAGAGCTTGCATTTTAGTACACAATTGCTCTATTAGCACTCATCATCAAGAAACTTCTAATAAACTTCTAACCCAATGATATTCTACTCCTACAAAAATATAAAAATGGTATCCATTGGCATCTGATTTATGCTGGAGATGTCAGCAAGAACATGGCTCTTTATACCATATTTGGTGGACTTGTCCACTAATTGTACCATTTTGGAACCATTTAAAAAAATTGATTCACGCAATCTCTAAAATGAATATAAATCTTACACCAGAATGCTTTTTCTTACATATGTCTGATTTAAGGATATTGATGGGTTTCCACATATACTGTATGTATATATATTTTCTCAAGACATTTTAACATAATCATTTTAGAGACATTTATGTCACCTATCTGATATTCACAAATCCTTTATTTGGTGACTGTTTTCTTTTATGACTTTACAAGGATTTATTCATGCATACTTATCCATAAAGTATATGTGTACATTTATTGTATTCCCTTTTCATTGGTTTTAGTTGCACTTTTTTCTGGTGTTATTAGCAGCTATTATGACCCTAACCTCAATCTGAGCTCCTTGGCCCTATTGTTGTTCCTTTGGGCCTCATGTGTCCCATTCCCAAGGCTCCTGGGACAGAATCCCCTGGCGGGTACCATCCAAAAATGCAATGGCTTTTAACTTACATTTAAATCTGATTTGTAAATGTTTGCCCTCAATCTCACGTGGGAGTGATTTCTATCTATCCCTTTGGTGAGTGTATATGCTATATTGCTACTAGTATTATTATGCAAATTTTTTTATCTTTGTTTTTGACCTTGCAGACACGCTGTCAATAACATTCGCTCCTGATGAAGTGAATAGTCACGAAACGCGTTAAAATTTGTGATGCATTTTATCTGTTTGTTACATTTGGAATTTTGTGAAACTTTAATAGGAGTACTGTAAAACGAGATAAAATTATATTTGGTTATGCTGAGGAGATTGACAAAACCAAATCAGCTTTTTTTTTTTTTTTGTAAAAATTCTTGGCATTTAAAGCGGTAGAAAAGCTTTTATCTTTTGACACTCAGAATAAAGAATTTTTCTTTATATTTTTCTGTAGTTGATGTTTATTGTACCTTGATAAAGTGCCATGGGCATCCTAGCAATTTTTCATGATAGTTGTAGCCAAATCAATAGGCCCATAGCAGAAATGTAAAAATTGTCCTGGTCCATAGGTAATGTATACTGCTAAAGTGGTCTTAGGTATGAGAAATAAAGTAGTTACATAATTTAGAAAAATTTGCTGTTCAAAGCAACAGTGTAAAAATATATATATATATACATATATATATATATATATATATATATATATATATATATATATATAGATATATATATATATAAATTAATCATTTAAAACATTTTTTTAAGTGCTCCACCCTCATGCTAGTGTGCAAAGTCAAACGTGTGCATCAGTCTCGTACACACGCAAAACGCGTTCGTCCCACACGTTAGGTATCACCGCAAACGGCAGATCATCTGCAGTAATTCTAGCACTAGACCTCCTTTGTACATTAAAAGTGGTAACCTGTAAAGACTTTTAAAGCTTCGCCTATGGATAGTACAATTTACATAGTTGCGCGGACATGCGCAATTTTAAAGCGTGACATATTTGGTATCTATTTACTCAGCGTGACATCATCATTTATATTGTACAGAAGAATTGGTTTAAAGCAGGGGTGGGGAACCTTTTTTCTGCCGAGGGCCATTTGGGTATTTTTAAAATCATTCGGGGGCCGTACAAAATTATCAACTTAAAAATGTGCCTGTTATATTTGGTCAAACATTTAATTAACTCACCCCTAATGTGATGACTGCAACTGCTTCTCTTTGGTGAGGTGTGTGATGTTAGCTGGTATTGATGATGTTGCTACTGGCAACTGGTTTTCCAGGTTTGCCCCCCTTAATGCAGAGTGATTAGTGCCCCCATCAATGCAGAGTTATTAGTGGCCCTATCAATGCAGAGTGATGAGTGCCCCTATCAATGCAGAGTGATGAGTGCCCCATCAATGCAGAGTGATTAGTGCCCCAATAAATTCAGAGTGATTAGTGCCCCCCTTAATGCAGAGTTATTAGTGCCCCCCATCAATGCAGAGTGATTATTGCCCCCATCAATGCAGAGTGATTATTGCCCCATCAATGCAGATTGTTTAGTGCCCCCCTTAATACAGAGTGATTAGTGCCCCAATCAATGCAGAGTGATTAGTGCCCCAATCAATGCAGAGTGAATAGTGCCCCCCTTAATGCAGAGTGATCAGTGTCCCCATCAATGCAAAGTGATTAGCGCCCTCATCAATGCAGAGTGATTAGCGCCTCCATCAATGCAGAGTGATTAGTGCCCCCATCAATGCAGAGTGATTAGCACCCCCATCAATGCAGAGTGATTAGCACCCCCATCAATACAGAGTGATTAGTGCCCCCATCAATGCAGAGTGATTAGTGCCCCCCTTAATGCAGAGTGATTGGTGCCCCCCTTAATGCAGAGTGATTACTGCCCCCTTAATGCAGAGTGATTAGTGCCCCAATCAATGCAGAATGATTAGTGCCCCCCATTAATGCAGAGTGATTAGTGCCCCCATCAATGCAGATTGATTAGTGCCCCCCTTAATGCAGAGGGATTAGTGCCCCCATCAATGACGAGTGATTAGTGCCCCCATCAATGACGAGTGATTAGTGCCCCCATCAATGACGAGTGATTAGTGCCCCCATCAATGCAGAGTGATTAGCGCCCTCAATCAATGCAGAGTGATTAGTGCCCCAATCAATGCAGAGTGATTAGTGCCCCAATCAATGCAGAGTGATTAGTGCCCCCAATCAATGCAGAATTAGTGCCCCCCAACAATGCAAAGTGATTAGCGCCCCCATCAATGCAGAATGATCAGTGCCCCCCATCAGTGCAGAGCGCATGGGTATTAGAGCGCCTCCTGATTACACACAGAGCAGGGTTCTTCTACTTACCCGGCGTGGGCGCTCTCATATGAAGTCACGCCTCCTGGACCGACTCCTATGATAGACGTCACCACTGTGCTGTCTATCATAGTTAGGAGGCGTGACTTTGTATGACAGCAGCCGCGCCGGGTAAGCAGAGGAACCCGCTCTGTGTGTTATCAGGAGGTGCTCCCCCTCCCCTTCCCCTCCGGGGGCAGCCCAATGGCAGGGCCGGATCAGATGGCTTCGGGGTCCGCATACAGCCTGCGGGCCAAAGGTTCCCCACCCCTGGTTTAAAGTGATTGTAAAGTCTTGTTTTTTTTCTAATAAAATAATAAACATGTTATACTTACCTGCTCTGTGCAGTGGTTTTGCATAGGGGAGCCCAGATCCTCCTCTTCTTGGGTCCCTGGCTTCATGGAGCTCCAGGCCCCCTCCCTCCTGTTGAGTGCCCCCCCCCCCCCATGAAGCAGCTTGCTATGGGGGCACTCAAATGGAGCTGCAGCTCCGTCTATCCATTCAGACACAGAGCTGCTGTTCAGGCCCGCTCTCTTTCTCCCCTGATTGGCTAACTGAGTTTGATTGTCTCAGCCAATCAGGAGAGGGAGTTCCAGATGGCTGAAGCACTTGTAGTCATCGCTGGGTAGAGAGGGGGCGTCAGGTAAGTATTAGGGGGGCTGAGGGGGGCTGCTGCAAATAGAAGGCTTTGTATCCTAATGCATAGAATGCTTTAAGATAAAAAAACCTTCTGACATTATAAGCACTTTACGTATTGTGTTATTTTTCATTTAAACTTAAATTAGTGTATTTTTTTTTTTCCCTGCTTGAAAAACCGCTGCTCAAATACAGTGTGACAAAAAAAAATGGCAAAACCCACCAATTTTTTCACTGGAGCCTCTGCTTTAAACAAAATTCACAATGTTTGGGGGTTCTAACTAATTTTCTAGTAAAAAAAAAAAAAAACTTTTCACATGTAAACAAAAAGTGCCAGAAAATGCCACACCACAACCACTAAGCCACTGTGTTGCCTATCCCAATAAGGACATTGGAAGCATGAACTTTACAATGTATATTTAGTTAGTACCCATTGTCTTTACAGATATCTTCATTTACAACTGGTTTGAAAGAACATTTTCCAAACAGACAACCCTCACCCCTTTTCTTTGTTTTTTTCTATCTTTTTCCGATAATACATTTCAAATTAATATTCCAATCATAACTTTCATCCAACCAGTCTTATGTCTTCCTACTAAATTACAACTGGTACATTTTCAACTATTTCAATTCACAATTATTATTTTTTTGTGGTCTTTTTACATTTACTAATGTACTTTTTATACTCTTTCTGTCATATTTTATTTTTTAGGTATTGATGCACTTCCTTACTGTTCCTGGTATTCCCACCCCTAACTATATAATAATTTCTCCTTTGAATTACTCGTTCTCAAGTTTCTATATGTTGTCAAAATTTTATAATTCTATCTCCATCCGCCCTCCTCCAGATCCTAATTTTTGTCACTGCATTATTTTTAACGGACAATTGAGCGGTTATGCGACGCTGTACCCAAATAAAATTTATGTCCTTTTTTCCCCACAAATAGAGCTTTCTTTTGGGGGTATATAATCACCTCTGCGATTTTTATTTTTTCCCTATAATGGCCAATTCTGGAAAAAAAAAACATTATTTTTCATTTTCTGCTATATAACATTCCCAATAAAAAAATAAAAAAAATCCTATTTTTCATCATTTTAGGCCAATTTGTATTCTGCCATATATTTTTGGTAAAAAAAAATCAGAATAAGTGTATATCGATTGGTTTATGCAAGAGTTATTGCGTCTACAAACTAGGGGAAAGATTTATGTAATTTTTACTTATTTATTTTTTTATTAGTAATGACGGTGATCATCAATTTTTAGCGGGACTGCGACATTGCGACGGACAGATCGGACACCAAACTGACATTTTTGACACTTTTGGGGGGACCAGTGACATTACTACAGTATACAGTGCAAAACATATTTTGTGTGGCCACACTTTTTTCTGGCACTGTCTTAACCCTCTTGGGCATGGAGTTCACCAGAGCTTCACAGGTTGCCACTGGAGTCCTCTTCCACCCCTGCATGATGACATCATGGAGCTGGTGGATGTTAGAGACCTTGAGCTCCTCCACCTTCCGTTTGAGGATGCCCCACAGATGCTCAATAGGGTTTAGGTCTGGAGACATGCTTGGCCAGTCCATCAACTTTACCCTCAGCTTCTTTAGCAAGGCAGTGGTCATCTCAGGTGTGTTTGGGGTCATTATTACTGCCTGCGGCCCAGTTGCCGAGGGGAGGGGATCATGCTCTGCTTCAGTATGTCACAGTACATGTTGGCATTCATGGTTCCCTCGATGAACTGTATCTCCCCAGTGCCAGCAGCACTCATGCAGCCCCAGACCATGACTCCCACCACCATTCTTGACTGTAGACAAGATACACTTATCTTTGTACTCCTCCCCTGGTTGCCCCCACACACGCTTGACACCATCTGAACCAAATATGTTTATCTTGGTCTCATCAGACCACAGCAGTGGCTGCTGGTGCATATGGGGCGCAGAGGCACCGCCCCCCCCATCCATGCGTCCGGCCCCCTAATCTACATGCGGGGCGCCGGACGCATATCTTTGTACTCCTCCCCTGGTTGCCGCCACACACGCTTGACACCATCTGAACCAAATATGTTTATCTTGGTCTCATCAGACCACAGCAGTAGCGGCTGGTGCATATGGGGCGCAGAGGCACCGCCCCCCCATCCATGCGTCCGGCCCCCTAACCTACATGTGGGGCGCCGGACGCATGGACTTCAATGGGGCTTTTTTGTTTTATTTAGCCATGTGATTAGAGCCAGAGGCTCTAATAGGCTAAGAAAAAGGGTGGGCTCAGGGCGCAGAGGACTGCGCCCGAGCCCACCCAGTTGTGTGACAGTAGTGAATGAAAATTCACTATTGTCAGATGTATCCTCTTTCTGGCCAAACAGGAAGCGGGTTCTGAGACCCGTTTCCCGATTGGATGAAAGGAGAAGCCATGCCATTGAGCATGGAGGAGGAGACGCAGAAGATGGGGAAGAAGCCGCCGCCGTTCACCTGCTGCAGATGGGTGAGTGAGGCGGGGGGGGGACCTGTACTGTACTGTCATGTCATGCTATGCTGTGAGTCCTGTACTGTAATGCTGTATGTACTGTGTGCGGCCTGGTGTGGTCCGGGGGGGGGGGGGTGTATGGTGCGGTCCGTCCGCTGCCCCCCCCCCCAGCCCATGGAGCACCAGCCACCACTGGACCACAGGACATGGTTCCAGTAATCCATGTCCTTAGTCTGCTTGTTTTCAGCAGACTGTTTGTGGGCTTTCATGTGCATCATCTTTAGAAGGGGCTTCCTTCTGGGTCGACAGCCATGCAGACCAATTTTATGCAGTGTGCGGTGTATGGTCTGAGCACTGACAGACTGACCCCCCACCCCTTCAACCTCTGCAGCAATGCACTCATACGTTTATTTCCCAAAGACAACCTCTGGATATGACGCTGAGCACGTGCACTCAACTTCTTTGGTCGACCATGGCGAGGCCTGTTCTGAGTGGAACCTGCCCTGTTAAACCGCTGTATGGTCTTGGCCACTGTGCTGCAACTCAGTTTCAGGGTCTTGGCAATCTTCTTATAAGCTTGGCCATCTTTATGTAGAGCAACAATTCTTTTTTCAGACCCTCAGAGAGTTCTTTGCTATGAGATTCCTTGTTGAACTTCCAGTGACCAGTATGAGAGAGTGAAAGCGATAACACCAAATTTAACACACCTGCTCCCCATTCACACCTGAGGCCTTTAAAGAGCACTTTAATTCATCATTTTAAACATGATGACAAATTTTACTGCTGCCAAGAAACTCCTTTAACTACACCTCAGGACTTACATTCTTTGGGTTATTTCTATTGCCTACAAAGCAGGTTTTGAATTCCATGAAGAAATTGTTTAGTGCAATTCTTTAACACTCTAACTGCAGAAGAACTTCCTTGTGCATGATTACCTCTATAAACATCAAATTGGGTTTTCGGAAATTCCTAACTTGGGGAAGCCATTGAGCGTCAGTGGAATTTCTAAGCAGAAAATAGATGTGTGCTGAAAATATCCTGCACTTTTTCTTCTTTACTTTGTGAAGTCAGATATACTCACCTGTGTTTCCTGTTGCAGCCAGTTTCTAAAAGTTCTCTCTTGCTAGTCACTCCTCCTTTGGATCCTGAGAGTAGAGAACCCCACCACTGGACAGTCAATGTCAATATCAATCAGGTGTTAATATGAATTTTGCGAATTCGGGCATTTTAACTTAGGGGTGTACTCACTTTTGCTGCCAGCGGTTTAGACATTATTAGCCGTGTGTTGAGTTATTTTGAGGGGACAGCAAATTTACACGGTTATACAAGCTGTACTCACTACTTTACATTGTAGCAAAGTGTCATTTCTTCAGTATTGTCACATGAAAAGATATAATAAATTATTTACAAAAATGTGAGGGGTGTACTCACTTTTGTGAAATACTGTATATACAGTATATAGCATGCCCAGATATACATGTTTAATTGAATGAGGAAAAAAATGGTGGAGTAGCATATAGACACAGTTCTTAGCACCATTTATGGGGAACAGGAGTGAGATATGGTTTTATATCTATATGACTGGTATTGAAGTTTCTCCCATGAGAACAGTTGGCCAGAGGTTATCCATTGTTCCCATAGACATGATCAGCAACTGTTTTCCCTATCCGTATGGTCAGTTCTAGTGTTGTATAGTCTACATCCTCCTCAGTGGCACTTTCATTTCATGATCCAGATTAAAGTCTGACTTCACCAATGACTCTTAGGCCATGTTCACATGTGGGCGCAGCGGATCACGGGCAAAATCACCGGGATTCTGCATGCGATCCGGAAATCATTGCAAATCGCGGGACGACTGTGCGATGCCCGTGATTTGCAATGGCACCCCAAACGCTGTGCGATGTTGCCGCGATTTCCGCCTGCCAAATCGCGGTAACATCGCGCAAACAGAATCGTGGGACGCATGACACCCAAAAAAGGTACAAGAGCTTCTTTTGTGCGTCATGCATCCCGCGATTCTGTTTGCGCGATGTTACCGGATTCGGCAGGCAGAAATTGCGGCAACATCGCACAGCATTTGGGGTGCCATTGCAAATCACGGGCATCGCACAGGCGTCCCGCGATTTGCGATGATTTTCAGATCGCGGGCAGGATCGCGGTGATTCTGCCCGTGATCCGCTGCGCCCACATGTGAATGTAGCCTTACTCCCCTTACTCTGCATTATGGTTAAACAACTCTCCATTCTCACCTTAAAGTTACTAAACCCAGGACCCTGCATTCACTATATCTGGTCTCCCACAGTACAAAGAACACGGAAATAATTGTAGTAAATATAAACTGCTAAATACCTTTTTTCATCAGCAGTATATAGAAATTCTGTGACTTCTTTCAGTTCCTTGTAAAGCTTGTAGGAGGAGTTTTCATATTGCACTGAGCTGTCCTTTTAGGATCCAGGACCCTTGACCCTCTGTTTGGACAGTGCTGATTGGCCCTGTGCTGATCACATGCACTCAGAAAAAAAAAAACTCTCTAGCAATTCACACCAAACTGAGCATGTGCAGCCTAACTCCAAAGGCTCTGTCTTATCCGAACATGTTAAGGGACAATGCAAGAAGGGGAGGATCTGTGCACACAGGATCAAACAGCCTTTTCCCTGCAATGTAGAGGATTAACCCCTTAGGTTCCACAGTGAGTATAACAAGCATTTTTTTTACTGCATATACACACTGATTTTACTGTTGTGGGTTTAATAACACTTTAAAGTATCTGTAAACAGACTTAGGATTTATTTATTTCAATGGCCAGAATAAATTTAAATTCTGGCCAATTCAATAAATAAACTTCCATACTGTTAAACTCTTTTGAAAAAATGCAGCTTAGGTGAGTTTATAATGCTGATCAACTCCTGTCAGGATAAACAGCGTTTACAAGAAACCAGTGTGCATGAGGCCTAAGTGATCACATTCCCTTTGTTCTCAGCTGCATATGGAGCTCAGAGAGCTAGGGAAGGAGAAAAAGCAGCACATCCAACTTCCCAGTGAATGGCTCTGTGGGGGGGGGGGGGGGTCAGGACAAGTCTAATCATGAGAGGAGAGCAAGTTGAGTACTCAGCACAGCCACAGAACTGACCACGCTGTGCTCACATGCCTAGTGTGGTCAGTTTTTGTTAGGGAAGCAGAGGGACTAGCAGGTATTTCACTCAAATGAAGCAATACAAACAGAACAGGATAGTTTTTCATACAAGTAAATGGTGCAGCATGCACATATCAGGAATATGAAATGTTGGGTTTACATAAGAAGACAGGGAACACTTGACAACCCTCAGGGGGAGCATGTCCAATGGTGCCATACACCCCAGGATGGGGAAATCCAAACACCGACTACATGGTGAATTCACATCTGCAAACTGTTGATGGAGATTAAAAAAGGATGACATCTCACTACTCAGGTCTTTACTGAACCATGTCTCAAACACACACACAACACACACACTGGGGCGATGTCTTTTAAAACAACCTAAACTGAAGAAAAAAAAGTAAAGATTCACTATTATAGGAGAAATGTAAAAATGTTAATTGTGCGTAAGCAGTACCCTAAAAAAAATCTACCTTTTGTCTTTAATTTCGCATGAAAAATAGCTGTGCAATTATTAGCACATGGGTGCATACAACCTCATAGTTACAGTGCCTTGCGAAAGTATTCGGCCCCCTTGAACTTTGCGAACTTTTGCCACATTTCAGGCTTCAAACATAAAGATATAAAACTGTAATTTTTTGTGAAGAATCAACAACAAGTGGGACACAATCATGAAGTGGAACGAAATTTATTGGATATTTCAAACTTTGTTAACAAATAAAAAACGGAAAAATTGGGCGTGCAAAATGATTCAGCCCCTTTACTTTCAGTGCAGCAAACTCTCTCCAGAAGTTCAGTGAGGATCTCTGAATGATCCAATGTTGACATAAATGACTAATGATGATAAATAGAATCCACCTGTGTGTAATCAAGTCTCCGTATAAATGCACCTGCACTGTGATAGTCTCAGAGGTCCGTTTAAAGCACAGAGAGCATCATGAAGAACAAGGATCACACCAGGCAGGTCCGAGATACTGTTGTGGAGAAGTTTAAAGCTGGATTTGGATACAAAAAGATTTCTCAAGCTTTAAACATCCCAAGGAGCACTGTGCAAGCGATAATATTGAAATGGAAGGAGTATCAGACCACTGCAAATCTACGAAGACCTGGCCGTCTCTCTAAACTTTCAGCTCATACAAGGAGAAGACTGATCAGAGATGCAGCCAAGAGGCCCATGATCACTCTGAATGAACTGCAGAGATCTACAGCTGAGGTGGGAGACTCTGTCCATAGGACAACAATCAGTCGTATACTGCACAAATCTGGCCTTTATGGAAGAGTGGCAAGAAGAAAGCCATTTCTTAAAAATATCCATAAAAAGTGTAGTTTAACCACTTAAGCCCCGGAAGATTTTACCCCCTTCCTGACCAGGGGGTATTTTGCAATTCGGCACTGCGTGACTTTAATGGACAATTGCGCGGTCGTGCAATGCTGTACCCAAATGAAATTGACGTCCTTTTTTTCCCACAAACAGAGCTTTCTTTTGGTGGTATTTGATCACCTGTGCGATTTTTTTGATCATGCGCTATACACAAAAAAAGAGCGACAATTTTGCAAAAATAACAATATTTTTCACATTTTTTTATATGAAATTCCCCCCCAAAAAAATGTAAAAATCAAAATTTTGTAACATTTTAGGCCAATTTGTTTTTTGCTACATATGTTTGGTAAAAACAATCGCAATAAGCTTATTTTGATTGGTTTGCGCAAAAGTTATTGCGTTTACTAAGTAAGGGAAAGATTTTTGTCATTTTTATTGTTTTTTTTTTTTAAAGAGTAATGGTGGCGATCTGTGATTTTTTTTTGCGGGACTGCGACATTGCGGCGGACTGACATTGACTGATATTTTTGACACTTTTGGGGGTACCAGTGACATTACTACAGTAATCAGTGCTATACATATGCACTGTTACTGTAAAAATGACACTGGCAGGGAAGGGGCTAACTTTATTGGAGAAGGAGGGGTTAAGTGTGTCCCTAGGGGCGTGCTTCTAACTGTTATGGGATGTGGCTTGTTGTGTAACTACAGAGATATACGATCCTGCATAGCAGGACCGTATGATCTCTGCACTTACACAAGGGAGAATTACAGGCGGCTTTGTTTACATTAGCCGCCTGCCTTTCTCACTCTGTAACGTACGATCGCGAGTGACATCAGGTCCGCTGGTCACACGCGTGGGGATCATAGTGAGCGAGCAGGGGCGGGAGCGCGCCTCCGACGGCACGCGCTCGCCCCCTATTGGCTCGCAGGCGAGTGACGTACCCATACGTCACTTTGCCTGCACGGGGGCTGACCGCCGCAGTATATGTACTTGCAGCGGTCGGCAAGCGATTAAAGTTTGCCACAAGCCACCTGGGAGACACACCAAACATGTGGAAGAAGGTGCTCTGGTCATATGAAACCAAAATCAAACTTTTTGGCAACAATGCAAAAGGTTATGTTTGGCGTAAAAGCAACACAGCTCATCACCCTGAACACACCATCCCCACTGTCAAACATGGTGGTGGCAGCATCATGGTTTGGGCCTGCTTTTCTTCAGCAGGGACAGGGAAGATGGTTAAAATTGATGGGAAGATGGATGGAGCCAAATACAGGACCATTCTGGAAGAAAACCTGATGGAGTCTGCAAAAGACCTGAGACTGGGACAGAGATTTGTATTCCAACAAGACAATGATCCAAAACATAAAGCAAAATCTACAATGGAATGGTTCACAAATAAACATATCCAGGTGTTAGAATGGCCAAGTCAAAGTCCAGACCTGAATCCAATCGAGAATCTGTGGAAAGAACTGAAAACTGCTGTTCACAAACGCTCTCCATCCAACCTCACTGAGCTCGAGCTGTTTTGCAAGGAGGAATGGGCAAAAATTTCAGTCTCTCGATGTGCAAAACTGATAGAGACATACCCCAAGCGACTTACAGCTGTAATCGCAGCAAAAGGTGGCGCTACAAAGTATTAACTTAAGGGGGGTGAATAATTTTGCATGCCCAATTTTTCAGTTTTTTATTTGTTAACAAAGTTTGAAATATCCAATAAATTTCATTCCACTTCATGATTGTGTCCCACTTGTTGATTCTTCACAAAAAATTACAGTTTTATATCTTTATGTTTGAAGCCTGAAATGTGGCAAAAGTTCGCAAAGTTCAAAGGGGCCGAATACTTTCGCAAGGCACTGTATGTCTGCAGTGTAAATCGCAGGCATTGTGCTTTTGACTGACAGCCTCATGAGGACTAAAAAGAGATTTTGTGATGTCACTACTGTCTTACTCCCTGTTCTCCTTGCCAGAGAGGAAGCAAAACCCTGCCAAGATGGCTTCTTTAAAACAGAACAAAGCATAGTTAATGAGTAATGGGTAAAAGGTCAACTACAGGAGACCAAATGCAATACGGAGTACTAGTCTTTTGCACTCTGCCCACCTTTTTAGGCACAGATTTTACTTTTTGATCCTGTTTTACTGGGGAAATCCATAAATAAGGGAACAAGAAAAAGCAGGATATTAACCAGATTCTTTGACCACTTAAGCCCTGGAGGATTTGGCTGCTAAACGACCAGGGGCTATTTTGCGATTCGGCACTGCGTGACTTTAACAGACAATTGCGCGGTCGTGCGACGCTGTACCTAAACGAATTTGGCGTCCTTTTTTTTCCCACAAACAGAGCTTTCTTTTGGCGGTATTTGATCACCTGTGCGATTTTTTGATCACGCGCTATAAACAAAAAAAGAGCGTCAATTTTGCAAAAATAGCAATATTTTTCCCTTTTTTTTATATGAAATTCCCCCCAAAAAAAAAGTAAAAATCAAAATGTTTTAACATTTTCGGCCAATTTGTTTTATGCTACCTATGTTTGGTAAAAAAAATCGCAAAAAGCGTATTTTGATTGGTTTGCGCAAAAGTTATTGCGTTTACTAACTAAGGGAAAGATTTTTGTCATTTTTGTTGTTTTTTTTTTTAACGCGTAATGGCGGCGATCTGCGATTTTTTTTGCGGTACTGCGACATTGGGGCGGACAGATCGGACCCTTGACTGACATTTTTGACACTTTTGGGGTTACCAGTGACATTTCTACAGTAATCAGTGCTATATATATGCACTGTTACTGTAAAAATACACTGGTAGTGAAGGGGTTAACTTTATTTGAGAGGGAGGGGCTGTGTGTGTCCCTAGGGGCGTGATTCTTACTGTGATTGGCTGTGGCTTCAGCTGTATGCAGAGTGATCAACGGATCTACATAGTAGATCCATATGATCAGCTCTCATACAGAGGGGAGAATGACAGGCAGCTTGTTTACACAAGCTGCCTGACTTTCTCCCTCTCCCCCGCCGATCGCAGAGTGGCCGGCGGACATCGGGTCCGCCGGTCACACGCGCGGGGGGGTCCGTGACCACGCGGGAGCGGGAGCGGGAGCGCGGCGCGCGCTCGCTCCCTAGACCCTCACAAGCTAGTGACGTAGCCCTACGTCACTTTGCCTGTGAGGGGCTGACCGCCGACGTAGATCGGCGTGCGGCGGTCGGCAAGTGGTTAAGTCTTTAGGTCTTTTTTCCCCTAATCCCCTTGAATCCCAGAGCATTGTTTTCATTTCTCATTGTCTCAGATCTTCAATATATATATATATATATATATATATATATATATATATGAGAGTGGAAAATGATTGAGGGCAAGTGTGGGGCTGCCTCGGGAGCTGTTCTCCCAGCGATCGCCCAGGGGAAGAGAGAGGAGAGGAAGAGGAAAGCTGGCCGGATTATCACGGAGCGGGGATCGCCCCACTGTAACAGCTTTTATTTGAATTACCAGGCGCTCGCCGTCACACACAGCACCGCATCCTGGCCCGGCTCTTTTGATAGACAGAACACCAGTCCAATGCCGGGACGTGTGACGTCTATCATAGGAGCCGATCCAAGAGGTGGGACTGTATGTGATGGCAAGTGCCCGCCAATTCAAAAGAAAGCTGGAACAGTGGTGCGATCCCTGCTCTGTGATTATCTGGCTGGCTTTCCTCTTCCTCTCCTCTCTCTTCCCCTGCACTGGTCAGGCTGCATTGATGGGCACAGGTGAGGCTGTATTGATGGGCACAGGTAAGGCTGCATTGACAGGCACAGGTAAAGCTGCATTGATGGGCACAGGGGAGGCTGCATTGACGGGCACAGGTGGGGTTGCATAGATGGGCACAGGGGAGGTTTCATTAATGGGCACAGGTGAGTCTGCAATGAGGGGCACATGTTAGGCTGCAATAATGGGTGCAGGTGAGGCTGCATTGATGGGCACAGGTGAGGCTGCATTGATGGGCACTAATCAGGTTGCAATAATGGGCACAGGGGAGGTTGCATTGATGGACACTGGTGAGGCTCTATTCATGGGCACTGAAGAGGGGGCATTGATGGGCACAGGTGAGGCTGCATAGATGTGCACAAATGAGGCTGAATTTATGGGCATTGATGGGCACTGATCAGGCTGCATTGATTTGCACAGGTGAGGTTGCATTAATAGGCACAGGGGAGGCTGCATTGATGGGCACAGATGAGGCTGCATTAATGGCCATTGATAGTAACCGGTCAGGCTGCATTGATGGGCACAGGAGAGATTGCATTGATGGGCACAGGTGAGGCTGTATTGATGGGCAGATGTGAGGTTGCATTCACGCGCACTGGTGAGGGGACATTAATGGGCACTAATGAGTCTGCAATGATGGGCACTGGTGAGGCTGCACTGAAGGGCACTGGTGGGGCTGCAATCATGGGCACTGATCAGGCTGCACTGTTGAGGCTGCACTGATGGGCACTGGTGAGGCTGCACTAATGAGCACTGGTGAGGTTTCACTTGTGGGCACTGATGAGGCAGCACTGATAAGCTTCACTTATAATGCTGCACTGATGGGCATTGATAGACTGCATTGATGGGCACTGATGAGGCTGCACTGATTAAGTTGTTAATAATATTTATTTTTGTAACTTCCTCATTTATGCAAAAACATTTAAAAGTGTAATTTTATGAGATAATTTATGAGGGTGTGTTTAGGGGTGGAATTCGGGGCAGAGCAGGCTAGGGGTTGGGTGTTGGGGTTACTGGTGGCAAGTATCCCTTAAGACCTAGCTGCTCAGGACTTAAAAGTTTGAGCCCTGTAACATATATATATATATATATATATATATATATATATATATATATATATACACTGTGTATATATACAGTATATCACAAAATTGAGTACACCTCTCACATTTTTGTATATCTTTTCATGTGACAACACTGAAGAAATTACACTTTGCTGCAATGTAAAGTAGTGAGTGTACAGCTTGTATAACAGTGTAAATTTGCTGTCCCCTCCAAATAACTCAACACACAGCCATTAATGTCTAAACGGCTGGCAACAAAAGTGAGTACACCTCTAAGTGAAAAATGTCCAAATTGGGCCCAAAGTATACATTTTTTTTGTGGCCACCATTATTTTCCAGCACTGCCTTAACCCTCTTGGGTATGGAGTTCACCAGAGCTTCACAGGTTGCCACTGGAGTCCTCTTCCACTCCTCCATGACGACATCACAGAGCTGGTGGATGTTAGAGACCTTGAACCCCTCCAACTTCTGTTTGCAGATGCCCCACAGATGCTCAATAGGGTTTAGGTCTGAAGACATTCTTGGCCAGTCCATCACCTTTACCCTCAGCTTCTTTAGCAAGGCAGTGGTTGCCTTGGAGGTGTGTTTGGGGTCGTTATCATGTTAGAATACTGCCCTGCGGCCCAGTCTCCGAAGGGAGAGCATCATGCTCTGCTTCAGTATGTCACAGTACATGTTGGCATTCATGTTCTCCTCAATGAACTGAGAGACCATGACACTCCCACCACCATGCTTGATTGTAGGCAAGACACACATGTCTTTGTACTCCTTACCTGGTTGCCACCACCCACGCTTGACACCATCTGAACCAAATACTTTATCTTGGTCTCATCAGACCACAGAACATGGTTCCAGTAATCCATGTCCTTAGTCTGCTTGTCTTGAGCAAACTATTTTGATGATGCTTTCTTGTGCATCAACTTTAGAAGAGGCTTCCTTCTGGGATGACAGCCATGCAGACCAATTTGATGCAGTTGGCAGCGTATAGTCTGAGCACTGACAGGCTAACCCCCTACCCCTTCACCCTCTGCAGCAATGCTGGCAACACTCATATGTCTATTTCCCAAAGACAACCTCCGGATATGATGCTGAGCATGTGCACTCAACTTCTTTGGTCGACAATGGCGAGGCCTGGTCTGAGTGAAACCTGTCCTGTTAAAACACTGTATGGTCTTGGCCACCATGCTGCAGCTCAGTTTCAGGGTCTTGGCAGTCTTCTTATAGCCTAGGCCATCTTTATGTAGAGCAACAATTATTTTTTTTAGATCCTCAGAGAGTTCTTTGCCATGAGGCTCCATGTTGAACTTCCAGTGACCATTATGAGAGAGTAAGAGCGATAACATTAAATTTAACACATGCACATGACATTCACTCCTGAGGCCTTGTAACACTAACGAGTCACATGACACCGGGGAGGGAAAATGGCTAATTGGGCCCAATTTGGAAATTTTCACTTAGGGGTGTATCCAACAATAAGTCACTTCACAGTGTATATGGAGAACCACGATCACTCAACAAGTAAAGTATGTTCAAATGGAAATAGGTAAGATCCGCCACCAAATGACACCAGTTGACTGATGCCTCTCACCAGATATGATGGACCATAAAATTATAAGTGGTCAGAATTGCTTTGATATAATCTTATCCACTGACTTCCACTGGAGGGACAGATGCCACTCAACATCAAACAGGTATTAACACCAGAGGATAAAAAAAATACACTGCCATGGTGATGTATGTCCTAAAAAACTAACCATTTATTAAACTTCGAAATAATCGTAGCCTCAGAAAACATTCACTTGGGGTGTACATAAGATAAAATAGCAGGCTGATAGCTGACAGTAAAACTCATTTAGCTGAAAGTGACATCTTCGGGGGACAGGCTGGACAGCAAGCATCATGTTCGTACTATATATGTGTATATATATATATATATATATATATGTATACTATGTATAGACCTTTAATAAAATGTACAAATTTACCAATAGTGTACATTACCAAAACTTTCAGCCTGAATTTTTTGCTTATTTTTAAAAGCCAGTATTGAGGAAGCAAAAGAAGGAATTCCCCTAAGGTATGGGACTTTAATGGCAATAACCAGACCTTGAGTATCAAGTGTATTTCAATGAATTTATTATTGTACAAAAAAAGGTTGTGAAGGTTCAGTTCAAAAAGTAACAAATTTTAAACAACACTTTAAAATAACAAGTGGCCATGTGTTACATCTATTGGACTGGACAATCGCCTTTTTCAACGGTTAGATAGGAACAAATCTCAGACACATGGAATAGTCCTAGACGAATAGGGCCACCACTATTAAAAACAAGCAGGTATAAACCTGTATCCAATAGGACTGCTGTGCTCCTGACAAGGTCACATATCACTTTGCCATGATAGGGGGTATGTAAAAAAACTTTTCCACAGTGAGGAAAAAGCAAAAAAACACA
Source organism: Pelophylax lessonae (assembly GCF_965119305.1). Classification (NCBI taxonomy): domain Eukaryota; kingdom Metazoa; phylum Chordata; class Amphibia; order Anura; family Ranidae; genus Pelophylax; species Pelophylax lessonae. The sequence goes on along the minus strand of NC_138772.1, from coordinate 333,716,504 downwards.
AAGGTCAAAGGGGATGTAAAACAGCGTTGTGTCGTTGCACAGCAGGAATGGCCGCGCCCAGCCAAAAGGCTCCCACAGGGATCCCAAAGATCAGTCCAGGAAAAAGACGTTGTATTATATGTGTCACCCTGTTGTAATCCAGACGGATATAAATTGGTGTCATATAGGAGTTTTGAGGTTGAGAAATCCCTGGGGGGTATTGGATGGGGAGTATGCAATGGCGGCGCAGGGTGACACATATAATACAACGTCTTTTTCCTGGACTGATCTTTGGGATCCCTGTGGGAGCCTTTTGGCTGGGCGCGGCCATTCCTGCTGTGCAACGACACAACGCTGTTTTACATCCCCTTTGACCTTTGTGTTTTTTTGCTTTTTCCTCACTGTGGAAATTTTTTTTACATACCCCCTATCATGGCAAACTGATATGTGACCTTGTCAGGAGCACAGCAGTCCTATTGGATACAGGTTTATACCTGCTTGTTTTTAATAGTGGGGGCCCTATTTGTCTAGGACTATTCCATGTGTCTGAGATTTGTTCCTATCTGACCGTTGAAAAAGGCGATTGTCCGAAACGCGTCTGGTCATCTTTGGAAGTCTCAGCCACCTCCAGTCCAATAGACGTAACACATGGCCACTTGTTGTTTTAAAGTGTTGTTTATAATTTGTTATTTTTTGAACTGAACCTTCACAACCTTTTTTTGTAATAAATATAATAAATTCATTGAAATACACTTGATACTCAAGGTCTGGTTATTGCCATTAAAGTCCCATACCTTAGGGGAATTCCTTCTTTTGCTCTATTACCCAGGGATGTTGGCAATACCCAGTCTAACCACTGTATCCGAATGCACTCCGTCCCAGTATTGAGGAAGAGTAGTAAAAAAACACTTGTGGGTTTAACTAATCATTTTTGGCATATTAATTTTCATGGTTACTAGAGGAGAATGGGAGGGATGTATCCTTCGCTTACAAACCTTGTGTTAAAAGGAGTTCCTCTTACTCATCTCATAATGTTGGGAGGTATGGTTGCTTGAGCACGTAACATTGTCTATAATATCTCAATGTCAGGACTGCTACATATTACCTATAAAGAATGGAAAAACATGTGTAGTATGCAAAAAATGTTTTACAGTAAATATCTGATGGAATTACTAAAGATATGTGAATATTTACTTCATAGACAAAACTGTAGTAACAACGGTGCCAATTGCACAAATGGAAAAACAGACATGTCATAACAATATATGACACATAGAAGGAAATTTTATAAATTAATTTAAAAAACAAAATCTATATTTTTTAATTCCTATTTTTTTTTTTAAATGTACACAATGAATGCAGAGTCAAAGCAAGGTTAAGTAAAGGTCTGCAACAATTTACATTTTGATCTTAATTCCCATAATATTGTCATACAAATTTAATGAAGTGATGAGGTTTGCAGTAAATCTGGGGGGTATTTGCAGTTATATATATTGAACAATATACAACAAATGTGATTAGCAGGGTTACAATGGCCAATAATTAGGGTTTGATTATGTGCCATTCCCCTCACTATAAAAGCTAAATGTCAGTGTGTGTTGGAGTAGTTTCTGAAGAGCTGACAGTTAGTGTAGGGGCAATTAGTTGCTATACAGGTGCATATCAAAAAATTTGAATATCATCAAAAAGTTAATTTATTTCAGTAATTTAATGCAAAAAGTGAAACCCATATATTTTATATAGATGGATTACACACAGAGTGATATATTTCAATCATTTCTTTCTTTTATTTTTGAAGATTATGGCTTACAGCTAGTGAAAACCCCACATTCAGTATCTACGCAAATTAGAAAATTTGAATATTACATCAATAAAAAAGGGATTTTTAATATAGAAATGTTGGCTTGCTGAAAAGTATGTCCATGTACAGTAGAGTATGCACTCAATACTTGGTCAGGGCTCCTCTTGCATGAATTACTGCATCAATGTGGCATGGCATGGAGGTGATCAGCCTATGGCACTGCTGAGGTGTTATGGAAGCCAGGGTTGCTTTGATAGCGGCCTTCAGCTCATCTTCATTATTGGGTCTGATGTCTCCCATCTTCCTCTTGACAATACCCCACAGATTCTCTATGGGGTTTAGGCCAGGCGAGTTTGCAAGCCAATCAAGCACAGTGATACCATGATCAATAAACCAGGTACTTTTAACAGTGTGGGCAGGTGCCCCAAGTCCTTCTGGAAAAAAAAAATTAGCATCTCCAAAAGCTGGTCAGCAGAGGGAATCATGAAGTGCTCTAGAATTTCCTGGTAGAGGGCTGCGCTGACTTTGGACTTGATAAAACACAGTGGACCAACACCAGAAGACATGGCTCCCCAAATCATCACATACAGTGCTGGATGCACATACTCAAATTGCACTCCACTCTGGTGTTAAGCTGACATGTTTCAGGGGTGCATTCTCCTCCTCAGAACCTAGGCCTAAGCTCTGAGGAAAGGGGTGCGCCCCCAAAAAGCATCAGATTGACACCACAGTGGGGTGCAATTGGAGTAGTGCATCCAGCACTATATGGCACCTTGAGGTTCATTGGCTTTTACGAATTGCATTTTTGTGAATATCTATTTGCAGAAGTCTTTATCGCTTCAGTAAATGTTTTTGGTAATGCACTAGGTGCATGCACCTTCCTGTTTGTTTTTGTAGTTTTGCTTTAAATTACCCCATCTGAGGAGGGCTGCTTCCACTAAGCATCTGGATTTATTGCCCTTTATTTCCATCCAACTGTGGAGGACCACATAGCTCTGGAGGAGACTGTCTTCTAATATCTCTTAGATCATACACTCTAATTGTTATTGCCTTCTCTCTCTCTCTCTTTCTCTCTCTCTCTATTTGCTGCCTATTCAAGTGCTTGCATACTGTTTTGACGCTGTCCGATTTCTACAATACACATAGTAGAAGACTATATTATAAACATTTTGGGATTAATTGCACATGCGAGGGGATGTATGAGGGAATGTGGGGGTTGTGATTTTGAGGTGTTTTTGTGCACGTTATTACTTTTAAGTGTGGCATTGCAAAAAAAGCCCAAAACAATACTATTAAACTGTTGTGCCATGGGTCAATTTGTACAAAGTTGAGGGCTTTAGCTTTATTCTTTGAGTTTAAACCTTCTTGTAACTTTTGGATCACATGTGGCTGCTACTTCCACTCGTCAATTCAGGCCTATTACTGATTGATTAAATAAATTAGATGCCGGAGCTAAAATTACTTTAAAAAGCCCTTTCTTCAAGTTAAAATTATTCAGACCAGAGTGCTGCTGCTGTATTTAAGCCAGACTAAATGTAGAATGTAAAAAGCCAATGACACATCCAAAATGTGTAATGCCAATACGGTGTTGCTGGCACTGTCTGTGAAAATCTTATTGTTCCATAACACCACATACAAAGGCATCTCCTATGCATGTAATTTAAAGGATTGATGTTACTTCCTAGCATTATTAATAGGAGCCAGGCCCCACTGTACTGTATTTAAAAAAAATGTTTTTTGCTTTGTTAAATGTCTCCCATGGCAGTGCCCAGCTCCCCATGCCCTTCCTTAAAGTAGAAAAGTGGAATAAAGTAGTATAGTGGAGTGTTGGTTGAACTAGATAGACTGGTGTGTTTTTTCAGACTAGACTATGTAACTAACTATGTTAAACACCTACTTTTAAGCTTATTATTAAAATACCATATTTTTCGCCGTATAAGGCGCACTTTTTCTTCCCCAAAACTGGGGGGGAAAAGTTGGTGCGTCTTATACGGCAAATACACATTTTGCCTGTTGACATCTCAATGGGGGCGGTGCCGGCGCGTGCGTCAGTCACGCACCGTCACTGCCCGATCTCCTTCCCGCCGGACCGATCGGAAGACCGAGAGAGCCGCCGTCAAAGAAGACAGAAGAGGACGAGAGGAGCAGCGCCGTGGATGGTTCCCGGAATCCCGCTGCCGTCAGAAGAAGAGGACGAGAGGAGCAGCGCCGTGGACGTCTCGCAGGCAGCCCAGGAGAGCAGGTAAGTGATTGAAGACGACCTGTGCCATGCCTGTACCATCACCTGTGCCATGCCTAAACCACCACCTGTGCCATGCCTAAACCACCACCTGTGCCATGCCTATACCCTCACCCGTGCCATGCCTAAAAAATCACCTGTGCCATGCCTATACCCTCACCTGTGCCATGCCTATACCCTCACCTGTGCCATGCCTGTACCATCACCTGTGCCATGCTTATACCATCACCTGTGCCATGCCTATACCCTCACCTGTGCCATGCCTGTACCATCACCTGTGCCATGCCTATACCCTCACCTGTGCCATGCCTGTACCATGCCTGTACCATCACCTGTGCCATGCCTATACCCTCACCTGTGCCATGCCTGTACCATGCCTATACCATCACCTGTGCCATGCCTATACCATCACCTGTGCCATGCCTATACCCTCACCTGTTGATATAAAATATTTTACTGCAGTATTTGTTTCAGAATCTTTTTTTTCTAGATTTTCCTCCTTTAAAATTGGGTGCGTCTTATATGCCGGTGCATCTTATACGGCGAAAAATACGGTAATCTTCAAACCCATGGCAGGCTTTGGGTCACACAGTACTTGTATTACTACTCTCACTTAATTTCATTGTTGTGTTACTCTTCTCCTTGCTACTACTTTGCCCGATTGTGTTCTGTCAATAATGAAATCCAGCTGTGTCTGAGGGATTGAACTGTTTGCCCTTTATGTATCTACCTTCACTCTTGATTAAAAAAAGAAATAGAAAATGTACTGCAGCAATAATTTAGTATGATGCCATGGTTTATTTAATTTTCAGATAACGTGAAGCAAATGCCCCCGCCAACTTCCAAAACTGAAACATTTTTAATGAACCTTTTTTTGAAATTGCATTATTTTATTTATATTTTTAATACCAATATATTTTTATAGTCTTTTATTGATGTATGGTCTAGATTTATTAACAGGTGTCTGCTTCTTTTCTTGGGGCCTCTATAAATATGCTTTTTGCGATTTTTTTTCACCAAAAATATGTAGCGGAAAACAAATTGGCCTAAAATGTTAAAAAAGTTTGATTTTTACATTTTTTGGGGGGGGGGGGGGGATTTCATATAAAAAAATGTGAAAAATATTGTTATTTTTTCAAAACTGTCCCTTTTTTTTTTGTTTTTTAGCGCAAAAAGTAAAAATTGCACAGGTGATCAAATACCACCAAAAGAAAGCTCTGTTTGTGGGGAAAAAAAGGACATCAATTTCATTTGGGTACAGCATTGCACGACCGCGCAATTGTCTGTTAAAGTCACGAAGTGCCGAATCGCAAAATAGGGCCTGGTCAGGAAGGGGGTAAAATATTCCGGGGCTTAAGTGGTTAAGGGTGCCCTGCAAACTTCTCCTGTTGCCACTGGAAGCCAAAATAACAGAAAGCAGATGATATAACTTGGACTTTAAAGATTTTTCTCTGACTGAAGCAAGGCAATAAAAAAATACAAAACAAAGCAGGGGTGCAAAATTAAACAGACCCTTAAATATGTGAAGCAAACAAATACTTCTTCCAGGCAGGGCAAATAAACAGTTTTTTTTTTCTTCCCCTCTCCCCTTTAGCACATACCTATGTTTCAGCTGCCACAAGCCAATAAAATACATGGCATGGAACTCTAATACCCAGGACCAATTCCTCAACACTACTCAGTAGACGACGTACATGGGGATGTGTTGTTAGCCATAAATATTTTGCCTGTTCCAGATAAAATGTGCTGAATTGGGTGATTGTCTCTTGACTATAAGTACTTACATTTTTTGACACAAAGCGAGAGCAGTAGAGGATGTTAGTATATGTGGGTATATCCAATAGTTTCAAGATAAAAGGCAGTGGGAGCTGGTGTTGTTGAGTACAATTGGATGTCCTTTCACTATGGCTTGATTCTTAGGACCTACTTTTTCAAATATGAGACCTTATCTTCTCCCTGGGACAACTAGAAGCCACTAGTTTAGAGCTTACTTCAAAGGGAATAGGTGTGGATAAAAGCATGCATGGGGTCCCAGGATACAAATAGCTTACATGCCAACTAAACTCCATAGGCTTTGAGGTCCAGCTAAAAAGCTCAAATGATAGTCTTCCAGGATACTCATTCTTATGAAATCATCTGTTTAATAACAATGATTATTCTACTACTACATCTGTGCTACTTTAGAACATGTAAAAAATCACAAGTATATGTTATCTAACATCCATGGATATATTTTAGCCCAGTTAACTCCCAAATGCTATTTATTTTTAGTGATTTATTTTAGGTTAATTATATAGCGCCATCAGTTAACACAGCGCTTTACATATATATTGTACAGTCACATTAGTCCCTGCCCTCAACAATTTATAACACTTAAAAAAATGTACTTATAAAAAAAAGTGTAAATAGTCTGGACCTCAATCCAATTGAAAATCTATGGTGGAATTTAAAGACAATGGTCCATGACAAGACTCCAACCTGCAAAGCTGATCTGGCAACTGCAATAAAAGAAAGTTGGAGCCAGATTGACGAAGAATACTGTTTGTTGATAGTTAAATCTATGCCTCAGAGAATTCAAGCTGTTTTAAAAGCCAGAGATGGTCCAACAAATTACTAGTAGTGTACTGTAGTGTTTTTTTTCATGATTCCATAATATTTTACTCAGATTTTAGTGATTCCATATTTTTCCTCTGCTTGTTTCTTAAAGCCAGAAGGTGGGAATGGTAAATGAAAACAGTTTTGAGTCATGTCTGTGACTAGTTTTATTTTCTACACAATTGAATGAACATTTTCCAAGAGTGGTGATTCCATACTTTTTGCCAGGGGTTGTACAATAAAAATGAGGGAGTATTTGAGACAAAAATTGTACAAAAAAGGTACACATTAAACGAAAATCGTTAATTTTTTCCCGTATGAGAAACATTTTGGAGTTTGTCCCTTCTTGAATTTTTGTACAAAAATTCAGAATCTGCTGTAGAAAGTTCTATACACACTATATGAAAATCATACAAAAATTCTTTGAATGAAAATGTTCGCCCAATTTTCTTATAGTGTGTACGAACGAGCCTTAACACTGCCATTGAAACTTAGGAAGCAGCATGACAGACAGCAGTAGCTGAACAAACAAAACAGCCCCAACAAACTACAGGGGTACTGATCACATTTGCCTCTTGACCCAGTTCGCCCCTGATCCCTGGAGACCTGCCCGGACCCTATAGTGACTTTCTGTACTGTTACAGAGGAAGGTTTGCTACTGCAGCCAGTAGAGTTGTGCCGAACCCCCCCCCCTCCGATTCAAATCACACCAGAACTCTCAAATATCGCAAAACGTTGGACCCGCACTCTAAACCCCATTGAAGTCTATGGGACAAGAATGCGAAAAATCAAAAGTGCCTATTTTGAAGGCTTATATGCAAGTTATTACCCATAAAAAGGTATGGGTGCCCAGGGAGACATGCATAAATGCAATTTCTTTTTTTTTTTTAAAAAGATAATTTTTTGAGGATCAGTGATTTTAATGATGCTGAAAGTGAAACAATAAAAATGAAAAATGTCTTTAAATATAGCGCCTGGGGGATCCCCTTAGTCTGCCTGTAAAGTGGTGCATCTATATCATGTATAGAACCTGCTGCAGCAAAACTGACATTTATAAAGGAAAAAAAAATACATTGATTTTCCTTGCAAGCTTTCTTTATTTTGTAAACAATGGCTTGGGGAGCCAGTTTGTATGATGAGGCCACAATTTGGTGCACTCGGAACAAGATTAGAGATTTTTTATATACATTCTGGTGTCTCTTTGGCAGACTTTGGATGGAAATAAAAAATGTTTGCATCACAGTGAACAAGCCTTATGTGAAGAAGCCAAATTATAGTACACTCAGGCCAAGAATAATAATGGCCCTGCTCTACCTATCTCCACTCCAACAACACTGCAAACGGTTCCTATGGGAAGGAAGCTTTAATAGTGTGGGGTGGGACTATGAGCACTGAGCCGTCATCATCACTTTGTCCAATCAGGGCTCTGACAGTGCTCTGTGCCTTAATTGCCAAAGCCTTGCACCTGACCATTTTTTTATGTTAAGGGATGACAAAGTCATTGCCAAACAAACATGCCCATTGTGGAAATGTAAAAATTGCTCTGATTCATAAAGCAATAGTGGGGGTCAAAAGCTGAAGCTGTTGAAAAGGTTAGGAACAATGATTAACCAGCACCGTGATATCAGCCTGTTCATCTCATCATCGCAATACAGTCATACCATTGAGAAAGAGGTTTATTCACCTCTGATAGAAGAGCATAGTAAAAGAGATTTCAGGGTCAACTCAATGAGGAGCCCCTGATGGGTGGTTCCAAGCTACCATCTGTGCAATATGACTTGTCCAGAAACAACCAATCAAACCAATTAATTAACTATACCTCACCCCTTTCCTCCACATCAATTGAGTGTATGAAATTAAAAGATGTGGACATAATCCTTTTTTTTTTCTTATGACCTCCTAGTTTTTAAAACGGTATAGTTACCTATTAGGTCAACTGCATAGCATTTGTTATGGATGGCTGCCTTCCCAAATAAACTTTAATGTTGTATTATGGAGATTTCTTTCACAGAGATGGAGATTGGGAGGTATGTAAAATAGTAAAGAAACAACCCTATACATTACTGAATGTTTAGACATGCATTGCTTATCCTGCGGATCAAAGAGTCCTTTGCTCATACTCATGAAGAGCTTATAGAAACATGCTTTGTAGAACTATTTTGGATGAATCTTTAAACTTGGTCCTTTTATTTACCATTGCCTGCCCATTGAAACAAGTGTTACTATTGCACTGTGCTATTGGCAAGACTGCGATAAGTTACGTATATGCCAGCTTTGCCATACAGCATAATGAACATCCACAGTGCATGATGCAGACCTCCATTGTGCCTAAAGGCAGCCTTTCTCAACCTCTTCACCCCTGAGTAACCTGTAAAATAATTTCCAGGTCTTGGGGAACTCTGACTAAAACCAAATGATTAAGGGTCAATGGGAAAAATGTGGTGGCCTTGGTGGCCATGGGGAAGAATGCCTTTCTTACAGAAAGCTAAAAAGATTATTGGTGTCATGCTGCTGGCTCTGTCAAATAGCATTGGCCCTGGAACTATGCAGGCATCACCAAATGGGAGGTCAATCTGTCACAGCTTAAGGAACCCCTAGCAACCTCTGGAGGAACCGTGGTTGAAAATAACTGCTATAAGGCTTGCCCTATGCATGTACAACCTGCAGAGAATACTGTTCAATGTAGCACAGTGTGACTCTGGGCAGGCTATACCAGTGAAAAGAGCAAGGCGCCTGCATTGGAAGGTTGTACTTACACTGTATGTAACAAATGGATAAGAAGGTTGAGGTGGGTGGATGAAATCTGGTTCTTTAAAGGTACAGTTATCCATTAAGTCAACTGCATAACATTTGCCATGGATGGTTGCCTTCTCAAATAAATTTTAATGTTGTACTTTGGAGATTCATTTCACAGAGACAGAGATTGGGAGGTATATAAAATAGTAAAGAAACAACCCTATACCTTACTTAATGTTTAGACATGCATTGCTTATCCTGTTGATCAAAGAGTATTACGATCATACTCATAAAGAACTTATAGAAATATGCTTGGTGGAATTGTTTTGGATGAATATTTAAAAGAACACGTAATGTTTTACTTGCTTAAAAACAATAAGTAAAAAAATTAATCTGACAATAGAATGTGTTTATATATATATATATTCTTTCATGCAATTATGCTTCCAGCTGTTTGAAGGAGCAGCTGTAAAGCTTTTATTATTGCCATGGTACACGTTGTTATGTGTATGTGAGTCAAAAATAAGCATGTTTTTCACATTCTTTTGTGCCCTATTAGGAGCGATGGGAGCTGGAGATTAAAAAAGAAGTTTGACGTGGGAATTCTTATCTGGCCAGATAATGAAAAGCAAAAATGTCATATCTTCCTGAGGAGGCATGAAGCTGCTGGGTGTCTGGGTGAAGATAAAGATCAGAGTGTCAGGATATTGTACTTTGTTGCTGATAAGAAGTCTGGCAGGTGCTAAATGACTATTTCTTCTTCTGTATAGAACATTAAGGCCCATATTTACCAAACAACAGTCTGTGTTAAGACACTTGAAAGAATTTGGTGCACTGAATAGGCTACAGAACATGTTCTATAGCTGGAAGCTGTCCAGTGTCACTACAGCAGGTAAGAAGGAGAAGGTTCACTTGAGAATTTATGCATTCCCCACTAGAATCATGCAGTTCCAACACATACTTTATACTGAGACATGCCATAAAAAAAAAATAAAAAATAAAGGCGTTAAGGCACACATAAATGAGCACATAACCCAAATGTTGTCCACTCAGATGCATTCTTCATGTACTTCCTTGGAATGTCTCTCAAAGTATTTTGCCCCAAGCAAGGGGTTCAGTCATCCTTGTGCTACACATGCGTGGTCAATTTCTCGTGACACATGAATGCCATTGGAAGTGGACAGCAGAATGCTAGAAGGGATTAAAGCATTGCATTACAGCAGAGCAAATGTTTAGTATGAATTGCATTGGTGGAATGATCCAGACCTCCATGATTTAATAAATGTATATTATATTATATTATAATAAATTTAACAATATAAAAAGTGGAGCTAAAGAAAAACTAAAGTCTACACAAAAAAAAATGTTTTTATTGTTTATAGTAGAAAAGCTATTTAAATCTAACTAATGGATTATTTTGTCCAGATTTTTAGAAAAACTTTACTAACCCAACTTAAATGATCTGCTAAACAAGTTTTTTTTTAAAAGTTTTTAACAGGGTATAAGGGTTATACAGTAAATCTTGTCTGATTTTAATTTCTGTCTGGGTCTCAGCTTGGGGATTTCCTTTCAGTTTGTGTCCCCATGGTTTCTGTATGAAAAACGAAATAGGAAAAATACATGATACATGGTATATCTCGCACCAGTAAATTTTTAATTGCTACTATATGATTTCCGGTGTCACTATATACAGCTGCATCTCAATAAATTAGAATATTATCAAAAAGTTGTGAATAAACTAATTTAAACCCACGCTACTGGATAAATATAGTAAATAAATGAATAAAGTGTAAGGAGTGTGTGCAGCTGCTGCAACACTAAGTAAACCTTAGGAAAAAACAATGAAAATCAAATTTATGCAGCGCTAGCATCAATGACGTCTGACGTATTTCCAGTTACGGACAGGACGGAACGTCACTTACGGTCAGGAACTTCCTGCTCGTGGAACGCACGCCGAGCGCTGCGAACACGAGATTTTCTGTATATGCCTTAACGATCTATTCGTTTGTAAGTATTCCTTTGGCTGTGTGGTTGGAATAAAATAGTTCATACTTACTTCACCATGTACGGCCTCTCTTTTATTTAATGGTGGAAGCGGAAGTGGACCCATTTACTTACATCGAAGGTTGTGTGGAGAATTTTCCTTAAAGATCCTGGCAACAAGGGCTACTGTGCAATATTATTCAAGGCTTCTAATTATTGGCAATTTGGTGAGTGGGGAACCGAGAGGGGCACCTATCACTTTGAAGCACTTTATATATTTCAGCACCTCAGCACCTTATTTTGGATCACAATTAAGGACTATTTGCTTATATATTCACGTGGCAGCAATTTTTATATGGACTTTTATAATAATTTACAGTACTTGAGCACTTTACTTTGATCACTTTTAGAGTTTATTTATTTAGTTCGTGCGTGATGAATTGAATATTTATCATTATTTATTCTCACTTGATTAATGTCACTGATGCTAGCGCTGCATAAATTTGATTTTCATTATCAAAAAGTTAATTTATTTCAGTAATTCAATTCAAAAAGTGAACCTCGTATATTATATATAGTGATGTCGCGAACATAAAATTTAATGTTCGCGAACGGCGAACGCGAACATCGGCAAATGTTCGCGAACCGCCATAGACTTCAATAGGCAGGCGAATTTTAAAACCCACAGGGACTCTTTCTGGCCACAATAGTGATGGAAAAGTTGTTTTAACCACTTAAGCCCCGGAAGATTTTACCCCCATTCCGACCAGGGGGTATTTTGCGATTCGGCACTGCGTGACTTTAACGGACAATTGCGCGGTCGTGCGACGCTGTACCTAAATGAATTTGGCGTCCTTTTTTTCCCACAAACAGAGCTTTCTTTTGGTGGTATTTGATCACCTGTGCGATTTTTTGATCACGCGCTATAAACAAAAAAAGAGCGTCAATTTTGCAAAAATAGCAATATTTTTCACATTTTTTTATATGAAATTCCCCAAAAAAAAATTTAAAAATCAAAATTTTTTTACTTTTTCGGCCAATTTGTTTTATGCTACCTATGTTTGGTAAAAAAAATCGCAAAAAGCGTATTTTGATTGGTTTGCGCAAAAGTTATCGCGTTTACTAACAAAGGGAAAGATTTCTGTCATTTTTGTTGTTTTTTTTTTTTAACGTGTAATGGCGGCGATCTGCGATTTTTTTTGCGGTACTGCGACATTGGGGCGGACAGATCGGACCCTTGACTGACATTTTTGACACTTTTGGGGTTACCAGTGACATTTCTACAGTAATCAGTGCTATATATATGCACTGTTACTGTAAAAATACACTGGTAGTGAAGGGGTTAACTTTATTTGGGAGGGAGGGGCTGTGTGTGTCCCTAGGGGCGTGCTTTCTACTGTGATTGGCTGGGGCTTGAGCTGTATGGACACTGATCAACGGATCTACATACTAGATCCGAGTGATCAGTATCCTAACAGCAAGGAGAATGACAGGCAGCTTGTTTACACAAGCTGCCTGACATTCTCCCTCTCCCCCGCCGATCGCCGAGTGACCGGCGGACATCGGGTCCGCCGGTCACACGCGCGGGGGGGTCCGTGACCACGCGGGAGCGGGAGCGCGCCTCCGGGGGCGCGCGCTCGCTCCCTAGACCCTCACAAGCTAGTGACGTAGCCCTACGTCACTTTGCCTGTGAGGGGCTGACTGCCGACGTAGATCGGCGTTAGGCAGTCGGCAAGTGGTTAAGGGGACTAACACCTGGACTGTGGCATGCCGGAGGGGGATCCATGGCAAAACTCCCATGGAAAATTACGCAGTTGACGCAGAGTCGGGTTTTAATCCATAAAGGGAATAAATCACCTAACATTCCTAAATTGTTTGGAATAACGTGCTTTAAAACATCCAGTGTGTGTATACGATCAGGTATGATGTTGTATCGATCAGGTAGTGTAAGGGTTACGCCCGCTTCACAGTGACAGACCAAACTCCCCGTTTAACGCACCGCAAACAACCGCAAACAGACCAGAACCAACCAAAATGGGACAGGAACTGGGCTTTAAGGGTTAGGGTTAGGTTTAGTGTTAGGGGCTAGGGTTAGGGTTATGGTGAGATACTTAGGGTTAGAGTTAGTAACCCTACCCCTACGCCTCTAACCCTAACAGTCTAACCCTAAGCACTAAAAATAACCCTAACCCTAGCCCTAACCCTAATTCTAATTTTTTTTTCTGGTTCTGGACATGCTACAGAGCTGAAACTTCACAGGTACACTTTTTAGACCCCCAGACACTGAATCACACAAAAAAAGTTCTTAAAAATTGTCATTTTTTGATAGAGAGCCAATTATTGGAAAAATTAAAAAAAAAAAATAAATAAAAAAAATAAAACATTTCTTTGGATTTAGCGTCTGGGGGGTCTAAAAAGTGTACCTGTGAAGTTTCAGCTCTGTAGCATGTCTGGAACCAGAAAAAAATTACGAATTAGGGTTAGGGCTAGGGTTAGGGTTAGGGTTAGGGCTAGGGTTAGGGTTATTTTTATGGCTAGGCTTAGAGGGTTAGGGTTAAGGTTAGAGGGTTAGGGTTATGGTTAGAGGGTTAGGGTTAGGTTTAGTGTTAGGGGATAGGGTTAGGGTTACGGTGAGATACTTAGGGTTAGAGTTAGTAGCCCTACCCCTACCCCTCTAACCCTAACCCTCTAACCCTAAGCACTAAAAATAACCCTAACCTTAGCTCTGACCCTAACCCTAGCCCTAACCCTAACCCTAGCCCTAACCCTAACCCTAATTCTAATTTTTTTTCTGGTTCTGGACATGCTACAGAGCTGAAACTTCACAGGTACACTTTTTAGACCCCCCAGACACTAAATCGCACAAAAAAAGTTCTTAAAAATTGTCCTTTTTGATAGAGAGCCAATTATTGGAAAAATTAAAAAAAAAAAAAAAAATAAAAAATGTCTTTGGATTTAGCGTCTGGGGGATATAAAAGGTGTACCTGTGAAGTTTCAGCTCTGTAGCATGTCCGGAACCAGAAAAAATTACGAATTATGGTTAGGGTTAGGATTAGGGTTAGGATTAGGGTTATTTTTATGGCTAGGCTTAGAGGGTTAGGGTTAAGGTTAGAGGGTTAGGGTTCTGGTTAGAGGGTTAGGGTTAGGTTTAGTGTTAGGGGATAGGGTTAGGGTTACAGTGAGATACTTAGGGTTAGAGTTAGTAACCCTACACCTACCCCTCTAACCCTAACCCTCTAACCCTAAGCACTAAAAATAACCCTAACCTTAGCCCTGATCCTAACCCTAGCCCTAACCCTAATTCTATTTTTTTTTCTGGTTCTGGACATGTTACAGAGCTGAAACTTCACAGGTACACTTTTTAGACCCCCCAGACAATAAATCCAAAGAAATTTTTTTTTTTGTTTTTTTTTTAAATTTTTTCAATAATTGGCTCTCTATCAAAAATGACAATTTTTAAGAACTTTTTTTTGTGTGATTTAGTGTCTAGGGGGTCTAAAAGGTGTACCTGTGAAGTTTCAGCTCTGTAGCATGTGCAGAACCAAAAAAAAAGGATAATTTTTCAGTAGAGCAGGGATGGTGGGAACCCCTTTTACACCTATATGATCTTTTTTTTCTGGTTCTGGACATGCTACAGAGCTGAAACTTCACAGGTACGCTTTTTAGACCCCCCCAGACACTAATCCAAAAAATGTCATGCCTGCCACCTTATATATCAGTGGTGGGTGGGCAGTGGCACTGCAGTGGGCACAGTACACTCTGTGGACCTGACAGTCACTGGCACCCAGGCAACTGCAATTATAAAAAAAATATATATTTTTAATTTGCAAGCTGCTGTGCCACCGTATATATCAGTGGTGGGTGGGCAGTGGCACTGCAGTGGGCACAGTACACTCTGTGGACCTGACAGTCACTGGCAGCCCAGGCAACTGCAATAATAAAAAATATTTTTTTTTTCAATTTGCAACAAGATGCTGTGCCACCGTATATATATCAGTGGTGGGCACTGCAGTGGGTACAGTACACTCTGTGGACCTGACACAGCACTCACTGCAATTATGACAGAGGAAAAAAAAATATTTTTTAAAATGCAAGGTACTGTGCCTGTGCCTGTGCCTGTGCCACCCGAAATGAGTGTGGTGTGCACACAATACAGTCTGTGGTGGGTCTGTGGCCTCTCACACACAGCGGGCAGGCAATTGCAGTGCACAATAGATATATATATATATATATAAAAATACTCAAATACCAGCCCTAAAAAGGGCTTTTGGGGACAATAGAGATATATATATATATATATATATATATATATATATATATATATCACAGAACAAAAAAAATTACACAAATACCAGCCCTAAACAGGGCTTTTTAGGGACAATAGATATATATATATATATATATATATATATATATCCAAAAAAAAAACTCAAATACCAGCCCTAGGAAGGGCTTTTTGGGGTGCTGTCCTTACAGCAGGAGTGTACCAAGAACACTGACTAACAAGACCGGGAACACTGACTAACTGTCCCTAGCTATTAACAGCAGCAGCAGCAGCAGCACCAGCAGCACTTTCCCTGCTCTCACTACACACTGCTTCAGAAATGATCTAAGATGGATGCTGCCCTTGCTTATTTATAGGAGGTGGGAGGGTCTGGGAGGGAGGTATGCTGATTGGCCTGGAATGTGTCTGCTGACTGTGAGGTTCAGGGTCAAATTTTGCCTCAATGATGATGTATAGGAGGCGGACCGAACATCGCATATGTTCGCCCGCCGAGGCGTACGCGAACATGCGAAGTTCGCCAGGAACTGTCCGCCGGCGAACAGTTTGGTACATCTCTAATTATATACTGTAGATTCATTACACACAGAGTGATAACTTTCAAACATTTCTTTCTTTTAATTTGGAGGATTATGGCTTACAGCTAGTGAAAACCCAAAATCAGTATTTCAGAAAACTTGAATATTGTGAAAAAGTTCAATGTTGTAGACTCATGGTGTAACACTCTCATCAGCTAATTAACTTAAAACACCTGTAAAGGTTTCCTGGCTGATAAATGGTCTCTCAGTGGGGTTCAGCAGGTTACACAATCATGGGGAAGACTGTTGACTTGACAGTTGTCCAGAAGACAGTCACACCCTCCGCTAGGAGGGTAAAGGCCCGTACACACGATAAGAAAATCTGAAGGGAAAATTCGTCCGACGACCGATCTGCCGATTTTCGGATTGTTAGTATGGTGCTTTCGACAGCCAACCCCGACTTTTCGGCTGACAAAATCCTGATGTGCAGGCTATAAAATTTTTGTTGTCTGTAATACAACGTCCGATTTTCGTCTCATTAGTACAGATTTAGACGGAAAAAAATCTTAAGAGCAAGACTAGGCATGTTAAGAGATGAAAGAACACATACAAAACAATCCAACACATGACATCACTTCTGAAGTAGAATTCTGTCGTACGGGAAAATTCATATGAAAATAACCTCTTCACTTTCCACATCAGACTAGCATGCCACAAAAAACGGATGACAGATCGTTCGATAATCTTATCGTGTGTACGGGGCTTAAGTCACAAAAGATCATTGCAAAGAGTATCGAGTGTTGGGGCATAGGTTGGGATTTTAAGGGTACTGTTTTGACAACCAATATATCACAAAGAAATGTGTGATTTATAGTTTCTCTAAATCACAAACATCCGAGATACAAGTGCTGGGTGCCAACTAACGTCCCCCAGGCGGGCATGGACGACCACAAAGGAAGGCAGCCTTGCCTAAAATGGTAGAGGGTACATGATGTACTGATAAGTCGGTACAATAAATGCTAGTGGATCCTGTTAAGTATTCCATACATTAGCCAGGTATAATGTATAAAATTGGACATTTATCCACACATCATTAGTTAGTTGGCACCCAGCACTTGTATCTCGAATGTTTGTGATACACCAGTCTCATCACTTGGGAACATCGCATATGCCTCGGCCTGTATGCAAGTGTAAATGAACTTTCTTGTTATCTATGTAAGTAATTGCGGTAATTACGATCGAATACATGACGTTTAAGTGTCAGAAGGTGGAGGGGCCACGGCCCAAGACTCCATTCTTGACACATACTGATATTCGTAATAACACAATCATATGATGACAAAGTGTAAACTGTATGACCTATCATAATAATTTTATATTTTCTTGTTACTCTTCTAGTTGGTCATTGTTAAGCTCTATCCCTTATACCCCTGAGGAAGCGGTACATACCGCAAAACATGTCGGGTAGTGGAAGTTGGATTCACTAGAGGTCTACATACTGGCTATGGTCGTCCAAGCCGGTAGTGACCTTTGAGGAGTCCACCCACCTAATCAAGGATTTGACCATACGTTGACATTGTGATGTTTGCCATCATGGCACATTTTATATTTTATATATTGTTTGTTACCATGTTTGTTTGATCTATGATTTATGTACCCCATTGTCGGGAAATGTTTGTATACAATAAAGTTACATTTTTAGAGAAACTATAAATCACACATTTCTTTGTGATATATTGGTTGTCAAAACGGTACCCTTAAAATCCCAACCTATGCCCCAACACTCGATACTCTTTGCATTAGAACTAGGGATGTGGTACCTTAGGATATAACTTATTAATTCAATGAGCTAATTTTGCCACAAAAGATCATTGCTAAAGAAGCTGGCTGTTCGCAGAGTACTGTATCCATGCATATTAATGGAAAGTTGATTGGAAGGAAAAAGTGTGGTAGAAAAAAGGGCACAAGCAACAGGGATAACTACAGCCTTGAGAGGATAGTAAAGTAAGGAGTGGACTATGGCTGGTGCCAGTGCTTCAAGAGCCACCACACACAGACATATCCAGGACATGGGCTACAACTGTCGCATTCCTTGTGTCAAGTCACTCCTGAACTAGAGACAAGGTCTGAAGCGTCTTACCTGGGTTAAGGAGAAAAAGGACTGGACTGTTGCTCACTGGTCCAAAGTCCTCTTTTCAGGTGACAGTCAATTTTGCATTTTATTTGGAAATCAAGATTCCAGAGTCTGGAAGAGTAGAATGGCACAAAATCCAAGTTGTATGTGGTCCAGTGAGAATTTTCCACAGTCAGTGATGATTTAGGATGCCATGTCATCTGCTGGTCAAGTCCCAAGTCAGCGCAGCCTTCTACCAGGAAATTGTAGAGCACGTCATGCTTCCCTCTGCTGACCAGCTTTATGGAGATGCTGATTTCATTTTCCAGCAGGACTTGGCACCTGCCCACACTGCCAAAAGTATTAATACCTGGTTTAAGGATCATGGCATCACTGTGCTTGATTACCCTAGCAAACTCACCTGACCTAAACTCCATGTCTGTGGGGTAATGTCAAGAGGAAGATGATAGACACCAGACTCAACAATGCAGGCGAGCTGAAGGCCGATATCAAAGCAACTTGGGCTTCCATAACACCTCAGCAGTGCCACAGGCTGATCGCCTCCATGCCATGCTGCATTGATGCAGTAATTCATGCAAACGGAGCTCCAACCAAGTATTGAGTGCATACTATACTGTACATGGACTTACTTTTCAGTAAGCCAACATCTCTGTAATAAAAATCCTTTTATTATTGGTCTAATATAATATTCTAATTTTATGAGATACTAGATTTTGGATTTTCACTAGCTGTAAGCCATAATCATCCATTTAAAAGAAAGAAATGCTTGAAATATATCACTCTGTGTGTAATGAATCTAGAATAATGAGATTCACTTTTTGAATTGAATTACTGAAATAAATACCTTTTTTGATGATATTCTAATTTTTTTTAGATGCACCTGTGCTTATCTGTAATAACACTGATTACAGTACATACTATACAATGGCGTTGATTTACTAAAACTGGAGAGTACAAAATCTGGTAGAAACCAATCAGCTTCCAGGTTTTTCTGTCAAAGCCTAATTGTAACGCTCATGCGTTTTTTGTTAGTGAATGGATTTGCAGCTGCAGAATTATTACACTCAGTAGTCATGTAGAGAATGTGTTGAACAACATATCCAACTCTCAGGACTTCATCACTGTGTACAGCCTGTTATGCAAATATACATACACTCAATATGATGTTCCTGGAGTGATAGAATGTATATGATAGAATAGAGGTGAGAGACAGGCAATAGAATGGTGAGCACTTAGTAGTAGTATTCAGGAGAGTGGTAGGTGATGATAGTATGCAGATAGGTTTTAGCAATCATGTATAGTAACAGGTGGTAGGGGACAGCAGATGAAGTATGCAAGAGAGAGTAACCTAGTGCAATGATAGGTGATGGTAGTCCCAAGAGCTAGCAATCTATGCAGATGATAGAAATAGCTTAGATAGTAATAGTCCCTTTAGTATGCAGTAGTAGATAGTGAAAGTTAGGTTGAGGAAGGAATCCCCTGCGGGGTACTTATCACTAGATGGGTTAGTAGTAGCAAGGTCCAAGAGTAATGGAGTAATCCGGTAGCGAGATACTGGATCGGTAGCGAGGTGGAATAGCTTGAAGCTCCGGCAGCATTGGACAAGACAAGGCAACATGCGGTTTGAACGAGCAATGAGTGAGAGAAAGCCGGCGATTGAAATAGCCGCTCATAGCGGCGCCCGGCGATGACGTCATTGCCCTTAAAGGTGTATGCGTTCCATTTGGATAGCAAGATGGGACGCAATATTAAGAGAGAAATGTGGAAATAAGGGTACCAGAGGTACCAGAACATTACAGTACCCCCCCCTTAAGGCCGGCTCCGGAAGGCCTCTAGAACTGGTTTTTCCGGGTATTTCGAGTGGAAATTGCGAATCAGTCTAGGGGCATGTATATCGGAGGTATCCAGCCAGGTGTCGTCTTGGGGCCCATAGTTCTTCCATCGTACTAGATATTGGAGTCTTCTTCTATGGATACGAGAATCCAGAATCTCCTTTATCTCAAATTCTTCTCCGCCTTCAGCTTGTACAGGAGGTGGAGGTGAGATGGTAGGCCTTATTCCTTGGTTAGGAACATGGGGCTTTAGTAGAGACACATGGAAGATGGGATGTATCTTGAGGTCTGTTGGTAATGTGAGTTGTACTGCAGCTTTTCCAATAAGCTTCTTTATTGGGAAAGGTCCCAGGAATAAAGGTCCAAGTTTTTTACTAGGGATCTTTAATCTCAAATTTTTTGTAGAAAGCCAAACAAGATCCCCAATGGCATATTGGGGAGAGGGTTTTCTACGAAGGTCGTAGTACCTCTTTTGTTGGCTATGGGCATGTGAGATGGTGGTGTTGAGTAAACCCAGGGAATCCTTTATTTGGGTAAGATAATCAGAGGCCACTGGATTACTTGATGGCAAGATACGTGGTGGAAGAAGTGTGGGATGAAACCCATAGTTTAAGTAGAATGGACTTTGTTTAGTAGTGCTGTGGGTCGCGTTGTTATAGGCGAATTCCGCCAGCGGGAGGAGGTCCACCCAATCGTCCTGTAGATATGAAGTATAGCAACGTAGATATTGCTCAATGCACTGGTTGACTCTTTCTGTCTGTCCGTTGGTCTGAGGGTGGTAAGGAGAAGTAAGTTTTCGCTCTATTCGTAGGATCTGACATAGAGCTTGCCAAAACATTGAGATAAACTGTGAACCACGGTCAGACAGAAGTGTTTTTGGAATACCATGTAACTTAAAGACATGTTTCACAAGTAATTCCGCTGTTTGCTTGGATGAAGGTAGTCTTCGGATAGGAATGAAATGTGCCATCTTGGTCAGATGGTCCACTGACACTAAAATGGTGTTGAATCCTTTGGAAGGTGGTAGTTCTACTATAAAGTCTAAGGACACCACTTCCCATGGAACCTGGGGTATTGGTAAACTACAAAGTAGACCCGATGGTTTTGTAGTGTCAATTTTGGACCTTGCACAGATGTCACAAGATGAAACAAATTTTTGTACGGTCGTCTTCATTTCAGGCCACCAAAACTGCCTAGTAAGTAAATTGAATGTTTTAGTCATACCCATATGTCCTGCCATAGGTACATCATGCGACAATTCCAAGATCTTGGTTCGCATAGTAGGGGGTATGTATAGTTTATCGTTGTAATAGAGGAAGCCTTCTGCATCAGCATTTAGTTGTGGTGGAGGTGAATCCAGTCCTATGCTGTGCAAAATCTCTTCCTTCAGGGAACGGACAACACCGACAATACGTTCATAGGGTATTATAGGAACTGAGGGAACCTCGGCTTAGCTATCTTCGGTTAATCGTGAAAGCGCATCCGCTTTTTTATTTTTGTCTGCAGGTGTATAGGTCACTAGAAAATTAAATCTCAAAAAGAATAATGACCATCGTATCTGCCGGTGGGAAAGAGTTCTATTAGTCTGAAGGTATTGAAGGTTTTTTGTGATCTGTGTATATAAGGATTGGCAATCGAGTACCCTCAAGTAGGTGTCGCCAATTCTCTAATGCCAGTTTTATGGCTAGTAACTCTTTTTCACCCACTGGGTAATTCACCTCGGGGCTGCTTAGTGACTTTGAGAAGAAAGCAACTGGGTGAAGTGGTGAAGTGTTTGTTGGTCGTTGTGAGAGAACTGCTCCTACTGCCATATTTGACGCATCTACCTCCAAAATATATTGAAGGGATGTGTCTGGATGGCGTAGTATGGGAGCAGAAGTAAAGCTTGATTTCAACAAGCAGAAAGCTCCATTTGCTTCTTCTGACCATTTGAATTGTTTTTTTGTACTTGTGAGTTGTGTGAGAGGTCTCACAATAGCAGAGAAGTTCTTGATGAACTTTCTATAGTAGTTAGAGAATCCGAGGAATCTTTGTAATGCTTTGTGAGTTGTTGGCACAGGCCAATCTAGAATACAGGATATTTTGCTCATGTCCATTTTGATTCCATTTTTGGATATAATGTATCCTAGGAATAGTACTTCCTCTTTATGAAATAAACATTTTTTTGATTTAACATATAATTTATGTGCAAGTAGTCTTGACAACACGAGTCTTACATGTTTTATGTGTTCAGATAAGGAATGAGAATAAATAAGTATATCGTCCAGATATACTACAACACAAACATCAAGCAAGTCTCTGAATATGTCATTTATAAATCGTTGGAAGGCTGCGGGAGCATTACACAACCCAAATGGCATCACGATGTACTCAAACAGTCCGTATCTGGTTCTGAATGCTGTCTTCCATTCATCCCCGTCACGGATTCGAATTAAGTTGTATGCCCCTTTTAGGTCCAATTTCGAAAAGTAGGAAGATCCGCGCACCTGTTCTATAAGTTCAGGAATAAGAGGTAAAGGATAACGATCCTTTATTGTAATGGTATTTAATTGTCTGAAATCAATAATAGGCCTGAGACTTGAATCTTTATTGCGGACAAAGAAGAGTCCTTCAGCAGTGGAGGAAGTAGAAGGTCTGATGAATCCTTTCGCCAGATTTTCATCCAAGTATTCCTTGAGATGAGAGAGTTCATCCTGTGAAAGAGGATAAACGTGACCGAAAGGCAATTTGCTATTAGGGAGTAGATCGATACAACAATCATAGTCCCTATGGGGAGGCAACACTTGAGCGTTTTTCTCAAGGAAGACTTCCGACAAATCCTGATAACATATTGGTATAATCTCATCCGACACCACAGACAGGATCCTTCCATGTGATGAGAGATTACACGTGGTTTTGCAGTAGTGAGAAGAGAAGGTTAGAGTTCTTGTTTTCCAATCGATGATTGGTTGATGTATGTGTAACCAGGGAAGTTCCAAAATAATGGGAAAATGTGGTGAGGTCAGTACATCAAAAGTGGTGGTCTCCACATGAGACCCGTCAGCAGTGACAAGGAGTGCCTGTGTCTGATTAGTGATGGGACCAGAGGATAACGGAATACCGTTAATGAAACTAACAGAGACAGGTTTAAGTTTTGAAATAATAGGTATTTTATTTAAGGTAACAAAACAAGTATCAATGTAGTTCCCACAAGATCCTGTGTCGACCATAGCCTTGGTGGTGATCCTAGTTTGGTCCCACTGTAATGTCAAATGAATAAAAAGATAAGGATTAGAAAATGAAGTTGTTAGTCCCCCTAGCAAGACATTTGAACACTCACCCTCTTTTTTGCGGCCAAGGGGACAGCCGTTTATCAAATGATCCGGGGATGCGCAGTACATGCAGAGATGTTCGGTTTTCCTCCTGGCACGTTCGGAAAAGGTCAATGGTGGGCGTATCATTCCTACCTCCATAGGAGTAGGGTCAACAGGCGACATCCGAGAAGGACTGGACAATGGCAATCCCATCTTCTCAGCCTTTCTTTCTCGCAGTCGTCTGTCAATATTGATACTGGTCTGTATCAGGCCATCCAAGGTGTCAGGTAAATCCGCTCGGGCGAGCTCGTCTTTAACGGCTTCTGATAGGCCGAGTCTGAACTGCGTTCGCAAGGATGTGTCATTCCACCCTGAATCAAGGGACCATCTTTTGAAATCTGCCACGAAGTCCTCAACAGGTCTCCTTCCTTGTTTTAAAGCCCTCAATTGGGTATCAGCAGTACTCTGCCTATAGGGGTCTTCATATAAACTAGCGAGTTGCGCTAGGAATAAAGGATAGGAGTTAAGAAGTGGGTCATCTTTCTCAAAGAGAGAGTCTGCCCAGGCCCGGGGATCACCCGTCAGATAGGAAATAGTGGTACAGACTTTGATTTGGTCAGTGGGGTAGGTATGAGGTTTCAACAAGAATAGCAATCGACATGCGTTTTTAAATTCACGAAATTTACTCCGATCACCAGTAAACACTAGAGGAGGGTTTATCTTAGGCTCACGGGGCTGAGCAGCAGAGAGCTGCGCAAGACGGCCAACCTGCTGTCTTAAAGCCTGATTTTCGTTTTTTACCTCTGTAAGAGCAAGTATCAATGCATCTACTTGTTGTTTTAATTGCATTACTTGAGAGGGTAATTCTGCTGAATCCATATTTTTTCTGGCTCGTTCAATCTGTAACGCTCATGCGTTTTTTGTTAGTGAATGGATTTGCAGCTGCAGAATTATTACACTCAGTAGTCATGTAGAGAATGTGTTGAACAACATATCCAACTCTCAGGACTTCATCACTGTGTACAGCCTGTTATGCAAATATACATACACTCAATATGATGTTCCTGGAGTGATAGAATGTATATGATAGAATAGAGGTGAGAGACAGGCAATAGAATGGTGAGCACTTAGTAGTAGTATTCAGGAGAGTGGTAGGTGATGATAGTATGCAGATAGGTTTTAGCAATCATGTATAGTAACAGGTGGTAGGGGACAGCAGATGAAGTATGCAAGAGAGAGTAACCTAGTGCAATGATAGGTGATGGTAGTCCCAAGAGCTAGCAATCTATGCAGATGATAGAAATAGCTTAGATAGTAATAGTCCCTTTAGTATGCAGTAGTAGATAGTGAAAGTTAGGTTGAGTAAGGAATCCCCTGCGGGGTACTTATCACTAGATGGGTTAGTAGTAGCAAGGTCCAAGAGTAATGGAGTAATCCGGTAGCGAGATACTGGATCGGTAGCGAGGTTCCTGTCTTGTTCAGGCAAGGGGAATAGATTGAAGCTCCGGCAGCATTGGACAAGACAAGGCAACATGCGGTTTGAACGAGCAATGAGTAAGAGAAAGCCGGCGATTGAAATAGCCGCTCATAGCGGCGCCCGGCGATGACGTCATTGCCCTTAAAGGTGTATGCGTTCCATTTGGATAGCAAGATGGGACGCAATATTAAGAGAGAAATGTGGAAATAAGGGTACCAGAGGTACCAGAACATTACACTAATTGAACAAGCTAAGGGTAGCTGATTGGCTACCATGCACATCCCACCAGATTTTGCACTCTCCAGTTCTAGCAAATCAACCCCCAATGTGTCCTGTCCCTGTATAACCTTCTCTGTAAAATCTTACATCAGTATTTGCTAATCTGTTATACCTTGTAATATCCTGTGTATGTATGTATATATATATATATATATATATATATATATATATATATATATATTATATTATGTTATGTTCTGTGTTTCTAAACATTGTTCTGGGAAATTCTTCATTGCACTTTATAACAATATAGCTGCTGCTGCATTGTCTGTTGCCATGTCATGCTCAGTGTTAGTATACTGTTCCTGTATACTGTTCAAATATATTGATCCAGAGTGAATACTTACCCAATAACTAAATAATTTTACTTTGTAAATTTAAATTGGAACTAGATTGAATCTGAGCATCACAAACCAAAAACGCTGTATAATAAATTTTTCAGATTCAAAGCAAACTCACCGATTCATCCATGTCTCAATGCTTTATTTTGTTAAGAAATTGCTTTGAAAAACACCCCAGCATTTCAAGTTGTGGCCATCTTGAGTAAGAGCAGATGTTTAATGTAGCATTTCCTTCCTGAAATCCATCTGCCCTTAGCTCAGAGCAGGCAGGAGGGGCAGCTATACATAAATATAAACCCCTAAGTGGCATAACAAAGCAACAATTACAGCGCTGATTCAATATCATACAATGTTCGTCAGTGTGAAAATTCATGCACAATAAATCATACAGAAATATATTGATCAAATAATGTCCCCAAACAATACATGAAAATATTTTTAACCAAAATTAATTTTAAACTAACAAACTCATTAAGGAAGTGAGGGAAGAGGAAGCCATGTTTCAAGCCAAGAAAGCCATGGATGGATGGAAGACAATATCAATTGCTGAAGTTGGATCTGTTGGTGCAATAGAGGTGAATGCAGAGATAGCAACCTTTAAAGTAGAAGTTCACCCTGAAACTAAAATCTGTAAATCTACTTGCATCCACAATCTAAGACTAACCTATCTAACCATTTAAAGAATAAATCGCTATACATACCTTTTCTAAAGCTCCTCTGGTCTGTTCCAACGCTGAACTGTCAGCAGCAGCTTCTCTGTGGAGATGGGTAGAGAGGAGGCAGCCGACAATAGAAGCCCCATAGTAACTTTATGGGAGAGTCCAAAGAGGGAGATGGTCTTTACAATGTTAACAGGTCTTTTTGGTCTTTCACCAGTTTTGGCAAATGCTGACCCTGCCAAGCCCTAAGAGTTACATGCTGATGCCAGCAGAGAAGGACTGGGGGATTATGGTATCAAGAACGTGATGGATGTCTGCATGCTTACAACAGTACTGAGAACAATGCGAATGGATATTCTCCTTATAGACTTATCTTTGGGAGAGAAGCTTATCTGCCAGTGGATCTGGCCTTTTGTATTTCCCTAGACAGATTATCAGCTACAATTTACAGGACCACTGGCTACTACTACTGGGCACTAGATTGCCATTGAGGACCCCTTTGCAAACCTATGTGGAAATAACTGACGTTTGGAGAATGACTATTGCGATGAGAGGTCTCTTGGCTTTTCATGTTTTCTGGTTCTATGAAATAGTTCTGCCCTAGTGGGGTTGCCCTAACTCCCCTTTTTTTGGGAACAATTCAGTGCCCTTTTTTTATTACAAAGACTGTACTACAGCACTCCTACCACTTGAAAGGAAGCAAAAGAGGGACTGTCTCTGGGGAATTCTATCCAAGCAGGTATCCAGAGACCCAGAAAAGGGTGCCCTGGGTCTGCTAAGAGACCAACATCATACAAGTTAGTCTGCTCCCCCTTCCTTTTATTTATTATATTTTACTGCCTTCTGCCTGGCCACAGTATATTTACTGTGGCAGGGCAGCATGGTCAGGCAGGATCAAAAACATATACATCATTCTGTCCCTTCCGGGTTAGTGGTGTACAGCAAGCTGCTCCCGCGACCCACAGCGGATTGCGGCTCCTGCTGCCTGGCCACTGAAAACATAGCAATCACATAATCAAATTGGCAACAAAGCTGTTATAAAGGAATTTTATTCATAACAGCTGTGTTTCCTATAGTGATGCTGTGACTGGCCCACAGCTATCACATGGTACTTTGGCCAATCACAGCATCCTGTACCATATGATAGCTGTAGGCCAATCACAGTAAACAATAATGAATTACAGTTAGTATGAATGTAACCTATTCGTAATAGTTCGAAACACTGCTGTTACAGCGATCAGCACTGTAAAAGCAAGTGTAAAAAAAAAAATCCCTGATCACCCCTCCTCCCATCACAGAGTAGTACTCTGATGGAAGTATGTAAAAAAAATACTGTCACCAGTAAGTATCCCTAATCACTGCCACAATAGTCATTTGATGATGCTGTACTGCACTGGTACCAGTATGTATAAAAAAAAAATAAAATATTTAATTTCTTCATTTTCAAAATAATTGTTGAAAAAAAATGCAACTTCAAAAAACTCTCCATGCCTCTTACTAAATGCCTCAGACTGTCTACTTTCCAAAAAGGGGTCCTTTTGTGGGTATTTGTAGTGTCTTGGCATTTTAAGGACCTCAAGAAGAGATAGACTCTCAGTACATCAGGATTGATCAATTTTCAAATATACCAAAGTTTGTAGACGCCATACCATAGTTTGTAACTTTAACACAAACCAATGAATTGGGTTCAAACCTATTGGGATTTTTTTTCTTACCAAAGACATGTAGCAGAATATTTTTTTGGACTAAATTAATGAAGACATTTGATTTTATTGGATATGTTTTATGTTTTATAACAGCAAATAGAAAATATTTTCGTTGTCTTTTTTAATTTATTTAGTAAAAAATAAAAACCCCAGTGGTGATCACATACCACCAAAAGAAAGCTCAATTTGTGTTAAAAAAGTATAGTGTTGCATACCTGTGCAATTGCCAGTTAAAAAAGCATAGTGCTGAACAGAAAAAAATGGCTGGGTCATGAAGGGGGTTAACCACCTCAAGTCTGGACACTTTCACCCCCTTCCAGTCTGGGCCATTTTTCATCTTTCAGCACTGTCATAGTTTGAATTATAATTACAAGCAACACTGTACCCAAATTACATTTTCATCCTTTTCTTTAGACAGATAGAGATTTCTTTTGGTGGTATTTAATCAGCACTGGTTTTTTTTTTTTTTACTTTTAGCTATATATTTGAAAAAAGACCAAAAATGTGCCTAAAAACCATATATATATATATATATATATATATATATATACTGTATTTTCTGGCGTATTAGACTACTTTTGAACCTCAAAAAAATCCCCCAAAAATGGGGGGTCGTCTTATACGCCGAGTATAATATCTCCAAGGTAACCTAAGTATAGGTATTACCGGTAGATGTAATCTCTCAAGACGCTGGCTGTGTGGGAATCCTGTACCGGTATACCGTATGTACCGTAGCTTCGGCTACATACAGTGTACCGTGCTGAGCCAATCAGGGAGAGCGATGTACAGTATTCTATTATTAAATGCAAAGCCTGCTTGGATTGGCGGAGTAACATCAGCCCGCCTCTCTTACTCTGCCAATCCGAGCAGGCTTTGCATTCAATAATAGAATACATCGCTCACTGTGATTGGCTCAGCGCGGTACACTGTATGTATCCGAAGCTACGGTACATACGGTATACCGGTACAGGATTCCCGCACAGCCAGCGTCTTGAGATTACATCTACTGGTAATACTTATACTTAGGGTACCTTGGAGATATTATGAGAGATTACATGTATTACAGTACTAGGGTACCTTGGAGATCTATGAGAAATCTGATGTTTTTCAATGGTGTTGCCTTGCTTCGGAAGGGGGGTAGTCTTATACGGCGAGTATAGCCCAAAACCTATGTTTTAACTTGAAAATTAGGGGGTCGTCTTATACGCCGGAAAATACGGTATATATATATATATACTGTATTTGAAAATTGATCAGTCCTGATCTACTGAAAGCCCCTCATTTCTTGAGGCCCTAAAATGCCAGAACAGTCCGCCCCAAATGACCCCTTTTTGGAAAGTAGACAGTCCATGGTATTTAGTAAGGAGGCATGGTGAGTTTGTTGAAGTTGTAATTTTTTGACACAAATTCTTTTGAAAATTAAGAAATTGAATACAATTTTCTTTTTCACAAAGTTGTCAATTTAACAAGTTATTTCTCACACACAACATAGGCATATTTACAATTACACATCAAAACACATCCTGCTATGCCTCCTGAGTATGAGGATACCACATTTGAGGAACTCAAAAACCCTAAAGCACCTTCAGGCTTTCAGAGGTATAAAGTACGCATTTAATTTCCTGACTACTTATCACATTTTTTCAAAGCCATGGCGCACAAAAACAGGGGAAACACTGAACAAAATGACCCATTGTGAAAAACAAACACCCTATATTTTCTAAAAGGCATAGTGAGTCTTTTGAAAATGTAATTTTTTTGCCACATTTTTGGAGAATGCAGGAAATAAAATGAAAATGTTGTCAATTAATAAGAAATTCTAACACATAACATTAGCATACTTAGAAACACACTCTGCTGCATCTCCCGAGTATGGGAAACTTTTTCACAGCCTAGCCACATAGAGGGGCCCAAAACCTGAGAAGCACCTTTTTTCCTGACTAGCTGTTACATTTTTAGAGGCCCTGGAGCACCAGGACAGTGGAAACACTAATACAACGAACACATTTTAGAAAGTAAATACCCTAAATATATTTATTTTTTTTTGCCAAAAGTTTTTGGAAAATGCAGAAAGAAAATGACAATACATTTTTTTACACAAAGTTGGCAAATTAATGAGATATTTCCCAGATGCAGCATGGGCATACTTAAACTTACACCCCAAAACACATTCTACTACTTCTCCTGAGTTTATTACCATATGTGAGACTTTTTCAGTGTCAGGACTGATTGTGTACCAGACATTGTTTCTTGTGTATCCCATAAACCAACCGTGCCAATTTTGCAAAAACCTATGTACTGTAATAGTCACCTCTGTATGAGTGCTCAGTGAATATAGCCTCACCTATAGCAGTCCTAGTTCCTGTAAGCCAGGCAAGCCTAGCCTACTGATATGTAGCTGCCCCTAGCAATGCCCTGTTCACTGGTCAAGAAAGGAAGAACAAAAGAGTTTCTGTGTGCAGGAGTGCAGTTGACTGCAAGGGATGGCAGGGACTGGTGTCTCACAAGAAGGTAATCAGCGGGATGTGCACATGGGTCAAGTTCAGGTGCAGGTAGAGACATGATCAGCGTGCAAGCAAAGGATCAGTCGAGGCAGCAGGCAGGCAGAAAATGTGGTCAATAAATTGGCTAGGATTGGTACTGGCAGCTGGCAGAGGCAACACTGCACTGGTGCGGCGTGATCAGAAACACCGTAACTGGTGTGGTGGTGATCAGGGACACTTGGACTAGTGTGGTGGTGTTCACTGACACTGTAACTGGTGTAACAGTGACCATTGACACTGTAACTGGTGTGATGGTGATAAGGGAAAATATGACTGCTGAGACGGTAATCAGGCACACATCAACTGGTGTGGCTGTGATCATGGACGATATGAGTGGTGTAGCAGTGATTTGAGACATTGGGACTGGTGTGGCAGTAATAAGGGGCACTGAGACTGGTGTGGGGGTGATCAGAGACACTGTAACTGCTGAAGTGGTCATCGGGGGCAAAATGACTGCTGTGGCGGTAATCAGGGACAATATGACTGGTGTGGCGATGATCAGGGACATTGTGACTGGTGTGGTGGTGATCACGAACACTGTGAGTGGGTGGCAGTGATTAATGATAATATGAGTGGTGTGGCGGTGATCATGGACACTGGGGCTGGAGTGGTGATGGTCATGGACACTGTAACTGGAGTGGAGGTGATCAAGGACAATGTAACTGGTGTGGCGCTGATCAGGGACACTGTAAAATTATATATTTTTCCTTTTTAACTCACTGTCACCAGTCAATATCCTTACGCAAAGAAGCAAACTGGCGGTCCAGGCATCTGGGTGGATACCGATCATATGGTTCGGATCTTTTCAGAGCCTGGACTTTAGCACACTGTTGGCTTAAAATGGGTCACAGGAATGCAGAATTAAGTGCACTCCTGCAGGAAAACTATAGTAAAAATAGCTTTGGCTATACTTCTCCTTTAAATGTGTAGTATTTAGCTTAAA